>NW_027555625.1:364342737-364942737 GCF_003287225.1 Phascolarctos cinereus | reverse complement strand
GAAAGAGGGAGAGAGGAATAGGACCACTTCAATTACAGTTACTAATCTTTATCCCATTTCTTTTCTTTTACCATCTTTTTCTTTGTAAAAAGTAGAAAAAAGAGCAAAGGGAAGGGGGAAAAAAGATAAAAGCATATTAGGAAGAGTAAAATAAGATGTACAATCATAACCATTAATGACAATGGTACAAATTCACTTATAAAACAGAGAAGGGCAGCTAAATGGATTAGATAATAAATGCAACAACACTGCAAGAAACATTCTTGAAGTGTAAATGCTGACAGCATTAAAATTAGGGACTGGAACAAAATTTGTGATATCTGAGACAAAGAGGTTACAATAACATTAAAAAAGATAAAACAATATGACCATGTTATAAGCCAGGAATTGAATGTTGGTTTAACATTAGTCAACTTTAATACAATAGACCATATTAATAGAAAAATCTATAAAAATTTAATAATTATTAGTAAATACAACAGAAAGTTTGAGAAAGTACAACATCCTTTTATGCTAAATAAAAACCTCAAAAAGTGTAGAAATAAATGGAGCTTTATAGCATACATTTATATTCACCAGCTGTCCTTATTTGTAATCAAAAAATACTAAAAGTCCTTGAATTAGATTATTAGTAAAGCACAGTTATCTAGTAATACCATTATTATATTATCTGTTCTAAATATGATACCTATTGAAAGAAGACAAGGTAAAGACATTTAATTAATAACTGTTCATTCAAAGACATGACACATAGATTTCAATTAGTGAGTCCTTCAGTCAATCAACATTTATTAAGGGCCTACCATATATCAGGCACTGTGCTAAGCCCTGGAGATATACAGAAAGGCAAAAGAGAGTTCATGACCATGAGGTGCTCATAATCTAATGGAAGTGATGGAATACAAATAGATATGAAAAAATTAGTTTTATAGAGAGGATACATAGGAAATAATCAATTAACAGAAGTTAATTGTTCAGAGGGGTTGAGGAAAGCTTACCATAGAGGGTGAAATTTTAACTGGGACTTGAAAGAAACCAGGGGAGTTAGAAGGTAGAAATAAGCTGGGAAATCATTCCATGTGCAGAGGATAGCCAGAGAAAATGACTGGAGTGGAGAGATGCATAATTGTATTTAAAGAACAGCGATGAAGTCGATGTCACTGGATCAATGAGTAGATGGTGGTATGGGGGTGCAGGGGAAGGTAATGTTGTGGTGTAAAAAAATGTAGGAAGAGGTTATATTTTGAAGAATGTAGAATGGCAGACAGAGGAGCTTATATTTGGTCCTGAGGTTATAGGGAGCCATTGGATTTTAATGATTAGGGGTGGGACTAGCAAGATCAGAACTGGGTTATCACTTTGCTAGCTGATTGAAGGATATACTAGAGTGGGAAGAGACTTATGGAAGGGAAATCAACCAGTAGGTTATTGTAATTGTCTAGAAATCAGGTGATAATGGCCTTCAGCAGGATGGTGGCATTGTCAGATAAGAGAAGAGGATATATACAAGAGATGTCACAAAGGTAAAATCAAGAGTTCTTGGTAATTGAATGCATATAATGGATGAGACAGAGTGAGTAATTGATGATGAAAGATTGTGAGTCTCGTGGACTGGGAGGATGGTTGCTCTCCACAATAAAAGGGAAGTTAGGAGGGTTGGGGGAACAGGAGTATTTAAGGTGAAAGATAATGAGTTCTGTTTTGGACATGTTGAGTTTAAAATATCTACTGGGTATCCAGTCTGAGATGCCTGAAAGATAATTGGCAATATGAGACCAGAGTTCAGCATAGAGGTTAAAGCTGGATAAGCAGATTTGTGAATCATCAGCGTTGAGATGATAATGGAATGCATGAGAGTGGAAGAAATCACCAAGTGGGACAGAATAGAAAGAGAACAGCAGAAGGTCCAAGACAGCATCCTGTGAGACACCTATTACAAGCAGGCATGGCCTGCATGAAGACCTAGCAAAACAGGCTAAGAAAGGGGGGCGGAGAGCCAAGATGGCACAGTGAAAGCAGTGACTTGCTTGAGCTCTCCCCCAAACCCCTACAAATACTCATAAAAAATGACTCCAAACAAATTGTGAAGCAGCAGAACCCACAAAAAGACAGAGTGAAACAAATTTCCAGCCCAAGACAACCTGGATGATTGATCAGAAAGGTGTATTGCAGTGGGCTGGGAGCTCAGCTTGGGCACACAGGCCACAGCAAACCTGGAGCAGGCCTCAGAGGACTGAATCACGGGTAGCTGTGTCAGTTTCCAGACTCCTCAATCCATGAATGCCAAAAACAACTTAGAAGGTCAGTGGGAAAAGTCTGTTTCTGTTGGTGCTGAGACAGGAAGTTGAGGTTTCAGCTCCATTCCCCAAGAGCCTGGCCCTGGGGGGGGGCAGCTGCTTCCCAAGCTTCTGGCCCACAGACTGAGGGGGAATCCAGTGGATAATCAGAGAGGGATTGCAGGTCTCTTTGCCAGTGCTGAGGCAGGAATCTCTTGCTTTGCCCATGCTTGGATCTGGGTCACAGTTCTGGGTGGCAGTGCTGAGGTGAGGAGGAGCACTGGCATGGTGGAGCTTGTAGTGGCTGTAGAGAGGAACTCCTTCTCTCAGTTACAAGACAGAAAGGAGTACTTGTGGTCATAGGCCAGGAAAGGAATAAACACCTCACCCCTTATCATACCACCTTGGAAGAACTGAAAATTTACAGTCCCTACAAGTATCTCTGAAAACAGCTACTACAAACCCCTGAAGCTTGGGACAGTACATTCTCCACATTGGAAGCAGACTCTTACCTTAACAAAGAGTTTAAAACTCAAGTAATTGGCTGGGATCATGAGCAAGCTGCAAAAAGAGTCAGACTATATTATCTTACTTTGGTGAAAAAGAAGATCAAAATATACAACCAGAAGAAGACAACAAAGTCAAAGCTCCTACATCCAAAGCCTCCAAGAAAAATATGAATCAGTCCCAGGCCTTGGAAGAGCTCAAAAGGGATTGCGAGAAGCAAGTAAGGGAAGTAGAGGAAAAACTGGGAAGAGAAATGAGAGTGATGCAAGAAAATCATGAAAAACAAGTCAACAGCTTGCTAAAGGAGACCCAAAAAAATACTGAAGAAAATAACACCTTAAAAAATAGCCTAACCCAAATGGCAAAAGAGGTCCAAAAAGCCAATGAGGAGAAAAATGCCCTAAAAAGAAAAATTGGCCAAATGGAAAAGGAAGTCCAAAAGATTACTGAAGAAAATACTTCCTTAAAAATTAGAATAGAGCAATTGGGAAGCTAGTGACTTTATGAGAAATCAAGACACTAAAACAAATCCAAAAGAATGAAAACTTAGAAAACAATGTGAAATATCTCATTGGAAAAACAACTGACCTGGAAAATAGATCCAGGAGAGAGAATTTAAAAATTATTGGACTATCTGAAAGCCATGATCAAAAAAAGAGCCTAGACATCATCTTTCAAGAAATTATCAAGGAAAACTGCCCTGATATTAGAACCAGAGGGCAAAATAGAAATTGAAAGAATCCACAGATCTCCTCCTGAAAGAGATCCCCAAAGGAAAACTCCTAGGAATATTGTAGCCAAATTCCAGAGTTCCCAGGTCAAGGAGAAAATATTACAAGCTGCCAGAAGGAAACAATTCAAGTACTGTGGAAACACAATCAGGATAACACAAGATTTAGCAGCTTCTACATTAAAGGACCACAGGGCATGGAATATAATATTCCGGAGGGCAAAGGAGATAGGATTACAACCAAGAATCACCTACCCAGCAAAACTGAGTATAATCCTTCAGGGGAAAAAATGGTCATTCAGTGAAATAGAGGACTTTCAAGCATTCCTGATGAAAAGACCAGAGCTAAATAGAAAATTTGACTTTCAAATACAGGACTCAAGTGGAACATGAAGAGGTAAACAGGAAAGAGAAATCATAAGAGACTTATTAAGATTGAACTGTTTACATTCCTGCATGGAAAGATGATATTTGTAAACTCATGAGAACTTTGTCAGTATTAGGGTAGTTGAAGGAAAAAAAATATATTATGTATAGATAGATAGATAGATAGATAGATAGAGGGCACAGGGTGAGTTGAAGATTAAGGGGTCATATCTGGAGAATAAAATTAAGGGATGAGAGAGGATGATACTCAGAGAAGAAAGGGAGAGGTAGAATGGGGTAAATTATTTCACAAACAAAAAATGGAAAAGAAAAGTCTCTCACAGTGGAGGGGAAACAGGGGAAGGTGAGAGGGAATGAGTGAATCTTGTTCTCATAGGATTTGGCTTAAGGAGGGATTAACATACACGTTCAATTGGGTATGGAGATCTGTCTTACCCTACAGGAAAAAAGGGGGAGAAGGGGACAAGAGAGAAGGGGGATTATAGAGAGGAGGGCAGATTGGGAAAGAGGGTAATCACAAGCAAATACTTCTGAGGAGGGACAGGGTCAAAAGAAAGAAAAGAATAAATGGGAGGGAAATAGAGTTAGTTTTTCACAGCATGTCTACTATGTACGTGTTTTGCATAAGTGCACATGTACAAGCTATATTGAATTGCTTGCCTTTTCAATGAGGGTGGGTGGGGAGGAAGGAAGGGAGAAAATTTGGAACTCAAAGTTTCAAAAAAAATATTTTCACATGCAACTGGGAAATAAATATAGGAAATGGGGTACAGAAGTCTATCCTGCTCTACAGGAAAATAGAAGGGGAAGGGGAAGGGTATAAGAGAAGGGAGGAAGGAGAGATAGAAGAGAAGACAGACTAGGGGAAGGGGTATTCAGAATGCATGCCATCTTGGGGTGGGGGGAGGGGTGAAAATTTGGAATTCAAAAACTTGTGGAAATGAATGTTGAAAACTAAAAACAAATAAATTTATATTTCATAAAAATAAAAATAAAAAAATAAACATGCCAAAAAAAAAAAACATTTCACCTGGCTTCTCTTACACCATTGTGTGCTCTTGTTCCAGTGCAATTTCTGTTCAGGCTGAAAAAAAAAAAAGACTAAGAATCATCTTACAAGTGCAAGGTGAATCACAAAAGAAGGCTGTCCCGAAAAGCTAGAAAGAATAAAATATCAAATAGGAGGGTGGTCAGAGGGTCAGAAACTTCAGAGATGAAGAAGAATGAGTACTGAGACAAGGCCATTAGATTTTCCAATTAAGAGACCATTAGTAACTTTAGAGATAGTAGTTTCAATTGAATCATGAGGTCCAGACTTCAGGGAAGGTAGGAAGAGTTGTAGTGAGGAGGGAAGTAGAAGCACCTACACTAGATGACCTTCTCAAGGAGTTTAGTCACAAGAGTCAGGAGAGCTATGCAACAGTAGTTAGCAGAGACAGATATATTAAGTGAGGGATTTTTGAGAGTAGGTAAATATGACCATATGTGCAGGTAATAAGGAAACTTATAAAGTCAGGGAGAGAATGAATATAAGTGAAAGAGTGGAGAATGATAGGAGAGGTAATCTTTTGGAGAATGGGGAATGGAATGGGATCACTGGAACATGTAGAGACATACAAAATGAGAATAATAACTGTAATCTACATCAGCACTCAATAATTTACAATTAATAATATTAAAAGAGTAAGAAGAAGGTCCTCAAACATTGGAAGCACCTTCTGTGAAAGACACGTATATTTTTTCAACAAGAACCATACAAATTGTAAGTACCTTCTATATGCAGAGAATTATGCCGTGCATTTAAAGATATATAAAATTAGGAAAATGGTTGATCCATGTCTTTATGAAGCTTGTAATTATAGCACATGAAATAAATGCACATAAAGTGGTTGGATTATACATCTGTGGAAGGGAATAATATGACATAATATAGAAGGGTCAGATTTTGAAGACCTCAAATGCCAGAAAAAAAAAATGTAAACCTTTATTCATAAGGCAATAAAAAGCCACAAAAAAGTGATATGATAAGATATCTGTGTAAGAAAGATTCTTCTTACAGTGATACAAGAATGGATTAGAGGATGAAAGAAGGGAAGTGGGAAGACTAATAGTATTAGTCTATTAATCCAATAGCAGACTATTGTAATTGTCAAGATAATCCAGTAATACCACATTGCCTATGTAATTAATTTCATCTTGACTTTAGAGGCCCTTTATAAACAGTACTTACCTTACTTTTCTATCTAACCTTGTTTCAGAATGATCCCCACGACAAAAATCCTCATTCCAGGAAGGATAGGTCAATAGCCTCATCTTTACTTGCACTAAGCTCAGATTTGCATTGATTCATTTACTCACAGGTTTTTTTCTTTTCTTTTCATCTCTTCTTAAGTATTCCATTTGAGAAATGTTGACTCTGAAAGAACATCTCTCTCTGTCTCTCTCTGTCTCTCTGTGCATACCCACACACATACACAAATGTATGTATCTATTTATGCATGTATATGTGTATATGCATAAACACACACTCATACATATACACATGGTACCAGACATTGTTGTCTTTAGTTTCTAACAATAAACCTATAATAGATAACAAAGATAGTATTTTCATCTTTTATTTGGAATCTAGGAAGATTTGGAATATGATCATAATAAAATCTCACATTTATATAGCATTCTAGTGGTTTAAAAAGTGTCATCACTAAAATCAATATGAGGCAGACAGTGAAAAAAATTATTTTTCCCATCATTTCATGTATTGGGAAGCTGGCATTCAGAGGGGTAAATGACTTGTCTGGACATTGTCGAGAGTTGTGGGGTAAATGGAATCATTAGGCTTTTAACTCAGATCTTCTTACTTTGACTCCAAATCTAACATTTTTTCTACTTTCTACTTTTTGCACAGAGCCTATACTCTCTAGAACATGGGACCCAGGACTAAGAACAAATAAAATTTTTTTTCCCATCCATACACATGTATACACAATATACAGATGTGCATATAGACACATATATATATGCATACAGAGAACACTGTGATTATATATATATATACACACATAATGTACATATATATCAACATATTATATATACATATATTTTGAATATAATATTTGTATATATGTGTGCTTTGCATTTATAAAACCTTGATTTTTCTGATTTATAAAATCATTATTACTTTTTTGAGGAAAAAATTGAGATATAAAGAAAAATTCTTTCATTTGTTGTACTGGAAATTGTTCTTTCATGTGCTGCTTTTGTTAATATTAGAAGTGTTTTTTTTCTCTCAAAATGCCAGTTAGAATATATTTTGATAATTTTCAATGTGCCAGTTGTCAGCAACACTTAAAATAATAAGAACTACATCCTTCCCAAATAAGAAGGTAATTCTATTAAGAATTGCCAGGGGCTGGGTAGCTCAGGGTCTCAACAACCAACCAGTGCAAGTTAAGATTTTTTTTATTAATCTAACTTGCTCAAAATTTTACCCAGATACAATGCTGATCTTACCACATGCTATAATGTTATTCAATTGGCAGTATGCAATGTCCACCTCATATGCACCCTAAACTATATTAACTCTTATGGGAGATTCAAAAGAAAGCTATGTTACCTAGCACACAAGTCCTTTTCTGGCTCCACTGGCTCTAGAATCCAGTACCATAAAATACATTAGAAATGATCTCTTTTATTATAAAGAGGAAGAAAGTGAATCCTGGAGAGAGAAAATAACTTAAGACACAATCAGTAGACCCCAGTAACTGATTTTTCAACCTTGAAAACAGTCAGCATCAAAGGGAATTTTCCACAGGAGTTAGCCACAAGAATTAGGCAAGAGAGACACCAAATAAAGACAAAATAGAGGATAGGAATACAAACAAAAAATGGAAGTCAAGTGGTATTTCACAGCAACCTGCAGAGATTATGCTGCATTTCCATTTCCATTAGGACCAAATAACATATATACATGTGTATGCACCAAATGTGAGTTAGTTTTCATAGGAGAGAAGGTGAAGAGGTTTGAGAGAATGTATCTCTTTCTAGGTCATCAGTGAAAATAAAAGAAGGGCTTCAAGGAAGAAACAAAAAAGAAAGACAATATTGAGATGTAGAGGGAAATTTTACTCTATATTAGGAAGCCATAGAGTAGAAGAATATGACACAAAAATAATAGTAACAGTTACCATTAATATAGTATACTATTTGATCTTCCCACTATCCCATGAGCTAAGTGCTATTATTATATATATTTTACAGACAAAGAAATTGAGGCTGAGAGAAGTTAAATAATTTTCCCATGGTCATACAGCAGTTAAGTTACTGAAACAGGATTTGAACTCAATTCTTCCTACCTTGAAGTCCATCACTGCATGGACTGCATCACTTATGCCCCTTAGGAGTGGCTGAGAGAAAGTTGAAGGGATCTCTACTGGTGTAGGTCAGTTGTGAGGAGAACAAACAAGATAAAGGGGTAACTAACAACCGTGGAACTGGAAGTCCTTTTCTTCCTTTGTGAAATCATCATCAAGTTCCCTTAGGTGGAGTTCTCTACTAATCTCTGAGGACTGGTGATTTTCTGGAGTTCATAGTCAGCATTTCTTTCCACAACAATGCATGAAGCCGAAACTACCTTTCCTTTTACTCCATGCTCATTGTTGATCCATTGGGCACTTCAGCTGCTGCCTTCTAAGTCTTCCAGAATATTTGGATGTTTTCAAGTTCAGAAGGTTGTTACCTGGACAACTCTATCTAGCATTACCTAAGGTCAGAAATGAGCAAAAACAAAGAGACAGAATTGCCCTAGATGTTGCCTTTGCCCCACTCAGCTCTTGGAACCAGCTCAAAATACTTATATTTCACCCACTTCCAGGAAGGAGAGAGATGTGAAGACAAATATCCCCCTCCTTAGATACTCACTGTGTTCTGATTCAGTAACCCCTAAGTCAACAGTTCTTCTGGTTATACAGCCCTCAGTGATCTCTGTTTCATTACCCACTGCAAACCCCTGAGCCAACATGGCCAGAAGCAGATTCATCTCCCAGCTTCCATAATAGTGGTTGGCCTAGAATCAGTCAAGGGATATGTGTGCATAATACAAGAACTGGGCCCCATAAGCTAGTTTACTTGGTTTACATATATCCTCAGGTCTAGAAAAGAAAAAAAAAGAGATAACTGGAATATATGATGCATTGACATTGATCTTTAAAAGAGCTTGAAAGAGAGAAGTACTATCTAAACATAGGAGGGGAAATGTGTTTTAGAAAGAAAGAAAGAAAGAAGAAAAGAAGGAAAGAAAAGAAAAGAAAAGAAAAGAAAAGAAAAGAAAAGAAAAGAAAAGAAAAGAAAAGAAAAGAAAAAAAGAAAAAAAAGAAAAGAAAAGAAAAGAAAAGAAAAGAAAAAAAAAAAGAAAAAAGAAAAGAAAAAGAAAAAAGAAAAGAAAAGAAAAGAAAAAAATTGCAATTTAAAATGTTGCTGAACTTAACTTCTCTTTCCAGGAATATTCTATAATTTTTTACAAGAGAGATGGTTTATGAGTATTTAGAAATGAGAAATCACTGAAAGAGAATGTTCATGGCTTCATAAATAGAATATCATTTCAGACTGACATTCAACTTTTGACAAGATAACTGAACAGTAAATCAAAAGATTTTTTTTGACAGAGAGTGTATTTAGGTTTCATAAATTATCTGATAAAATCTTTTATGCTATCTTTGTGGCCAAAATGGAGCAATGGGGCCTGGATAATACATTGTTGTGGAAATAAGCAGGGACAAAATAAATCAATTTCTTTATACCCTAAACCAGTGTTTTCCATTCCTTAAAAATAATATGTAATACATTTTCCTTTTTTCATCATTATTTCTTTTACACTGTTTGACATTGAGTTCACAAAATTTTATTATGTATAATTTAATTTTTCATAGTAGAACCAAACTTGTTTACATTGGATATTAAGAGTACCCTTGATGGAGAGTCACTTCTCACAAGTCTAGTCTTACCTACCGGTTTTAAATAGAGTTTAAATCAGGTGAGTTTTCAGGCTACTTAAGAAACTTTTTCTCCATCTCTTCAATAAATCTCTTAACTTTTTTCTTGTGTAGCATAATGAAATGAGGTATTCTATGTCCATTTGGAAATATATTTAATTCTGAAACTACTTATTTTGAGTATATTAATATATTTCTGAGTTGCTTATTCCCTCAATAGAGATAAGACTTTCAGGCCCATTGAAAATTAAAAAAAAAATCTCCAAAACATATTGGGATGGAAGTTTTACAGAATATTATTATTATCATTAGTAGTAATAGTAGTAGTAGTAGTAGTAGTTTTAATGTTTGTAAAGCACATTACAAATTTTATCATACTTTATCCTTATATCAATCCAGAGATGTAGATGCTGTTATTATCCTTATATCCCTACATGAAGAAACTGAGGTAAATATAAGTTAAATGACTTCCCCAGGTAAGTGTACTTGAGACTCAATTTGAATCAAAATGTTCTTCATTCCTTGTCTAGTCCTCTCCACTGTGGCACCTAGAGGAGATGACCAGCTTTTTCAGACTTACTGGGACTTCTGAAAAGTGTTTTGCTGTAACTTTGAATAAACCAGTTTAATCACCAAAAACAATGTCTTTTATTAATCTTTAGTATGGAAATATTGTATTATCTTGCATATTACAAGAATTTCTACTTCATTGAGTTTTTTTAAATGTTCCTTGTCTTCTAAATGTTCTTCCAAATTCAAGAATTCCCTGCTGTAATGTGGGGGACTAGATAAAAACCCCTCTAAGCCACCAGGTTCTTTGAAGGTCCTTGTTACTGAGAAATAATATGAGAAATAATTTGTTAGGTTGTAAATGGTAGAGTAGAAAAGCTGAGCTCTCTCAATGTTCTTCTCAAAATGACTAAAATATAAACTCAGAGCCAAACAAGGCCAGAGAAAGACATTGTTCCAGCCCAAGACAACATAGGGGTTAGAAAGAGATCTGTGCCATGAGGGACGAGCTGGCCCAGAGCCAACATAGATCATACACCAATAGTGGGACTAGGTGATGGAAACAGAAGAAGCCAGAAGCTTCAGAAGCTTTCAAGGCAGAGATGGTGAAGGGATATGTCAACTGGTCAGAAGGAGATTACCGGGCATCCTTATGTTAGAATCGGAGGCAGGACCATCTGGTATTTGGAAACTCCACTGCTGAGGGATTCCATGGAGATAGTGGAGTAGGTCAGAAATTTCCAGACTCTCCAGACTTCTTCCACAAACAGGCAGAAAGACTACTATGAAATAAATGTGGAGCAGCAAAAATAAAAGGGCAAAGCAGTTGTTCTCATAAGACAACTTGAGAGGACCACAGAAAAGACAGGACCTCCAGTTGCTGAGGTTTGCCCTGAGTGAAGTGTATATACCTCCAGGCCAACTTCATTGAATCAACAAACAATAGGCCCTGAGGGTAATTTCATGGAGAGGTGGACTAGGCCTCAAGAAATTTCAACTCAATTTCCACCTTGTAGGCTCAGAACTTTCACTTCATGAACTTTTACCTCACAAACTTCCATCTAAGGAAAAGCAGATGGCTGAGTAGGGGAGGATTAAAGAACCCCACCCCTGCTGTTTCTGGAGGCCAAGTCTAGCTGTGCTGACTAGAAGTGATCCCAGGTAAGAAATATTTCAACAGAAGGCATATCAGGAAAATATTAAAGACTAGTTATAAGGCACTCATTAAGGTTAAACTGTTTACTTATTATGTATATGAAAATGTTAGCAGTATTCTTAAAATTTTCATCATTACTAACGTAGTTTGAAAGAAAGGTTAGGGCTGAGTTGTGTATAATGGCATGATTCAAAAAAAACCCCAAAATTGGATAGGAAAATGTAAAAGGGAGCAATTGCATTATTAAAATGGAGCAGAAAGGGAAGAACTAATACAGAGGAAGCAAGTAGAGGTGGAAGTCTGGTAATGTTGGAACCCTACTCTAATCTGGGTTGAAGAGGGGAAAATGTGTACATCTGGAAGGGTATAGAAGCCTTCTGAACATTGTAGAAGGTGAGAAAATTGGAGGACAGGGTGGGGTAAACTTTTAGAGGAGTGTGTAGATTGGAGTTTGGGAGAGTGGGGGGGCATGTGTGAGTGGGGATTCTTGGAGGTGTGGGTGAAGTGGGGGGGTGGGAGGGTGGGGGAAGAAGATAAGGTAGCAGGGATAGGGTGAAAAGAAAGGTGAAGAAAAAATAGTGAGTAAAAATAAGATAGAGGGAAATTCACAAATATTAATTATAACTGTGAATAAGTGTTTATAATAGCTCTCTTTGTGGTAGTAAAGAATTGCAAATTACGGGGATCAATCCCCATCTATTGGGGAACAGTTGAACAAGTTGTGGTGTATGGTTGTGATGGAATTCAACTGTGCTATATGAAATGATGAGCTCAGTGATCTTAGGTTCAATGAAAAGACTTGCATGAAATGGTAAAGAGTGAAATGAGCAGAAATAAGAGAACATTGTATACACTAACAGCAATATTGTTTTAAGAACAGGTTTGACCAAGACATTTTAACTATTATGAATAAACAAAATAAAAATAAAGAAAAATGAAGAAAAATGCTATCTGCATCCAGAGAAAGAACTGATAAATAAAAGTATATATAGGATAATTATACACACACACACACACACACACACACACACACACACACATACACATACATGCATATAGATATGCATATACATACATATACACATTAGATAGATAGATAGATACATACATAATACATATTGGACACAAATAGCCATATATAGATACAGATATATATGCCTATTTGTGTGTAATGGTAACCACCTCTGGGGGGGGAATGAAAATAAAAATGAAAAAAAAAAAGAAAAAATTATTTATTTAAAAAGAATAGCAAGTTGTACATAATAAATTTATAATTTCATGTGCACTCATCTTTTTTATTATACTGTGTTATGGAAATGCTTGTTTTATTCAATAAATATTGAAAATTAAACATAAGGTTGTTGTTTTTTTAAAGAAAAAAAAAGAAACTCCATTGCCTATGACCACCTCTGGGTTATAGTTCAAAGGCAGAAAGGAGCACTTTTGGTCAAGAGGCAGAGGGGCACTATCACTTCTAGCCCCAAAGGATCAAGGACCCTAAGGAAAGTATTGTTTTCAGTCCCCAGGGAATAAGATGGATGAGGAACAGTATCTATTGCAATCTGAAGGGATCAGGGACCCTTCTTGGAGAAGGACCAGAACTCAGACCAGAGAGCAGTGACTACAACTATCCCCAGATCACACCACGTTGGAAGCACTGAAAACTTCTCAAAACAGAGAACTAGCTTTGAAAACATCAGTTTGAAAAACATTGAAGCATGATACAGAGCCCCCATCCCCCATGATGGGAACACCCTGAACAAAAAGGTTCCAAATTAAAAAAAATAAATAATAAAAATGAGCAAAGAAAAAAAAAAGAAAAGAACTTGAAAATAATAAAGCTACTCTGACAAGGGAAAATCAAGACATAAACTCAGAAGAAGATAATGAAGTCAAAACAGCCACATGCAAAGCTTTAAAGATGACACAAGAATTCCCTGAATACCTACATGTAATTGGGAAATATTGGGACAGAGAGAGGAAGACACAGAGACAGAGATGGAAACAGAGATACAGAGAGTGACAGGGACAGAGAGAGAGAGAGAGAGAGAGAGAGAGAGAGAGAGAGAGAGAGACAGGGAGAGAGAAAGAGATGGAGAGAGAAAGAGAGGGAGAGAGAGAGAGATTTAAACTTTATGGCAAGGTATCACTTCATAACAACTATAGCTATCCAAAATTTGAATATGCACACTCTGAAAGCAAAAGGTTCCCCTATCACTGGGACATCTTCAAGCAGAGGCAGGTGGCCACTTATCAATCATATTGGTCAAGTACAGATTAAACTGCAGATCTCTAAGGAATCTTCCAGTGCTCTTCTGTGATCACAGACATATAAATAGTAAGTAGCTGAGCATAGAGTGAACTTATTTTTTATTCCAAATTGAGTAAGTGTACTACTAGCCCAATACCACAAAGATATCAAAGACAAAGACAAAGGATGCACATATACAAAACAAAATCAAAACCAAAAATCTTTTCTATGTGTTGCCAAAGCATAGGAAATAAAAGGAATGTACATAAGTTGGGGAATGGGTGAATAAATTATGCACATTAACATAACAAAACACTATTGCTCCATTAACAAAAATTAGAACAGGAATATTTTCAAAGAAAGATTTAGGAAAACTTTTATGAACTGGTAAAGAATCAGATGAACAGAATCATGAGGAAAAAGTATGAAGCAATAACAAGATGGTAAAGGAAAAAAGTGAAAAACAATATTTTTATAGATGCCATAATCAACCACAGTTTCAGAGGACTGACAATGAAGCATGATACCCAACTTCTAAGAGAGTCATAATGGATTCAAGGTGCAGAATAATACATACATATTTGGTCAGAGCTAATATGGGGATTTTAAGGGGCTGGCTCTACAGATTTGTTGCAGTGACTTTTGCTTTTCTTTATTTCTGTCATTGGGGAGCATATTTTTGGGTTGAGAATGGAATTATTGATAATATTACCAAAAACAAGAAGAAAAGAAAGAAATGATGGTAATTGATTTTTTTAAGACATGAGTTGAAGGAAGTTCAGAAGGAAAAACAAAAGCAGGACTGCTTTGAAAGTAACAAACTTTTATTTTTAAGATTTTTAAGACAACCTCTAATAGCGAATAAAGAATTCACGTATAGTCTTTTTATTTTCAACATTTGTGTATAAAAACTTTTTTGGGGGCATGGTGCTGGAACAGTGTGGTTTGTTAAGTTTAGAATTTTTTTTAATTTATTTAAAAATCAGTGTTAGAGGAAAAATTTGAACTGTCTTCCTTAATCTAATTCCAGAATTTGATTCTGTGCTCCCTCTCAAGAAGAGATTATAGTACCTAATACAACCTGTCACATAAGGCAATTAGGAAATGAAATTGCATCCTATGGATAATGTAACTTGTGATGCAAAATACAATGTAAATATAATACTTTAGCAGCAAGTATTGCATTTCATTCTTTACCTCCACAGAACACACCAGAGTACCTTGAATATCCTATGACCAGTAAAGGTTTGTTGCTTGCATTCATGACTGAATGAGTGAAATTTGGTAATGTAGGAAAGAGCTCTGGGCAAGGAGTCAGAAGACCTGGGCTCAGATCTTAGTTCTGCTACTTACTCCTTCTGTGACCTTGGAAAATAGTAATTTAACCTCTTCAGCTTCAGGTTTCCTTATCTGCAGCAAAAGTTTCACACATGCATTCTGTGCAATTTGGATATTCAGAATTTCCAGATGTAAGCAATTAAACCAAATTATACAAGAAATTTAAGACCTAGACCTTGCACTTGAAAGCTCCTAACTAATTAACAGACTAGAGAATGAGATGTTATGCTCATGTGTGATTTGTTCCCCCAATTTGTTCTTTCTTACAGCAATATGCACAATTTTCTCCTCCATCATCTGTATAGGTATCTATGATGACCACCATATCTTGGCTGCCTCTACACCCTGGAACATAGTTCTACAATGCTTTCCCCCTTCTCACATTTCTAAGTTCCATTCAAGCCTACATTTTGAGGACAGACCCAGGCTAATTATTAATCACTGTCCTCCCAACTGTGCATCTGACTTCCTAGGCTTTGTCAACAGACATTTAACCATCAGTTGCCTTATCAGCCTGGAACTTCCCCTAAAGCCCAGGTCTTCCATACCTTTGAAATTCTATTGCCATACCAGCTCTCTTCTTTCCTTATATGAATTTCATCCAAGGCCTCCATTTTAATGATGGGTAAAGGATGGCCATGCTTCATTCACCTCTGAGATATGCTACTTACTCTCCAGACTTTGCCTTATTGTCCTTTTACAGATACCATCTTTCTCCCTTTTCACCTCCTTTTATGCGTCAACTTCTCCCATTGTAATGCATGCTACTTAAGGGCAGGACTTTCCTTTTCTTTTTGCTTTTTTATAATTTATTGTTATTCTTTTTCTTTACACTGTTGCAGTCTTATAAGCTGCTTTATTAGTTTTTCTTCACATTGCATCAGTTTTATGTATTCTGCTTCTCTGTATCCATCATCTTCAACCATTCTTGCATCATAGTAATTACTATGGCATTATGTTCCATGTACCACATTTTATTTAACCATCGTACAACTGAAGAACATCTACTTTGTTTCCAATTCTTGGCTAATCAAAAAAAAAAGGTTGCTACACTTAAGTGTATATAGAGTTTTGCTTTTTATCATTAATGTATTTTTGCTATGTGCCCTTTAATGTAATACTTGAGTCAAAGATTATGAATATTTTCATCATTCTTTTTGAATAACACTAATTCTTTTTTACTATGGTTGAATCAATTCAAATGTGTTAATGTACCCATATTTTCACAATGCCTCTAACACTGGCGATTCCAATCTTTTGTCATATTTTCTAATTTTCTGGGTGTGAGGTCAAACATAAGAGTTGTTTTGATTTTCATTTCTCTTATTAGTAATTTGGAACATTCTTTCATATGGTTAAAAGAGTTTGCCATTATTCTTTTTGAGACCTATTTGTATCCATCTTTTGGCCACTGATCTCTTTAGGAATTGCACACACACACACACACACACACATAGTTTATGTGACTGGGAGGGTGGTGTTGCCCTTGATAATAATAGGCAAGTTTGGAAGAAGAGAGGTTTTCGGTGGAAAGATAATTCGTTCAGGTTTGGACATGTTGAGTTTAAGATGCCTGTGAGACATGAAGTTTGAGAAATCAAATGGGCAGTTAGAGATGTAAGTCTGAAGTTAGGAGAAAGAATAAGGCTAGATAATTTTATCTAAATATTATCAGTTAGAGGCAATAATTTAATCCATAGGAGGTGATTAGATCACCAAATGAAATAGTACAGAAGGAGAGAAGAGACCCCTGTAGGATATCCACAGTTAAAAGGCGAGGTTTGAGTGAAGATCAAGCAAAGGCTACTGAGAGATAGTTGCCTATACAGTTTGGATATCAGATCCTTATTATGTCAGAAATATTTTGTATATGAAATATATTTTTATCAGTCAGCCTTTTTTCTTCTGTTTCAGTAATGATGTCTGTGGAAAATCTTTCAATTTTACAAAAGCAATGTATTTATTTATTTTTTTTGTAATTGCCTTTATTAATTGTTTGGTGAATAATTAACTCCCTAGACTTAATAGCAATTAATTTATTTATTAATGACATCTATTTTGAATATTTCATGGTATGCGGCATAAGGTAGTGGTCTAAATTTATGCCACACTTCTTTCATATTTTCCTAGAAATTCTTGTCAAATAGGGATTTTTTTTCTTA
Organism: Phascolarctos cinereus; assembly: GCF_003287225.1. Taxonomy (NCBI): domain Eukaryota; kingdom Metazoa; phylum Chordata; class Mammalia; order Diprotodontia; family Phascolarctidae; genus Phascolarctos; species Phascolarctos cinereus. The sequence continues at coordinate 364,925,430 of NW_027555625.1, read as the reverse complement.
AGAAATTTATGATTTTAGTTTCACTGAGTGTTTGGTTAATGAGTTCAATTATTGGACAGAGCCAAGATGGTGGAGAAAAGCCAGGAAGTTGCCTGAGATTTCCCCAGTGTCCCTTAGAAGCAATATTACCTCAAGTCTCTAATTCTGATTCTGGAGGGACACAGCCCACAGAAAGATGAAGTGAAACAATTTTCTAGCTTAAGATAATTTAGAAGGTCTTCAGGAAAGATCTGTCTCACTTGGGTAAAAGGGTAGCCCAGCACAATGTCCAGGCAAGCCAGTCAGTGGCTCTTAGTCACAGCAAAGATCAGCAACTGAGGCCCCTCAGTCCTGGATCTGTGGGCCAATGGCACAGCAGACTAGCTGCGAGGCCTCTAGGCACACAGCAGAAGGCAAACTACCAGCCCCAGAACCCAGGGTACAAGAGTGACAAGGCTGGGCCACACCAGCACAGCGGCCAGCTTTGGTCCCAGCACAGAAAGCCAGTGACACCCCTGAACCCCAATAAAAGATGCTTGGGACAGGGTCCTCGATGCCTCAGGAGTAGAGTTGAACTACAAAAGTCATGAAATAGACTAAAAAGTGAGCAAAAAAAAAAAAAAGTAAAGAGACCTGACCATAGAAGGCTATTATGGCTACAGGAACAATCAAATCACAAACCCAGAAGAAGACAACTATGTCAAAATACCAATATGTAAAGAATGAAAGAGGAATATGAATGGGTCAGCAAAACTGAGTGTAATATTTCAGGGAAAAATGAAATAGGGAACTTTCAAACTTTCCTGATAAAAAGACCAGAGCTTAATAGAAAATGTCCTCAAATATAAGATTCAAGAGAAACATAAATAGGTAAACAGAAAAGAAAAACAAACAAACATTATTCAAAAAGGTTGAGCTGTTTATATTACTACACGGGAAGATGATATTTGTAACTTTTGAGAACTGAATCGGTATTAGGGCAATTAGAAGGAGTATACATTGACAGAATATGTAGGTATAAGTGGACTTTGATGTGATGATATAAAAATGAGGGGTGAAAAAAAGAATTGTACTGGGAGAAGAGGAAAGAGGAGGCAGAATAAGATAATTTACATTACATGAAATGGCATAAAAGATATACTATTATAGAGGGAAAGGAGGGAGGGACAGTATCATCAGATTTGGCTCAAAGAGGGAATAGCAAACATTTGGTTGTGTATAGAAATTTATCTTACCCTATAGGGAAGTAGGAGGGGGAAAAGGAAAGAAAAGGGAGAAAAGGCTGATAGAAGGCATGGCAGAACAGAGGGCAGAAGGAAGAGAGGAATGGGGAAAGAAAAGGGAGAGGAGATAGAAGGGAGGGCAGATTGAGGGAGCTGGTGGTCAGAAAGAAAACACTAGCAAGGAGGGACAGGGTGGAAGGAGAGAGAAAACTATAAATAGGGGAAATATAGGATGGAATGAAATACACAGTAATCATAACTGTGAATATGAATGAGATGAACTATTCCATAAAACAGAAGTGGATATTAGAGTGGATTGAAAACCAGAATCCTACAATATGTTGTTTATGAGAAACACAGTTAAAGCAGAGAGATACACAGAGACTACAAGTAAAAGGGTAGAACAGACTATGTTATGCTTCAGCGGAAGTACAAAAAAAGCAAGGGTAGTGATCCTGCTATCAGGCAAAACAAAAGCAAAAAAAGATCTAATTGAAAGAGATAAGGAAGGAAACTATACCTTGCTAAAAGGTACCGTACACAATGAAGTAATAGCAATGCTAAACATATATGCACCAAGTACTACAGCATCCAAATTCTTAGAGGGCAAGTTAAATGATTTACAGGTATTAATAGACAGCAAAACCATACTAGTGGGGTACGTCAACCTCTCCCTCTCAGAATTAGATAAATCTAACCAGAAAATAAACAAGAAAGAAGTTAAGAAGGTGAATAGAATTTTAGAAAAGTTAGATATGATATACCTCTGGAGAAAACTGAATGGGGATAGAAAGGAATATACTTTTTTTTCAGTGGTACATGGCACATACACAAAAATTGACCATGTATTAAGGCATAAAAACCTCAGAATAAAATAAAGGGAGAAATATTAAATGCATCCTTTTCAGATCATGATGCAGCAAAAATTACATATAATAAAGGGCCATGGAAACATAGGGTCAAAACTAGTTGGAAACTAAATAATCTAATCCTAAAGAATGAGTGGGTCAAATAGCAAATCATAGAAACAATGAATAATTTGATCAAAGAGTATGACAATAACGAGACAAAATACCAAAATTTATCGAATATAGTCAAAGCACTTCTTAAGGGAAATTTTATATTTCTGAATACTTAAGTGAATAAACTAGAGAAAGAGTGGATCAATGAATTGGGGATACAAATAAAATAAACTAGAAAAGAACAAATTAAAAATTAGAAATTCTGAAAATCAAGAGATATTAATAAAATTGAATATAAGAAAACTATTGAACTAATAAAGAAAACTATCAGTTGGTTTTGTGAAAAAAAATCAAATATATAAGCCTTTGGTTAATTTGATTTAAAAAAAATAAACAGTTCAATTATTTCTGATTTTTCCTTACCTATGCAGTTGCATTGATCTTCTCTTTCAGTACCAAATAATTTTCATGATTGTCATCTTATAACTTGATTTGACATCTAAATATGTAATTTCTCCATGTATTACTACATTTTTTTCAGTATTTCCCTTAGTATCCAGGATTTTTTGTTCCTCCAAATTATTTTGTTATTATTTTGTTACACTAAATTAAGTAACCCTTTTATATTTTGATTGATATTATGCTGCCCTTGCATTAAAAAATCCCTTTGGAAGTTTCGTTAGCATATGCATACCATTACTATTTAATTTTGTCCAAAAAAAATTTACTGTGAGTCACTTTTGTGGGTGGGAGAGTACATGTGGGAAGAAGAGAATTGTAGTGTGTCATGCTAATTTACCTCCACCTTAACTTTTCTTGTTTTTTTTTCATTTAAAATTGTGCATTTCTCTTTATTACAATGGAATTTTTAAAAAATCTTGTTTTTTTAACCCTCAAAGCATGTTTCTGTATTTTTTTAATAACCCTTAAAATTGGGACTACTTCTTTAATTGCATGTTTTCCCCTTGCTAATTCCTTATTCTTATTTGTGATATCTGAAGTGTTTGAATGTGAAATGTTTTGTTTGTGTCTGGGGTTTTCTTTTTGTTCTGTTTTTCAAGAATGCCTCAAACACTTCTCTTTTTTTGGAATATATGCACTTTTAAAAATTGATTATTAGGCTCAAGGTTGTGGGTTTGTGTAATTTGGGTTTGGGACTTGACATCCTTAACCTTTTGGAATATTTTATCCCTTTCTATTCTAAGATTTCTAACAGCTGCAAAATAGTCTCATCTTATTTGATTTTTCTTTCTCTTTGTCTTTTTTCTGGACATTTGCATTTTTATCATTTATTTTTATTTTGCTTAAACACTCTTTTTTTAGAACACAGATTTTTTTTAATGTTAGCAGTTTATGTATTTTTGATGGCATTTTTTAATGTGAATCCAAAAGTGTTGAGGGAATTTTTCCCTTCATTATGGTGTACAGGATTTTTTTTTTTTTAATTTTCCATGTTGTTTTGGGAGACACAGTGCTTAAGTTGTCTCTGAGTCTCCTATCTTTGAAGTCAGTGTTTGGGGCTTATGCAGTAACTATGTGTTCATTCTCATTTTGCCTTTTAATTTTTTTTGGCCACATTCTTCACTTAATTTTTCTTTTTGTATTTTGAATCTTTATTTTCTTTTGCTTCTTTAGGAAATCAATCCAATATTGATTCAACTCTTATCTATTCATTTTTTACTTTGGTTTTGAGATCACTAACTTTGCTGTATATGTGTATACTATCATATATGTAGAAATAAATATGGTATGTATATATTATGTGTGTATGTATGCATGTATCTGTGTATGTATTAGGAATATGTACACATATGTTCCTAAATTATTCTTTTATTAATTTCATTTCTCTTTTTTAGCATTCTGGAATTCCATTTTGTTTTTGTTGTTGTTTTTCTCCCTCCTACTGTTCCTCCTCCTCATCCTTCTTCTTCCTCCTCCTCCCTTTCTTCTTTTCTTCTTCTTCTTCTTCTTCTTCTTCTTCTTCTTCTTCTTCTTCTTCTTCTTCTTCTTTTTCTTCTTTTTCTTCTTCTTCTTCTTCTTATTCTGTTTTGAAATTACACAGAATCCAGTATTTCAGTAGAAAATGGTTTACTGCCCTTTGTTTTAAAAATAGGTGTTAAAAGTTTTGTAATCTCTTTGATGATTTAATATTTATCCTTTCCTTGAGTTTGAGGAGCCTCTCTGTTGATTTATCTTTTTGTACTCTGGATTTTCATTTTCTCCCTCCTGAAATCTTTATTGCTTTGAAATTTTTACCTTGTCACTAATTTTCTGACACTTCCTCCTTTTAAATGGGTTCACCACTACCACCAGTGCCAATTTTCCCCATGATTGGGCTGTAAAGCTACTATATGTGTTATGAGACAGGGTTCATAGGCCTAGAAACCTGACTTTAACAGCTTCTAGGAGGAAAGGATGAAATCTAGTTAGGTTTGAGTTGCAATTCCCTCATACTAGTGAAGCACTTACACTGGACCCTTGCCCTAGTTCTTCCTTTGCTCTACTCTTTACCTTTTTTGATTGTGCTGAGTTAGCACCAGTTACTTTTTGCAGGACTGGTAGAGGAAGAAATACATATTGCATACAATTTTTTCAATGTTGTGCATCCCTAAAGTAGGAAGTCCCAGACAGAAGCAGAATATTTTCTCTCTATCCCTTTCTTCTTCACATAGGTGGCAGAATTCATGCCATACTTCTTATTGTGTATGGGTAATAGGCAGGGTATAATGTACGCTACAGAATCTTCACAAAAGAAGGGGATTATACTATGGCTTCCAGTCATTTTTTCAGAGGTTAATTTGTGTTTTTCTTCCAGGGTATGAATGCTGGTAGGGGAGGAATACTGAGTGACTACTTTAAGGATTATGTTTTTCTGGTGTTAATTTAAAAAGCTTCTACAATATTGAGACTCTATCTTGTTGTTTTGTGAATTCAGTTATAGTTACTTTACATCTGTAAGTTTTGTGTGTTAATTTAGAGTGGAGAAAACATCAAGTCTGCTGAAAGTATTGGTCCCACTATGAGGAAATAGGTTTGCTAGTAAGAAAGTCCTTTCTTTATAGATGTGTTTCTCTAAATCTTACTCTAAAAGAACAAAAGTTTTGTGGGTTTTTTTTTTTTGAGTTGGTTTGAAGGAAGATTTGAGTCAAGGACAACTTTTAAAAAGATTTAAAATGAATATTTACAATTGGGACAAAATATTGGACAATGTTTCAATGGTACAATAATGACTTCAAAGTTAGCATCCATTTAGATGAAGGAAACAGAGAAATTCAAACCCTTTGTTTCTATTATTCTTTTTAAGAATCTACAACTCAGCGAGGTACAGGAGTGCTGCAAATTGTTTTACCTACTGAAGAACAAGTTTACATTTGTTAAGAAGATTTTATTTTTGTAAAGGAAATATGATTTGAAAAGATTACAGCGAACACTGCATATGAAAGAACCTCCTTACTTTTCCTTATGGAGGATTTACATGATGTCCACTTACTAATTTGAAATTAGTATTGGTTAAAAATATTAGTTCTCCATAGTGACACTTTTAGTGTCCTGGGGTTTCTTGATGGAGTTTCTGTGATATCTTGTAGATTCTCTAAGGAATTGCTTTTAACAGACAGTATGCTGAAGCTATTACAGAGGCTGTAGATTCTATCTTGTGATTTTCCATTCAGGAGATATTCTCCTTAGGATATGATTTTGTTTGAGTCCCCTCAGAGAGCCTTTCTTGTCACACTCCTTTCTGCTAAACTGGCAAAATTCTGTAGAATTGGCAATGCAAAGAAATAATTGATTGGTACTTTGGCCTATAGCCAGATCATATGAAGCAACAGTTACATCAAAACTCAGAAGACCTGGATAAGGATGGAGATAGAAATATGCTATGATGAGCCATCTTCACTGTGCTAAGATAACAGTATCATTAAATTTAGAGTTGAAATTAAGTTTAGTGATCATCTAGTACAATCATCAATTTATATACCAGGAAACTGAAGTTCTGAATGATTATTAACTTGTTTGAGGTCATATAAGTAGTAAGTAGCAGAGGTGAGACTCAAACCCAGATTCACTGAATAAAAATGAAATTAATTTCACTTTACTAATATTGGTTCATGTTGTCTCATGTATTCCTTTGGAATGTCAGTTTGTCAGTACAGGTCCATGCTCTATTGAATAGATTCTAAAGGAGTGAATATGGGAATCTGGTTACTGATAGTTATACTCTCCCAGATTGATTTTCTTAGTGCATAAGTTCTGGGAAATCCTAATATAGTTAATTATTTCATGATTCTTCATAAGTTATTTCTGTTTGACACATGCTAAATATTTTAAGTTGTTTTTCTTTTAAAAATTTTTAAAAATTTTATTATGAACTAGAAAATCATAAAAATATAAATATTTCTATATCTTAAAAAAGTTAGAAAAAAACTTTATTATATTATAGTTTCTTTGTTAATATATGCTAAATTTAAGAGGATAGCACCAACACAGTCCTGTTTATCTGTGTCCTACTTTTAAACTTCCTTCTGCTCTTTTACATACATACATATATATATATATATATTATATATATATATATATATATATATATATAAAGTCACGTTGACAATCTTTTTTTCTGCTTTTTTTGCATTGCTACCCTCTAGTTCCTACTGTTACCCCCAAAATAACTCTTATATCTTAGTAAGCAAGAATAATCAAAACAATGTTTGTCACATGTATCAGAATACTCAATTATTATTTGTTTCTTTTTTAAGTTACTAAATTTATTATTATTCCATTTTTACTTTCCTTTTTTTATTCTTTGATTTTTCTATTTCTTATTTTTGTGTTTATTCAAAAATCTAAAGTTTTTCTGCCTTTATTATTTTGTTGTCACTTAAGGCTTAATTTATTCATCTATCTTTGATCCTTTTTGTTGATGACTGCATTTAGAGACACAAATTTTCACTTAAGGACTTATTTGAGCTGATCTCAAAAGTTTTGGTATGTTTTCTCAATCTTATATTTCCTTTGATAAAATAATCTATCATTTTTATGGTTTATTTTTTGACCAATAAATTCCTTAGAATTAAATTATTTAGTCTCCTTTTAATCATTTCTTCAAATTAATTTAGTTGAGTATAACTGTTAGTGTGTTATCATGAAAGGATATGTTTATGATTTCTTTGTTTCTTCATTTGTCATGATATTTTAAGCTATTACATGCTCAATTTTTGTAAAGTTGTTATTCAGAGCTAAGAAATATATCTATCTCCAGAAATCTATATTACTTTATTTTCCTAAAGTTCTATTCAGACCCATTAGAGCTTTTTTATTTACCTTTTTGTTGTGTCTCTAGTTCTGAAAAAGGCATAGTTAGATCCACAACTAAAATAATTCTGCTGCCCCTTGCTCGCTTGTATTTCAATATTTTCATTTAAGTAATTATATACTATACTACTCAGTGCCTATGTGTCAAGCTTTCAAATTGTTTTATTAGTGTAGTGCTTCTAAGCATAAGGTAGTTTTGTTATTAATTTCTTTTAATTATTTCCATTTTGTACTTTGTCTTGTTTGATATAATTATCACTACCACTTTTTTAATCACCTGAAGCATCAGAAATTATCTGTTTATTTCTGCATAGAATCTTTGTTTCTGGTGTGTTTCTTGTGAGCACTATACAGGCTACATTCTGTTTTCTAACCTATTCTGCAGTCTACCCTTACTGTGTATGCAATTTCCTCCCATTCATACATACAGTGGTGATTATTAATTGTATATTTCTCTGTATCATACTATACTTTTCCTCTTCTTCCTTTATCCATACCTTTACAGAAATAAGGTAGAAAAAGGCAATAAAGTTGATCAATATATCAAATTTGTGGTTGAAATAACTTTGTCACACTCTTCAGTCTTTCTCTTCACCTTGTCCAATTCTGATCACTTGTTCTCACATTTTCTTGTCTTCCTTTTTATCCAGCTTTTTCATGACTTACCTCTTGAAGTTAAAGGTTATTTTCCTTGTAAGGCTGCCCTTCTCAATTAGGCCTTCTCTCTTAATTCACCTTCTCTCTTTCAGTGACTATTGCCCTATTGAGTTGAAGATCTATTTTATTCCAATCTCAGGGTTTTGATATGTTCAACTCTCCTTTGCTACATCCAGATAAGAATTTCATAAGATATTCTTTGTTCCCACTCCTCTTCCATGTCTGTATACTTTGTTAATATCTCCCAATAATGCAAAAAAAAAAAAGTTTCTCCACCTTCATTACTTCTTTGATGTATTCCTCTTACTTTCTTTTACTTTCCTGTATTAAAACCAAAATTATGAAATAAAACTACACCCCCACCAAGGTCCTGCATTGTACTTACTTTACTCCCTCTGTCACTCTTGAATACAGTAAAAATCTCAAAAGATATTTATCTCTTCTCCCCTGAACAATGTGCATAATTCAATCTAGCTCCTTCCCATCACTCAAATGTGTTTGTTTTTCCAAGTTTTTCTTCATTCCTATATTTACGTTGCAAACATTCTATACAGAGTCCTCTCTTTCCTAATGTCCATTTTTGTTTATTCTTTTGCCATTTGAAATATTTTATTCCAAGATTCTATATCCATTACTTGTTGTAGTATAGCCTTGTATGATCCTTAATGTGGTCCTTTCACTTTTGAAATCTTTCTTTCTTGTAGCTTGTAGTATTTGTCTTTGACATGGAAACTCTGCATTTTGTCAATGACATCATTGGATAGTTTCCCTATTTGTGACTTCATTAAGGAAGATGGTGGATTCTGGGAATGTTACTTTTGTGATTTCTTGAAACATGTTATCTAGAATTTTTGTTTGCTCATGATTTTGAGGCAGTCCAATGATTCTTAAATTATTTATTCCTGACTTATTTTCTAGAATAATAGTTGTATATAGTAGGTACTTTAACTATGCTTCCTTTTTTCAATCATTGAGATTCATTGAGTTCTATTTGTCCCATTCAATTATATCCAAACTTTTATAAGGTTTTGCAGTTAGGAGAGAACTCTTCATTTGTTTGATAAGAACTTTTGGGAAAACCAGAAAGCAGTCCGGCAGAAATTAGACTTAGATGAACATCTAATAACACTTTCCATAATAAATTTGAAATGAATATATAATCTGAATATCAAACTATTCATATTATACAAAAACTAGAAGAGAAGCAAGTTATATACCTTATGCTGCTGTGAGTAGGAAATAAATTTATAACCAAGCAAAGAATAAAAGCAATTATAAATGATAAAATAGATAATTTTGATTACATGAAACTGAAAAGCTCCTATGCAAATAAAAATAATTCATATGTGATAAGAAGGGAAGTGGTCTACTGGGTAAACAATTCAGTCACATAAAAAAATCTCTGTTAAAGTTGTGATAGTCAAGATATGTAGAAAGTAAACAAATACACAAGATAAAAAGTCATTCTCCAATGATAAGTAGTAAAAGATTTGAATGATATTTCTCAAATGAAGGATTGCAAACTTTAAAAAAAAACATATGAAAGAATGCTTCAAATCATGAATAATATGGAGAATATAATTCAAAACAACCTTGATGTTTCATGTAACATCCAGTAAATGAACAAAGATGACAAAAAACAGGTCAAATTGGTGATGAGGACTTAGATATATTAGTGCAATATTGGTGAAACTTTAAATTAAAAAAAAATACTTTGGAGAACAGTTTAGAATTAGGCAAATAAAGCAACTAAAATAACCCTACCTTTGACACAGAGATTCCTCTATTGGTATATATTCCAAAGAAATTATTAATAAAAAAGAGAAAAAAATATTTGTATGAGCACTTTTGTGACAGTACAGAAGTTGGGGCAGGGAAGCAGATATATATCAATTGGGGAATGGCTAAATAAATTATAGTACATGATTGTAACAGAATAGCCTTGTGTTGTAAGAAATGATGAACGTGATGAGTACAGAGAAGCATAGAAAGACTTACATGAACCTGACAGGTTTTTGCACAGGTAGAGGATTTGGGTGAAGAATTCACAGGTGTGGGGCATTGTACATAATATCAGGTTTCTTTGAATGCATTGATTGGTTTTGATGTTTTTTTTCCCACATGCATAAACATATGTGCATACATACATACAAATATATACATATGGTTACATACACAAACACACACATATATACATAAGCATACATAAACACACACATACATACATAATCTGTTGTGATATGTGGTTCTTCATATTAACCTTTACATTAACCTTCATGTTAACTACAGCCACCACAAAAACAAAATCTATGTAACAGAATAATTTCAATTTTTTTAAGGGTTCCAAAGTAGAAAGTCGCTGTAAGTCTTCTGCTTCTGTTACATTTCCTTAAGTACTATGGAATCATTAATATTTTTACATCTGTGTCACAAATTATTTCTGTCCACAGAAAAATTTTATTGTCTGTGTTTTATATTTCTGTTGACTTATTTTTCTTGATTTTCTTGCATCACTCTCATTTCTCTTCCCAGTTTTTCTTTTACTTCTCATACTTGCTTCTCAAAATCCTTTCTGAGTTCTTCCATGGCATGGTACCAATTCATATTTTTCTTGGAGGCTTTGGATGTAAAAGCTTTGACTTTGTTGTCTTCTTCTGGTTGTATGTTTTGATCTTCTTTGTCACCAAAGAAGAATTCTGTGGTTTGACTTTTTTTGCACAGTTTGCTCATGATCCCAGCCAATTGCTTCAGTTTTAAACTCTTTGTTAAGGTAGGGGTCTGCTTCCAGTATGGAGAATGTACTGTTCCAAGCTTCAAGGGTTTTGTGCAGCTGTTTTCCGAGATACTTCTAGGGACCTGAAAATTTTCAGTTCTTCCAAGGTGGTATGAAAAGGGGCAAAGTGTTTACTCCTTTCCTAGTCCATACTGTGGTCTATGAGTGACCACAAGCATTCTTTTATACCTTGGAACTGTGAGGAGGATTTTCTCTACCACCACTATGAGCTCCACAATGCCAGCACTCCTCCTTGTCCCAGGACTGCCGCCCAGAACTGTGACCCAGATCCAAGCACAGGCAATGAAAGAGAATACTGCGCCAGTAAAGAGATCCCTGCAATTCCCCTCTTATCAGCCACTGTATTCCCTCTCAGTCTGTGGGCCAGAAGTTCTGGAAGCAGGCACTGACCCTGGCTGCAGTAGGGCTAGGGCTGGAACCATGCTGCACTGTCACCAAGGTCAGAGACTTTTCCTACTAACCTTCTAAGTTCTCTTTGGTGTTCATCAGTTGAGAAGTCTGGAAACTGCTACAGCTGCCCTTAATTCAGTCCTCTGAGTACTACTCCAGGTCCACTTAGGTCTGTTTTGCCTGCGAGCCCACACCCAACTGCATTCCTCTCCTCGCCCGGCATGATATGCCTTTCAGTTCAACCATCCAGGTTGTCTTGGGCTGGAAATTTGCTTCACTCTATCTTTTTGTGGGTTCTGCTGTTTTAGAATTTGTTTAGAGTTATTTTTTACAGGTATTTGGAGGGATTTGGGGGATAGCTCAAGCAAATCATTGCTTTTACACCATCATTTTTTCTCCACCCCATTCTGTGTTTTGTATTTCTTGTGAGATCTTTAATACTATCCGCTGATGCCATTTTTCTCTGCTCAAATTGATTACTTCATACTTTGTTCAAAAAAAAAAGATGCCAAGGTACCTAAGAACTTGATGAATTCTTATTCTTTCTGCTGTTGACAATTTTTAGTTCATTCACAGTTTTGCAAGTTCCTGAATATACTTAATTTTATCTATTCTAAAGAACAACCTTTACTTCGCTAAGTTTTGCTTCTTCCTCTCATCCCCAGAAGAGTTTAAAATCACCTGTAAAAATACACTTAAAGGTATAACAGTCTGTTCCTTCCTGTTTAATGATCATCTAGAAATATGAGTATATATATGTACATATATACTTACTAGTATATATGTATACATATACATATATGCGTATATGTATACATATACATATATGCGTATATGTATATGTATACATACACATATGTGCATATATGTGCAAATATACATATACACATGTAAAATACACATATGCATACATACATATATATTATAGATGTATATGAATACATTTATTATAGTGTATTAATCAATAAACAATCCTATCACACAAGCTTCACAAGATGCTAACTAGTTATCCTTTTTTCAGTGAGATAGTAAAAAAAAATATAAGCTATACTGAAACTCGACAATCTAGAGAATATGTTCATTGCATAATACTTGCCTCTCAGGGGTGTTTGAGTTAGAATATTTATTTGCAGGTAACTCCAGATACCATAGGGTATTTAATCAATACTCCCAGCTTATAGTAATCACTTTTATTTTATTATGCAAGTCAGCATAATTCAGTTCACTTTAATATATATGAGATGGAGGAAGGATTTTTCTTTTCACTGAAGGCTTTATGGAAAATTCTGTATTTATTGATTTTTTTTCTTAAATCTGTTATTCTTTTTTTTTTTTAAATTGAGAATGATTGTCATGGCTCTGTTTGTTCAATTTAACAAAAATACAGTTTATTGACAACACTATCTCTTATTTACACATTTCACCTGAAGTAGAGAACTGTTTGATCTTTGAAGTCTGTGGCCTAAATCAGCTCACAGGAATGGCATCTATTTGTGTGCATTTTTAGAAGCAACTATTCAAACAGTTTGTACAACTTAGGCAAGGGAAAAATAAAACTTGTCCCCTAAAAATGTTTACATGTTGGTGACTAACTCCTGGGGAAAAAATGTCATTGGGATTTATGAGTTTCTATTGACATATTACATATTTTAACATAATTTACAAAGTTAAAACCAAGGTATGAAATTGTACAAGCATCTTAGCATTTTCAGATTTGGGTATGAACCACCAAAGATTTGAAATATATCCTTCCCATCTCACAGATCTAAAAATTCTCCAATTTTAAAATCGTACAATCTTAGAATCATAGATTCTTTGAGTCTTCAAATAGGAAGTAATTGTACAGCTTTTCTAGTCCAGAAGTTTTCTAAACTTTATGGAATAATAACCTCACCTCACCTTATATAAAATAAATATTAGAATTCCACCTTTCTGAAAAAACAGCCTATACAGATAATTTTCCCAGTTCATATTTTATTCAAATTCATTTTACAATTCACTATAATTTTCACAAGAACACTAAAATCTTAAACATAATAATAATAAAATACTATTTTTACAACACCAGTATTATAACATACTTATTAAAATGAATGACATTGAGAAATAAACAGATGTGGTATTTTTATGCTCTGTATCAAGATCAATTTTTCTAACTAAAACACTTCATCTTTATTAATAATGACTAATATTTATATAGTGCTTTAAGGTTTGTGAATCACTTGGCATATATAATCTCATTTCTTTCTCGGAAGAATATGATAAATGTTATTTTTATTACTATTTTAGATATAAAGAAATTGAGGATGAGAGTGGCTAGGTGATTTGTTCAGGGTCACATAGTAAGTGACTGAGGAGGGATTCAAAGCTAGGTCTTTTTTACTTCACAGTTATCACTGCATCCAGTATACCCTCCACTTAGTCATGAGCTTTTGCAGACTAATAATTCTAATGCCAGATTGCCTGATAGAGATTTCATTCTAGCTGATTCACCCCCCCCAATCAATCACCAAGTATTTATTAAGTGTCTACTCTGTTCTTCTAGGCAATGGAGGTACAAGAAATGAAAGTGAAACTATTTTTCTACTCACTGAGTATTCATTCTCCCGGGGGATGAGGGCTGTGAAATAACTACATTTTTATGATTGCAGGGTCCATATGGCTGCCCTCATCTACCTTACTAGAGCTCTGAGGAAGCTGGACCCCTGTGGATGGATCTAAACTTCCTCTAGGTTTCAACCCTACCCAGAGATAATCTGAAACCTTAGCATCAAAAAGGATACACTTCTGTCCTGATGATCCTGAGGACACCAGGAAGAGTGGAAAGGGGCTGAAGGCCTCTGAGCTGTGAAGGGCATAGAAGAGGTGGAGAGTGTTTGTTTAGGTGTGGGTTAGATGGCCTCTACCCTCACAATGCAGGATGCAGGGCTACAGTCAAATGTAATACCCTAAAATGTCCTCTTGAATACCTCTGGAGGTCAGAATCTTACAACTGGGAGACCTTCTTCTGCTGAAGCTGAAGGCCTATATTTTTCAATGGCTCTGCCCACACATCATCTCTCACATAGCAGCAGCCTAGTTCTGAACGTGGCAGGTGTCTTACATTTTTCTCATTTTCTTGTACCATATTAAAAAGTCTCTGTGCTGCATTTTGTCTTTGGTTTGATCTTAGTTTTCATTTTTTAAAAAGCATATGTATTTATTTGGGAGCTGCAGGATAATTTGTGCCATTGTTTTAGGGAAGGGCTTTAAAATTTTGAATACTTTGGTCTAGTGCAAACCTTGTCTGGAGCATGAATCTCTACATCTATGATAAATGATTAATTAGCTTCTGTAGTCAACTTAAGGACAAAATAACATCCCCACTGCGTCTCTTATCTTGCCAGTTATACATCTTTCAAATCTGGCTTTTCTAACATATTGGCTTTCTATTGGAAATATTTCAATAAAGCTTTCTTAGAGTTTTTATGTCAAACAAGTGTATCATCAAGTAATAATGAGAAGAGTCAGTCAAAAGACAACTGGAAAATATAAATGTAATACAATAATTTCTGTATTTAATAAAAGGGACAGACTCAATGCTTCCCACACAAAATCCCTGTCACTCTGTGGTCAGTGGCCTGGAAAACCATAGGTAAAATGGAAATCAGAGTAATTTTATTTCTTCTGTTTTCTCATTTGGTAAAAAATAAAATCTAGGCAAATGTATCCTTGAGTGTGACCTGTGAAGTATTAAATTTTGCTTTGATGCCCTCAGTTCCATTAAGATACAGGGGCAGCCAGGCGGTACAGTGAATAGAGCATTGGCCCTGGAGTCAGGAGGAGCTGAGTTCAAATCCTGCCTTAGACACTTAACACTCACTAGCTGTGTGACCCTGGGCAAGTCACTTAACCCCACAGCCTATCAAAATACAAAAAAAAAAAAAAGACACACAGAGCTATCAACATCATCCTGTCATGTTTTCATACTACCAGAGTTAGCAATCCTACCTCTAGAGGCAATTGCATTTGGGGTGCATATTTTCCAAGTCTAATGTTAGGAATGCTCTAATTTAGTAACCTAGTAAAATCTTTTTTTAAAAGTAACTAACATTGATCTTGCAGATAAAAAATTAAACTTTGCCAGTTTTTACATAAAGAAGCATTTATTAAGCACTTGCTATGTGACAGTTACAATGCAAACTAGAGATATAAATATAAAGAATGACACAATCTTTAATCACAAGGACCTTACATTCTAACATAGGAGAAAACGAACACAATTCTTCATGTATATAGAAAAAAAAACATAAAGAAAATAAATACAAATAAATACAAAGATATCAAATACCAGGTCATTTTGGAGTGATGGCAATAGCAGTTGGGGGTCAAGGAAGACTTCATTGTGAAAGTAGTACTTTGAGATGCTTCTTGAAGGAAGAATGAGATTCTATAATGTAGAAATGAAGGCAAAACACATAATTTAGTCATTGTGGAATGTCTACTATAGAGAAAGGTAATTGGAACAGAGGACTGATGAAAAGACCAGCATGGCTGGATTGCAGAGTACAGAAGTCATGTGAAAAACAGATCAGAACAAGTTTGTGAAGGGCTTAAAAAAGCTAAAAAGAGGAGATTATTTTATCCTACAGGCCATAGGGAGCCACAGAAGGTCATTGAGCAGGAGATAAAACTGTCAGATCTATGTGTAAGGAAAATCGCTTTGGCAGCCCACAATGTGAAGGATAGACTAGATGATTGAGGAGAGACTTGGAGCAAAAAGACTAATGAGGAGGCTACAGTGATGATGACAGATAAAAGATGATGAGGACCTGAACTATGAAGTTTGTATAAGTAAAGAGGAGTTAGCTGAAAAAGATGAATTTTAAAAAATATATATGCATAAAGGTATGTATGTGTGTATATATATGATATATATGTATACACATATACACATAAATATATATATATATACACATATACATACCACACACACACGTGTGTGTATGTGTCTATCTGTATATATACATACACATCCATCCATATATACACATACACACACATACATACACAGAAACTGTGTCTATTGATGCAACCTGGTTCTTTGAGGCATTCTTAAATTCTGGTCCTTTTATTAAATGTACCAGGATAGAGGATATTACCAGTCTATCAAAATAAACTCCATCAACAACAACCAAAGATATGAACAATGAGCTAATAGATTTTATAGTTACAAACATCCATTTAATATATGAAATCATTTAAAAAATTCTCTTCACTTGTCCAGTCCTGAAAAACAGTCCCTTCCCCACTCTGGAGGTGTCATGTAATGTCAGGTTTCAAAGATACCTCTAATGTTATCTGCTACAATCCATTACTCAACAATAGCAACAACCTTATCCAGTAAGTATCCAATGGTCTTCTCTTTGTAGACTTCCAATGATAAGAATCTTACTACCTGTAGGGGCAGCTCATTCTACTTTGAAGATCACTATCTAGTTTCCTATTTGTAATTTCCATATGTTTCTTTTATTTTTGACCTCTGTGCCAACCAGAACAAGTCCCATTTCTATATGACAGCCCTTCAAACAGAAGGGCTGAAGACAGCTACTATATTCCATCTAAATTTTCTTTTCTTCAGGGTAAACATCTGTAGTTCCTTCAAATGATAACAATAATAATTGACATTTATATAGTTCTGTAAGTTTTGCAAAGTACTTTACACACATTATCTTAGATGGCATGTTCTCAAGCCCCTTCAACATGTAGTCACTCTCTTCTGGATATTCTCCAACTTAAGAATGTCCTTTCTAAAACATGGTGCTCATAACTGTAAAAGTACTCATGACTGGTTCTGACCAGAGACAGTAGACCTATCACTTCCATGATCTTGGGCACTATACTTCATTTAATTCAGCCTATGGTCACATTAAATTTTTCACATACCATATTATGCTATTGACTCATATTCAAAGTTGCTGTTATATCAGTTCCTCAAGGTTCAAGAGCACCCTGAGAGATTTTTGGGATTCTCTTTTACACACCACCATTTCCTTGATCTCCCAACTATTGTAGTCTACTAAATTTTTGGATACAAGCATGCACTAGCTAGAGAAGCTTACTTAATTTTCTCTCTCTTTTTTTTTTGAACCCTTGTTTCATCTGGCATTTTTTCATCTTTACTAATACATTTTTCAAGGGATCTGGGATTGGCTGGAGACTTTAACATTGCCATCTTTTGCTAATACTAATCAAAATGAGCTAAATATTATTTTACAACTGGACAATGTAATAAGCTGGTATACACTTATTTTAGTCTAATCTTATCTGGTCCCTTTGTCATTACTACTCTTTTCAATTGAAAAGGAATTTGCTTGATATTTTGAGAAAGCTGAATGTTGGAACGATGTTTCTGGAAGTAAGGGAGAGTTATCTGTAGTTACAATTATGGGAAAAGGTCATTCTGGCTTAGGTAATTTTTACATCAAAAACATTGTGAATAATTATGTATAGCTATGTTATTAATTAAATCATTATTAAGATATATAGTCAGTAATTTCAAATTTATTTAATTCTATGTAATGAGTGGTTTGCAGTCTTATTTATTTATGCATACGTCTACATTATGTGTATATCTACATTTATATCTCTACCTATATTGATCATTATATTGATTACAAAGCTTCCTTTATCTTTGAGTTTTAAATTATCTCCTTCCTTCCCTTTTCTCCCCATCACTGAGAAAGCAAACCATTTGACATTGGTTATATATATGTAGTCATGCAAAGCATATTTCTTTATTAGTCATGTTGACAAAGAAAAACATAAACAAAGAAAGTCACTAGCTTCCAATTGCTCCATTCTCAATCCCCTACCCCTTCCCCAAGATGGAACGCAATCTGATATAGGCTATGCATGCATAATCATGTTAAAAATATTCCCACATTAGTCATATTGTAAAGAATTAGAACCAAAGTTTAAAAATACAAGAAAGAAGAAACAGAGAGAGAGAGAGAGAGAGAGAGAGAGAGAGAGAGAGAGAGAGAATAGTATGCTTTGATCAGTGGTCAGACCCCATAGATCTTTCTCTGGATGTGCACAGCATTTTCTATCCTGAGTCTTTCAGAATTGTCTTAGATCCTTGCATTGCTGAGAAGAGGTAAGTCTATAAAAGTCGGTCATCATACCATGCTGTTGTTACTGTGCATAATGTTCTCCTTTTTCATGTAAATCTTTGCAGGTTTTTCTGAAGTCCATCTGCTCATGATTTCTTACAGAAAAATAGTATTCCATTACATTCCTATAGCACAAATTGTTCAGCCATTTCCCAATTGATGGCATACCTTTAATTTCCAACTCTTGGCTACCAGAAAAAAAAAAGTTGCTATAAATATTTTTGTACATGTGGGTCCTTTCCCCATTTTTATGATCTCTTCGGGATATAGACCTAGAAGTGGTATTGCTGTATCAAAGGGTATGTACAGTTTGTTTGCCCTTTGAGCTAGTTCCAAATGGTTCTCCAGAGTAGTTGGATCAGTTCAAAACTCCACCAACAATGCATTAGTGTTCCAATTTCCCCACATCTTCTCAAACATTTATCATTTTCCTGTTTTGTCATATTAGCCAATCTGATAGGTATGAGGTGGTACCTCAGAGTCATTTTAATTTGTGTTTCTCTAATTAATAGGAATTTAGATCATTTTTTTTATTTGACTACAGATAGCTTTAATTTCTTCCTCTGAAAACTACCTGTTCATGGGTGGAGCCAAGATTGTGGAGTAAAATCAATGACTTGCTTGAGCTTTCCCTCAAACGCCTCTAAATACATGTAAAAAATGGCTCTAAACAAATTCTAGAGCAGCAGAACCCACAAAAAGAGTGAAACAAATTTGTAGCCCAAGACAACCTGGATAATTGATTGGAAAGGTCTGTTGCATGTGTCTGGGAGAGGAGTGCAGTTCAGAATGGGACATACAGGCAAAGACAGGGCCTCCATGATCCCGGAGCAGGCCTTAGGGAACTAAGTGGGCAGCTGTGGAAGTTTCCAGACTTCTCAACCTACAAATGCCAAAGACAACTTAGAAGGTCGGTAGGAAAGGTCTGTTTGACCAGCATCAGAGAGGAGCTAGATCCAGCCATAGTCCCAGCACAGCCCTGGGGTGTCAGCTGCTTCTGGGGCTTTAGGCCCACAGACAGAGGTGGGAGGGGATCAAGTGACTGATCAGAGGGGGATTTCAGGGATCTCTTCACTGGTGCTGAGGCAGGATTCTCTTGCTTTGTCTGTGTTTAGATCTGAGTCACAGTCATGGGTGGTGGTCGTGGGCGAGGAGAAGTACTGGCATGTTGGAGCTTGTGACAATGGAGGACAGGGAATCTTCCTCATGGTTCCAAGGTAGAAAAGAGTGGGTTTGGTCACTCATAGACCAGAGCGCAGGCCAGGAAAGGAGTAAACACCTCACCTTTGATCATACAACCTTGAAAGAACTGAAAATTTATAGGTCCCTAGATATATCTCTGCAAACAGCTGCATAAAACACCTGAAGCTTGGAACAGTACATTCTCCACACTAGAAGCAGATCCCTACCTTAAGAAAGAGTCTAAAATTGAAGTAAATGGCTTAGAACATGAGCAAACTGTGCAAAAAAAAAATCAGACCAAAGATTTACGTGCATTTATTTTATATCCTGCAACTTTGTTAAAGTTTTCAAATATTTCAAGCAGTTTTTTAGTTGATTCTTTAGGACTCTCTGAGCATAATATCATATTGCCTGCAAAGAGTGATAGATTTGCTTCTTCTTTCCTCATTCCAATTGCTTTAATTTATTTTCCTTCTCATATTACTAAAGCTAAGAATTCTAGTACAATATTGAATAACAGTGGTGATAATGGGTATCCTTGTTTCATCCCTGATCTTATTGCAAATGCTTCTAGCTTATCCCCATTACAAATAATGTTTGCTGATGGTTTTAGGTAGATGCTATTTATCATTTTAAACAAAACTCCATTTATTTCTATATTCTCTATTGTTTTTAATGGGAATGGTGCTGTACTTTTCAAAAGCTTTTTATGCATCTGTGGAGATAATTGTATCATTTCCTGTTAATTTTGTTATTAATAAGGTCAATTATGCTGATAGTGTTCCTAATATTGAGCCAGTACTGCATTCCCGGCATAAATCTCACCTGCTTATAGAGTATTATCATCACCATAAATTGCTATAATTTTTGTTAATATTTGCTTTATGATATTTGTATCAATATTTATTAGGGAAATTGTCTATAATTTTCTTTTTCTGTTTTGGCTCTTCCTGATTTAGGTATCAGCACCATATTTGTAGGATGGAAAGAATTTGATCAGACTTCTTCTTTGCCTATTTTCCCAAATAGCTTACATAGTATTAGAACTAATTGTTCTGTAACTATTTGGTAGAATTCACTTGTGAATCCATCTGGCCCTGGAGATTTTTTGTTAGGGAGTTCACTGATGGCTTGTTCATTTTCTTTGTTCTGAAATGGGGTTATTTGAGTATTATATTTCCTCTTCTATTAATCTAAACAATTTATAATTTTTAAGAAAGAAGGTCCATGACTCTTCTTTTTCTGATGCTTGTCCAGTTTTTCTCAAGCTATTTTGATTAAGTCTCTCTTCTCAGTGGCAAAAATGATTACCATGGAACTCAGAATGACAGTTAAAATTGTTACACTCAAAGTTTCCCTTTCTTCCAAACATCAGTAATATTAGTAGTTATTGTATGTTATAAATGAAGGGTTTTAAAGGTGGTGTTAAAAGTTGTAGAACCCACTGTGCCTGCTGGATCATTATGTTTTTCTGAATAGAAGGATATAGGTAGGTTGGGATACTTTAGAAGTGGAGTAATTACAATGATATTCTCATTTCTTATACATTCGCAAATAGAATATTCTTTCCTCCCTCCCTCTCCTCCTTCTTTCCTCTCTCTCTTCCTTTCTTCCTTCCTTCTGTCTTTTCTTTATGTATTTTTTACTGCTTTTCCTCTCCTATTTTCCTCCTTCATCTTCCCTCCCTCTCTCCCTCTCTTTTTTCTTCCCTGATTTACTAAGGAAAGAGAAAATGAGGAATGTGGATCCATTTTTTTTGTCTGACATGCTACGAATGACAGAACTACATCATTGACCTTTTAATATAACATTTCTTTTTTTTCTTTTTAATACTATTTTATTTTTTCTAATTACTCATAAAGACAGTTTTCAAGATTCATTTTGGTAAATTCTGAGTTCCATTTTTTTCTTTCTCCCCCCTTCCTCAGAAGGCAAGCAATCTGATATAGGTTATACATGTACAATCATGTTAAACATATTCCCACATTAGTGAAAAATGAATCAGAACAAAAAGGAAAAAAAACACAAGAAAAAAAATTTAAAAGTGAAAGTAGTATGCTTAGATCTGCATTCAGACTCCATAATTCTTTCTCTGGAAGTGGTTAGCATTTTCCATTTAAAAAAAAAGTATTTTGGAATGGTCTTGTATCATTGTATTGCTGAGAAGAGAGTCTATCAGAGTTAATCAATGCACAATGTTGCTGTTGCTGTGTGTATTGCCATTTGATTCTGCCCACTTCACTCAGCATCAGTTCACATAAGTCTTCCCAGGTTTTTCTCAAATCCACCTGCTCGTCACTTTTTTTTTTTCTTTTAGGCAATTGGGGTTAAGTGACTTGCCCGGGGTCAAGTAGCTAGTAAGTGTTAAGTGTTTGGTCTGGGGCCAAATTTGAACTCAGCTCCTCCTGACTTCAGGGCTGGTGCTTTATCCTCTGCACCACCTAGATGCCCCTTGCTCATCATTTATTATAGCACAATAGCATTTCATTACATTCATATTCCACAACTTGTTCAGCCATTCCCCATTTGATGGGCATCGCCTCAATTTCTAATTCTTGGCTACCACAACAAGAGCTGATATAAATATTTTTTGTACATGTGGGTCCTTTTCTCATTTTTATGACCTTTTGTGGATTCAGACCTAGTAGTGGCATTGCTGGATCAAAGGAGGTGCACAGTTTGGTTGCCCTCTGAGCATAGTTTCAAATTGCTCTACAGAGTGGTCAGATCACAAACAATACATTAGTGTTCCAATTTCCCCACATCATCTCCAAAATTTGTGAGGTAGTACTTTAGAGTTGTTTTAACTTCCATTTCTCTAATCAATAATTATTTAGATCATTTTTTCATGTGATTATAGGTAACTTTAATTTTTCCTCTGACAAATGCCTATTCATATCCTTTAATCATTTCTCAACTGAGGAAAGACTTGAATTTATGTAAATTTGACCCAATTGTCTATATATTTTAGAAATGAGGCTTTTATTAGAAATACTGGCTATAAAGATTGTTTCCACAACTTTCTGATTTCCTTCTCATCTTGGTTGCATTGGTTTCATTTGTGCAAAATCTTTTTTAATTTAATGTAGTCAAAATTATCCATTTAATACTTTATAATGTTCCTCTATCTCTTGTTTGGTCATAAATTCTTTCATTCTCTATAGATCTGACAGGGAAACGATTCCTTGCTCTTCTAATTTGCCTATGATATCATCTCTTAGGTCTAAACCATGTACTCATTTTAACCTTATCTTGCTCTGTAAATAGGGAATGATGAGATCAGAAGACCATCCATTGTGAAAGGCTATTCATCACTGTCAATCATAATGGTCTTGGAGGTCAAGACCACAAACATATTCCTAATCTGGTGTTTATAAATGAGTTTTTAATCAACTATTCTGAAGGTCTCAGTTGGAAATTATATTAGATACATAAAACATTAGGATATAGAATAAAAGTGGATCCTACCTAAGAGATGATCTTCCTAACATCTTCACTTTACTGATGAGAAAACTGAAAATCAGAAAGGTGAGGTAATTTTCTAAAAGTCACATAGCTAGTTAGTGACAAAGCAATGACTATAAAATAGACATACTGATTTCCAGTCCAGCGTTCCATTCACCCCATCATGATTATATCTTTGTTTCTGCTTGTCTCTAGGCCTATTGAATTTTTATGTCTTTCCTCTTCTACCAGTCTTGTATTTTAGGACATCTATATAACCAGCTGGTCAAATTTCTAAAGGGTTGTATTCTTTACAATCCATTAGTCCAAGTCCCTGCATTTGTTTAAAACATGAGCTGTAGCCAAATCCAGCCCAAGACCCAAGATCTTGCTCCAGCCTCCTGTGAAGACTTCTGTGGTTTTCCACAATTTGGGAAGTTCTTTCCAAACTGAGACTGTGTAGCCGTGGCTTCAGAAAGGGAATTATTTTTGATGTGGGCCTGACCTCATGCCCATACACAGAGTCGCCTGCTTAACTGCCAGATTCCTCTTTTCCACCTCAAATAAAGGAATCATTGTTAACATAGGAGCAGAGGGAGAACTGCCTTTGATTTGTGTTAAGCTTCTGTTAATAATAAGAACCAGACTCCAGTAGCAGAAGGTGAAATGACACTGTTATTTTTATTTAAAATCAAACTTTTATTTTTCAAAATTGACTGATCTCTCCTCTTTTCCCTTCCTTCCTTCTCTCTCTCTTTCTCTCCCTCTCTCTCTCTCCACCCTCTTTCATATGGAGGAAATATAATCTGGTTGCTGTCATCCCATGTTTCATGTTATCCACATGACCAAACCACCACATAATTTGGCATGCCATGGAAGTGGCGCCCAGGCCTGGAACTACAAGGCTCTTGGACAGTGGATTCAGAGTTATTGGCAGTAACTGGGTTTTGTGCAGTGCTTGCCCATACGGCATTTGGCTCAGGACTGTGCAATCAACCCTCTGCTTTCAGGATCTGTGACACAGACCTACCCATAGATTTCAAAGAAAAGAGAGAGAAAAAAGGAAAAAAAATATATACATATACATATATAGAATGCAGAAAGGAGGCTAATGGTGCCTCATGTGCTCTCATGTTATAATAGTCCAAAAATAGATATGATCAATCACAGCTTTTAATATCATATACACATTCTCAGTGGTCAATGGTTTTGAATGTGATGTTGAAACCAATTCCTTATATGAATTTGCACTTTTTTCCTTCATTTCATTCTTTTTTTTGGGGGGAGGGGAGACACACAAGCACACACATGTTCAAACAAGCACATTGGTTGCCATTCATTTAATAAATGAATATAAGTAAGTTAAATTACTAAAAAGGCAGGTAGCAAGTGAATCCAGTGGTTTTCACTGGATTTTAGGTAAGGTTTAGGTATCATGAGCTCAGTCAATGGCAATTTGTCCATTCATTCCACTAACATTTATTGGGAACCTAACTGTGTCCAGGCATTTCAACAGACATTTTTGGAATACAAAGATAAATAATACCCAGTGTTTGACAGCAAAAGTTCACAATTTAGTTGAAAATGAAAAATATTTTTAAAAATAGCAATATAGCTTTCAAATTTCTTCCTGAGATTTAGCATATACGCAGGCAAATCCATTGTATTGTAAGCCAAATTTTTCATATCATAAACTATAATTATCTATGTATACACATTTTAACAATACAAATATCAATCAGCAATAAATAATGAAGTTAAGAGGACAGTATCCAAGCTGTCATATTACTTTAAGTGAGGTATATAGTCTCCACTCTATTTCCCAAGCCCAACTCAATGTGTTAACAACAATGTAACCTTTTATGAGTCTTCTTTTTACTACCTCTCTTTGCATAATATGCTCATTAATATTTCATCCAAACTTAATGTTTTTCAGGGATATTCATGTTGCACATTTTCAAGTATTGAAATATATGCAAAGCTACATGAAAAAACTTCCCTCCTGTATCCTTTTTCCTTAACTCAGAAGCAAACAGTTGAATTGGAGATCTTCTTGGACAGAAAACAAGATGTGAATTATCTAGTCATGTGTGTGTGTGTGTGTGTGTGTGTGTGTGTGTGTGTGCATGCATGCACACATGGCAGCATCACCTGGGAGTTAATGTTTCATTTCAGTACTGAACTCATTTTAAAAAAGAAATATGTGTTTATACACAGTTGTGGTTTCCTAGAATTTAACTGTTCCCCTTTCATCTGATGTGATATTTATCCTTCCTTAGCTTCTTAGGCTGGAGGTCAAGTATATCTAATTCTCAGAAGATCCAAAATTCTGAGTGAACCTAGAAATTCTATGATCATAATTAGAGAAATGTAGTATAACAGAATCTTAGATAGACCTTAAATGTCCTCTAGTCTGACTCTGTATCTCCACATATAATATATTTTATAATATTACAGACAAATGGTTGTTCAACTTTTGTTTTCTGGTCAGGAGTTTGAGCCCATAATAGCCACGTATCTAATGCTCTTTGCATCTCTACTGTGCCTTTCCAATAAGGGTGAAATTATTCAGTCAAGGTGTGTCTTCCTTAGACTATCAAAGTACTGAACTTTCAATTAACAATTGATTACTGGTACCATTACCATTAGGGCCCCTGGGTATTACATTCATTTAAAATCAGGTGGTGATGTATAACCTATATCAAATTACTTGCTGTCTTAGAGAGGGGAAGGGAGGGAAGGAGGGAGGGAGAAAAATTTGGAACTCAAAATTTTACAAATATCAGGGCTGAAAACTATCTGTACATGTAATTGGAAAAAATAAAATGCTATTAAGAAAAAAATAAAACCAGGTGGCAGAATTTAGATCTGTTCTATACCAGATCATGGGTGGTAAATAAATCATTTTTACTGGGGCTAAAAATACTTCAAGAAAAACATAAATAACTTTAGTAGTCAGTCAAGGAGGCTGCATTGTGTAGAGGGAAGTCTGTTCATATGGAATCAGAAAACTTGTGTTTGAATCCCTCATATAAGGATCTGGGAGACATTGGAAGATTCAATAAAATCTCTCTTACTCTCAAGTTTCTTCCTCTATAGAAGTGATCAGCGTGGCATATTGGAAAGAGGACCAGAGTTGGAGCCTAAAGGGCAAATTTAAATTTCAGTTTGATCTCCACCCACCTATATTACCTTGGGTCAGGTCTTTTCTACTAATACCATCCTTACCACCACTCTTGAGAAATCATTTTTTATTTAGCTATCCATTTTGCTACAAGAGTTGAGCTCTGGGGAAGGGAGGGAAATGGGAGGGAAAAAATCAATTGAAAAAAGTAAAATTCATTTTTTAATAAAATGAAGAAAGTGACTCTAAGGAGATTTCCAGTTTGAAATCTTGTGATTCTAGTTCAATTTTCACCATGCTTTGGTTTCTGCAACCAGGCTGGAGAGTGACAGTGCTCTAACTTGTTAAACCATGGCTCTAAACTAGAAGGAAGTAACAGAAATATGGCATTGTGTAAAGAACACTGGAAATGGAGTCAGAGTATCTGAATCAGATCTCAGCCACCGCTAAATATGACTTGCGTGATCTTAGGTAAATCATTTCCCTTCCATTGGTCTCCATCTCCTCCTCTGTAAAAGAATGGGGTTAGAAACTGTTAGCATCTTTACAAGATGACAGCGTAGGAAGTTTCCTAGGAGAAGCTCTCCCTTCATTGCACCAAATAATGACAGAAAAAAACCATCAAACACAGAAAATTCAGGAATAGCAAGAAGAGAAATGAGGAGAGGGATACCTCACAAGTAATTTTCACACAAAAATAAATGGAGATCAGATCTACAGTCTGTCATTTGTGGGATACCTGCCTGTCTAACCACTCCAATATTATAACCCCCCAGACATATGGGGTGGGGGTAGAGGAAGAGAGGATTTAAGGGTCCCTACTGGAGGTTTTGAACATTTCAGGAGATCACATTCTAAAAGATGGATCCTTGGTGTCAACTCCTAGCAGGTAGGAGGAAGTGGTTGGCCCCTAAGAAAGGCAGAATTCTGAAAGGGTAGAGCAAGGTTGCATGCATTGTAAAGGGGGCTGGCTTGACATCAAAAGACAAAAGATATTAAAAGATGATGAAGGATAAGATGAAGAACAGTGATGACCCCTCGAGCTAGGCTTGAAGAATACTTCTTACTATACTTCTGATATCTTCATGGAGAGTTAGCATTTCTGGAAAGGCATAAAGCATCATAGAAGTGATAAGGAATAATAAAAGAAGGAAAAGAAAATAATACTTATTGGAAAGTAATGTTATAATTTAATATGACTAAAATAGGAGAGACAGTGTCACCAACAAAGCCAATGCCGCCAAGATTAGAAGGAAAGTAGAAAATTGGGAATTTTTACAACCACTATCTCTGATAAGGTCCTCATTTCTAAAATATATAGAGAATTAAGCCAAATTTATAAGAATACAAATCATTCCCCAATTGATAAATGGTCAAAGATATGAACAGGCAGTTTTCTGATGAAGAAATTAAAGCCATCTATAGGCACATGAAAAAATGCTCTAAATCACTATTGATTAGAGAAATGCAAATCAAAATAATTCTGAGGTATCACACCACACCTATCAGATTGGCCAAAATGAGAAAACAGGAAATGATAAATGTTGGAGAAGATGTGGGAAAATTGGAACACTAATGCATTGTTGGTGGAGTTGTGGAACAATCCAATCATTTTGGAGAGCAATTTGGAACTATGCCCAAAAGGCTAAAAGAAGTACATACCCTTTGACCCAGCAATAGTACTTCTAGGGCCGTATCCTAAAGAGATCATACAAATGGAAAAAGGACCCACATGTACCAAAATATTTATAGCAGCTCTTTTTGTGGTGAGCCTGAATAAGTTGTAGTATGTGAATGTAATGGAATACTATTGTGCTATAAGAAATGATGAGCAAGAAAACTTCAGAAAAGCCTGAAATGACTTCTATGGACTGATGCTGAGAGAAGTGAGCAGAACCGGGAGAATGTTGTACACAGCAACAGCTGCAGTTGCTGTGACTATTGTTGATAGACATAGCTCTCCTCAGCAATGCAAGGATCTGAGGTCTCATGATAGAAACGCTATCCACATCCAAAGAAAGAACTATGGAGCTTCAATGTAGATTGAAGCATACTATTTACTATTTTGTTTTCTGTTTTGTTTTGTTTTCTCTTTCTTGTGGTTCCTCCTACTGGTTCTAATTCTTGCTTACAACATCACTAATGTTAAAATGTTTAATAAGAATGTGTGTATATATATATATATATATATATATGTGTGTGTGTGTGTGTGTATGTATGTATATATGTATCCTATATCAGATTGCACACCATCTGCAGGAGTGAAGCAAAGAGGCAGGAGGAGAAAAATTTAAGACTCAAAAGCTTATGGAAGTGATTGTTGATAAATTAAAATCAATTAATAAAAAAGACAAGAAAAATAGAGGAAAAGAAAGTATTGAACTAAAAGACAGAGACTAGTATTAATCATGCAATTAACTAAGCATTTAGTAAGTTTCTATTACGTTTGAGTAATTGTGCTAGGCACTGGGGATATATAGAGAAAAATGAAATAGTTTCATGGGGTGTTTTCTTTCTTTGTTTTCTGAGGAGCTTACATTCTAATTGGGAAAATAACATGTCTCCAAGGCATGCTGCTTTAACTTTGATCTCTTCCTTCTAATCTTTTTGCAACTACACTTTTACAATTGCATCTTCTCACATCCTGAAACTGAGTCTGATTAGTGAACTCTTATCTCTTAACCTCATGTTACCTGGTCATAGACCCACCACAACACATCCCAACGATTTTGAAGCCACATCACAGCCAAAGTGTCTTCTCTCATGCCCATCCATTTCCATCTCTAGCTCCTCTGAGTATATTGTCTTTCTCTATTTATATGTAGGCTCCTTCAAGGGGGTAATATATTGCTTTCTTGTGTTTGTATACCCTGTGCTTAGCATAGTGCCTAAAACATAAGTGATTGATAACTGCTGTGTATACAGAGTAAGAACTGATAAATACAGTATGTATAGAACAATTTTACATATATACTATGTATGTGTGTATAGATATACATACATACATACATACATATGTATGTGTGTATATGTATACATATATACACACCTATACATCCATCCATCCATGCATATACTTATTTGCATCTAATAGTGCCATCTCTCAGGAGGAAGGGGAAAAAAAAGAAATTTACAAAATAATTTTGTTATATATTTGAAAGTTGTTCATAGTAGATTTTCAGTATATGTGCAATTATCTTTTATTATACCATTATAGAAATGCTTGTTTTATTCCATAAATTAAAATTTTTAAAAAGTTTAAAAAATAGCTGTTTTTTCATTCATTCATATATGTATGTATATTATGCACATTAATGTATAGATATATAAATGCATATGTAATATAAAGCAGAAAGAAGCAGGGTAAATTTGAAGGAGGCACTAGCCACTGGGTGAGAGGGGAACAAGTAAGGCCTCATATAGAAGGAGGCTCTAGAGCAAAGCCTTGAAGGAAACCAGGGATTCTGAGGGGCAGAGGTGAGGGGGCAGTGCATTCCAGGTATAAGGGACAAACAGTGAGTGACAGGAAGTTGGAAGATTGAGTGTCATGGGTAAATATCAGCAGATAGGCCAGTATGCCTAAGCTGTAGAATGCGTGGAAGGAAGTATTGTGTAAGAAGAACAGGAAAATAAGATGGGGCCTCACTGCAAAGAGCTTTAATTGTTTAACAGAACAGTTTGCATTTCATCCAAGAGACAATAAAAGCAAGCTCAAAGATTTTAGGTTTAGACAAGGAGGAGGTAGGAAAGGAAAGTGAAAAAGAGGAAAGGAGGTTTATTCAGTTAAGTATAAGTAAAAGAAAAAACGTTGACTGAATGCTGACAAAAGAGGAGACAAATCGTATGAATATACATATGTTCATATAGTATTTGATGGAAGAAAATGCAACCTTAGCAAATTATAAAAATAAACATAAAAGGATCAATTCCCAAAGAAAGAGTAGTAGGCAAATTAAAACACACTCACACACACACACACACACACACACACACAAACACACACACACACAATTCAGTATATACTAGGAAAACATTTAGAAAAAAATATACGTATGTTCACAATGAAAAAGGGAAGATAAAATAAAATCTATTAAAATTCAAGGTCAGAATATCTTATAAGTACAAAGTGCAATCAGTATCTTAAATAAATCAGCAATAAAATTGAATTAAGAGACAAATAAAGGAAGATAAATTTTTGTGAAAGGTGCCATGGACAATGAGAAAAATTGAAACATCATAGTGTATGAACCAAACACCATGAGAGCTAATTTGTAAAAAAAATAATGTGAATTGCAAAAATACATAGATAGTTATAAAATAATAACAAGCAATGTTAATATTCCTCTCTTACAGCAGGATAAATGCAAAAGAAAGATACATCATGAGAAAAATATTGATATGAACAAATTTTTGTTGGATAAACAAAA
The DNA here is from genome assembly GCF_003287225.1 of Phascolarctos cinereus. NCBI lineage: Eukaryota > Metazoa > Chordata > Mammalia > Diprotodontia > Phascolarctidae > Phascolarctos > Phascolarctos cinereus. Next base: position 364,894,784 of record NW_027555625.1, on the reverse strand, counting down.
TTTTACTGATGTGATGACTAATGAATAGGAATACTAACAAGAGTAATATATGTCAATAATCATTGTATCTTTACAAAACCCAATCATGTGCTAGGACATAAAAGAATCATAAAAAATGTAAAAAGTAAGGTATAATAAAAATAACTTTATAAATGCAACCACAATCAATATAAGTAACAATTTCAAATCTGAGAAAAATGATGGGAAAAGTGATGGGAATGTCAAAGTTGTTTTGGAGCATAGTCTAACCATGCTTTATTGTCAAAAATATAAAGTGGCCAAATTATTTCGAATTTCTATTGAGAATTATACAAGAAAATTGACTAACCTCTCCACAATTTTTGACCAAGTGATTTCACTACTTGCATTTACTCAAAGAAGTCAAAGACAGAAATCAATGTCAAATAAATACCAAGATATTCATAGCAATACCATCTGCGGTAGCAAAGAACTCAAAACAAAATGAGTACTCATTCACTGCTTAAAGATTTTTATATACGAATATAATAAAATATTATAATATGCTAAGAAATTATGAATATGGCAAATTCAGAGATACATTGAAAAATTTAAATGAACAAATGCGAAATAAAATAAGTATATCCAAAAGAACATTCTGCACAATGGCTGTATCAATAGAAATGAAAGATCACTAAAAAGGAAGTTGAATTTTGTGTGTTAGAGAAACCAGAAACGTCTAAGGAGAAGACAAATTGAAGTGAATATACTTTATCTGACCAGAAAGTTAGGATATTATTACAAGAAAGCATTATACATTTTTTCATATAAGTTCTCTGTAGTGAATAATTAATTTTCATTTTATGAGGACAGGTTCAATCAGAAGAGGTAACTGGGACAGACTGGTGTAAATAAACACACACACACACACACACACACACACACACACACACACACTCCAATAAAACCTATTTTAAAAACCATCAAATAAAATAAGGGGCTCAAACTTGCTGAAAACTTTCACCTCTAAATCTTAGGAACTTATAAGTATATAGGGACCAGAAGAGGGGTTATCATGTCACCTATATTGAGCCACCAACATCTATTTCTTTTGCTTCTAAAAAGTCTCTTTATTTTTGGCCAAGTATCAAGGGTACTATACACTTCGCATTTTTCCCTAACTTTGATAATATCTGTTTTCAGTAGCAGGCAGGAAGGGCTACTGCTCTCTTTGGTTACTGGACTTCAGAGACTGTCGGGGCAACTATTAACCTGTTGCACTGGTTTCTGTTTCTGACTATATAATTGTCTACAAGTACCTAACAATAAGACAGAGCAGTTTATGCTACTTTGGAGGTTAATGACCAGTGCCAAGGGAAAAAGGGATGAGTCCTCCCATGTTAGAGCTTCTACTTTGGGTGTCCTTCACCTGTAAGGCAGGAGGACTCCTTCCCCTTCTGCTATGTGAAAAGGGTTTACTGTGGAAAGTAATGCAGAATATTTTCTCATGGTGAATGAGAAAGGTAGTTAAAATTGAGGCAGTGTTTACTCTCATAATAAACAAGATTTTGGTCAAATTCCTTTCTCAGGTTGGCTCAGAGATGACAGGTACAGATTAAAAAGTCATCCTGGAAAAAAACATGGTCAGTTGCTAAGAGGAGAATGGTCATCAAAGGTTGACTCTTTTCTGAATTTAATTGTCAGAAATATACTCTAAGAGCCAGGGGTTGCTCAAAACAGTACATAAACTATATGTACAGTATTCTGTAATATCAAACCAAATTTTACAATAAGGAGCTATAAAAGTCCCATAAAAAAAAAAAAACCATTCAAATGTCTTCCCTGGTACTAAGGGAGGGCCAGAATATTTAGTCAGATTTTCCAGGTCTCATGGCCATTGCTGCATTCCTAATCCCTGAAAAGTGGAAGGGGTAACTGTATTCAGTCTGTTAACCACATGATGAAGAAAGGGACTCGTGATTGGCTGCTGAGTCAGAAATGGGAATGCATACAAAAGACTCCAAGAAGGGCAACTTGGCCATTTTTTACTTCCTTGATATCCATCGAGGACAGAGCTGTTAATGGATCTCTGGGTGTTAGAAGAGTCACAGTCACTTTATTATCCTGAACCAAAATGAATCCTCAAACACTTAGCCTTACTAATGTTTAGTGAGGCAGAGCCAGTGGACTATCCCCACCCATATACATTCACATGCAACCATGAACACAAGCCCCTGCTTTTGCTTCTGTGCTTGTATCTAATCTTTTTTTTTTAATTTTTATTTAGTATTTTATTATTCCTCAGTTACATGCAAAAACAATTTTTAACATCCACTTTAAAAATTTTGAATTCCAAATTCTCTCCCTTCCTTCTTCCCCAAACCTCCTCATTGAGAAGGCAAGCAGTTCGATGTAGGTTATACATGGGTAGTCATGCAAAAAATTCTATAATAGTCATATTGTGAAAGAAAACATAGATTTCCCCCCAAAAAAAAAACTCAAGAAAAATAAAGTTAAAAAACTATGTTTCAATCTGTATTCAGATATCATCAGTTATTTCTCTGGGAATGGATAACATTTTTCATCATAAGTATTTTAGAGTTATCTTGGATCATTATGTTGCTGTGAATAGCTAAATCATTCATGGCTGATCATCTTACAATATTGCTGTTACTTTTTACACAGTACATTTCACTTGGCATAAGTTCTCCAGGCTTTTCTGTGAGCATCCTACTTATCATTTCCCAGAGCACAATAATGTTAAATCACAATCAAATACCATAATTCATTCAGCCATTCCCCAATTGATGGGCAGCCCCTAAATTTTTAATTCTTTGCCATGAGAAAAGAGTTGCTATAAATATTTTTGTACGTATAGGTCCTTTTCCTTTTTTTAAATCTCTTTTGGGGTACAGATCTAATAGTGGTATTGCTAGGTAAAATGGTATATATGAATACATGGTTCTATAGGCCTTTGGGCATAGTTCCAAATTTCTCTGCAGAAAGGTTTAATCAGTTCACAACTCCACCAACAGTAGATTAATGCCCCATTTCTCCCACATCCCTTCCACCATTTGTCTTTTTTTTTCTTTCCTGGCCTGTTAGACAATCTAATAGGTATGAGGTAGTGCCTCAGAATTGTTTTAATTCGCATTTCTCTAATCAATAGCAAGTGAGCATTTTTTCTTATGGCTACACATGGCTTTATTATTTAATCTGAAAACTGTACACATTTTGATCATTTATCAATTGGGGAATGGTTTTTACTTTTATTAATTTGACTCAGTTCTCTATATGTTTGAGAAATGAGGCCTCTATCAAAGGAACTCGTTTCAAAAAGTTTTTACAGTTACTATTGCTAACTTTACTTCCCTCCATCCTATTCCCCCCCAACACTGTTTATTCTATTCTCTCTCTCCTTTCACCCTGTCTGTCTTCAAAATGTTTTACTTCTGACTACTCCCTCCCTAAATCTGCCCTTCGTTCTATCACATACATACAACACACACACTCTTCTCTTATTCCCTTCCCCTCCTACTTTCCTGCAGGGTAAGACAGATTTCTCTATCTAATTTAATGTGTATGTTATTCCTTCTTTGAGCCAATTTTGCTGAGAGTAAGGTTCATTCACTCCTCCTCATGTCTCCTTCATTCCCCTCCACTGTAAAAGTTTATTCTTGCCTCTTTTATGTGATATAATTTATTCCATTCCTCTTCATTTTTCTTTCTCCAAGTACATTCCTCTCTCCCTCCTTAATTGTATTTTTTTAGACAGCATCCCTTCATATTCAACTCACACCTGTGACTTCTGTCTATATGTGCTCCTTCTATCTCCCCTAATAATGAGAAAGTTCTTCTGAGTTACATGTAGGAATGTCAACAGTTTAACCTTCTTAAGTCCCTTATGATTTCCCTTTCCTATTTACCTTTCTATGCTTCTTTTGAGTCTTTTATTTGAAAATCAAATTTTCTATTCAGCTATGGTCTTTTCATCAAGAATGCTTGAAATGTCCAGGTTTACCCCTAAAGATTTCTACTCAGTTTTGTTAGGTAGGTGATTATTGGTTTTAATCCTAGTTCCTTTGCCCTCTAGAATATCATATCCCAAGCCCTCCAATCCTTTAATGTAGAAGCTGCAAAATGTTATCTTATCCTGGCTGTGAAAGGAAAAGCAAACTACTATAGTACTTTTGCCAAGAAAACCACAAATGATGTCTTGTATACCTAATCTATTCCACTGATTCACCACTCTGTTTCTTAGTACCAAAGAGTTTTGATGATTGCTGCTTTAAAATATAACTTTAGATCTGGTACAGCTAGGCCACATTCCTAAGTTTTTTTTTTTTTTACTAATTCCCTTGATATTGTTGACCTTTTGTTCTTCCAGATGAATTTTGTTATTTTTTCTAGCTCTAAAAAATATGTTTTGGTAGTTTGATTGACATGGCATTGAATAAGTAAAAGTGATTTTCATTATATTGGCTTGGCCTACCCATGAGCAACTGATATTTTTTCCATTTGTTTAGATTTGACTTTATTTGTGTGAAAAGCATTTTACAATTGTGTTCATATAGTTCCTAGATTTGTCTCAGCAGGGAGAGTCCCAAATATTTTATATTTTATACAGTTTTTTAAAATGGAATCTCATTTTCTATGTCCTGCTGCTGGCCTTTGCTAGTAATGTACAAAAATGCCAATGATTTATATGATTTTGTTTTTTATCCTGCCACTTCACTAAAGTTGTTAATTGTTTCAAGTAAATTTTTTTTGATTCTCTAGGATTCACTAAGCGTGCCATCATATCGTTTATAGGGAGATAGCTTTGTTTCCTCATTGCCTAATCTAATTCCTTCTATTTCCTTTTCTTCTCTTATTGCTAATGCTAACATTTCTAGTAAAATATTGAATAACAATAGTGATAATGAACATACTTGCTTTACCTCTGATCTTATGAGGAATGCTTGTAGCTTATCCTCATTATATATAATGCTTGCTGATGGTTTTAGGTAGATGTGACTTATCCTTTTAAGGAAAACTCAATTTATTTCTAAGTTCTCTATTATTTTTAACAGGTATGGGTGCCGTATTTTGTCAAAAGCCTTTTCTGCATCTATTGAGATAATCACATGATTTCTGTTAATTTTGTTATTGATACAGTCAATTATGCTGTTAGTTTTCCTAATATTGAAGCAGCCTTGCATTTCTGGTATAATACCACCTACTCATGGTGTATTGTCCTCATGATAAGTTGCTGTAATCTCTTTGTTAATATTTAATTTACAGTTTTGCATCAATATTCACTAAGGAAATTGGTCTATAATTTTCTTCCTCTCTTTTGGCTCTTCCCAGTTTAGTATCAGCAACATATTTGTGTCACAAAAGGAATTTGGTAGGACTCCATCTTTGCCTGTTTTCCCAAGTATTTTATATGCTATTGGATTTAATTTTTTTTTTTTAATATTTGGTAGAATTCACTTATGAATCCATCTAGCCCTGGAGACTTTTTTTTTTCCATAGGGAGTTCATTGATGGTTTGTTCAACTTATTTTTCTGAAATAGGGTTATTTATTCATTTTTCTCCTTCTGTTAATCTGGGAAATTTATATTTTTGTAAATGTTCATCCATTTCAATTAAATTGTCTGATTTATTGGCATTCAGTTGGGCAAAATAACTTTTAATTATGGCTTTGATTTTCACTTAATTGGCACCAAATTTACTGTTTTCATTTTTGATGCTGGTAATTTGATTTTCTTCTTTTTAATCCAATTAATAACAGGTTTATCAATTTTATTGATTTTTTTCACTAAACTAGTTCTTGGTTTTATTTATTAATTCAATAACTTTCTTATTTTCAATTTTATTAATCTCTCCTTTAATTTTCAGAATTTCAAATTTGGAGCTTTTTAATTTTTTCTTTTTCTAGGTTTTTTTTTTGAATGACTAACTCATTGACCTCTTCTTTCTGCATTTTATTCATGTAAGCATTTAGAAGTATAAAATTTCCCCAAAGAACTGCTTTGGCTGCATCCCATGAACTCTGGTATGTTGTCTTATTATTACAATTTTCTTGGATGAAGTTAGTGATTGTTTCTACAATTTGTGGTTTGGCCCATTCATTCTTTAGGATAAGATTATTTAGTTTCCAATTAATTTTTAGTCTATCTTTCCACGGCCCTTTATTAGATGTAATATTACTGCATCATGATCTGAAATGTATGCATTTAATATTTCTGCCTTTCTCTTTGAATTGTGAGGTTTTCATGCCCTAGTACATGGTCATTTTTTTTTTGTAAAGGTGCCATATATCACTGATTCAAAAGGAAAAACAAAAGGTATATTCCTTTTTATCTCCATTCATTTTTTTCTCCACAGTTCTACCTTATCTAACTTTTGTAAAATTCTATTCACCTCTTCTTTCTTATTTATTTTTGTTTAGATTTATTTAGTTCTGAGAGGGGGAGATTGAGTTCCTTCAATAGTATTGTTCTGATGTCTATTTCTTCCTGGAACTCATTTAAATTCTTTAACAATTTGGATGTTATGCCACTTGTGGCATATATATTTAATATTGATATTTCTTCATTATCTATGGTACCTTTTAGCAAGATGTTTCCTTCCTTGTCTCTTTTAATTAGATCTATCGTTGACTTTGCTTTATCTGAGAAAAGGATTGGCACCCCTGCACTTTTTTTTTACTTAAGCTGAAGCAAATATATTCTTCTTCAGTCTTTTTCTTTCATTCTTTCATTCTTCAAATGTGTTTCTGGTAAACAATATATTGGAGGATTATGTTTTGTTTTTTTTAATCCAGTCTGCTGCTTCCATTTTATAGGATAGTTCATCCCATTCACATTCACAGTTATGATTACTATGTCTTTCTCTCCATTTTATCCTCCCACCCTCATTTTCTACTTTTCTGTCTCATTCCAGCCTCTCCCTCCTCAGAAGTGTTTTGCTTCTGACCACCACCTCCCTTAATTTCCCCTCCCTTCTCTCAGCAACCATCCCTTTTGTTTCCCTTTTCTCCTACTTCTTCCTTCACTTCTTCCCTGCCTTCTATCCACCCCTCCCTTTTCTTTCCCTTGTCTCCTCCTACTTCCCTATAGAGTAAGGTAGATTTCTAAACCCAGTTGAGTGTTTCTGTTATTCCCTCTTTGAAACAAATCCTATGAGAGTTAGGTTCAAACAATGCTTGCTCCCCTCTTCTTTCTCTCTACTTTACTAGGTCTTTGCACCTATTCCTGTCATGTAATTTACCCTATTTGACCTCTTTCCTCCAATGCATTATTTTTTACTCCTTCATTAATCACTTTTTGATCATTACATCAAATTCAGTTTATGCCTATACACTCTCTGTCTATGTATATCCATCTAAATGTGATAGTAAAGATATAGTTCTCAAGAGTTGCAAGTATTATCTTCCCATAAACTGATGTGAATAGTTTAACCTTATTGAATAGCATTTTTTTCTTTCTTGTTTTCCTTTTTATGCTTCTCTTGAGTCTTGTATTTGAAGATCAAATTTTCTGTTCAGCTCTGTTTTTTTCATAGGAATTACTGAAAGTCCCCTATTTCATTAATGTCACTTTTCCCTTGAATGATTATACTCAATTTTGATTCTTGGTTGCAATCCAAGCTCCTTTGCCTTCCAGAATATTATTCCAGGCCCTCCAATGCTTTAATCTAAAAGTAACTCAATCCTGTGTCATCCTGACTGTGCTTCCCTGATATTTAAATTGTTTCTGGCTACTTACAGTGTTTTTTCCTTGACCTGGTAATTCTGGACTTTGGCTACAATATTCCTTGGAGTTTTCATTTTGGGACCTCTTTCAGGAAGTGATCAGTGGGTTCTCTGAATGAATATTTTGCCTTCTGATTCTAGGATATCAGGGCATTTTTCATTGATAATTTATTGAAAAATGCTGTACAGGATCTTTATTTTTTTCATCATGGTTTGAGATAGTCCAATAATTCTTAAATTATCTTTCCTACACCTATTTTCCAAGTTGGTTGTTTTTGCAATGAGGTTTTTATGTTTTCTCCTATTTTTTCATTCTTTCGATTTTGTTCAACTGATTCTTGATGTCTCATGGAGTCATTAATTTCCACTTTCCCCATTCTAATTTTTAAGGAATTTGTTTCTTCAGTTAGCTTTTGTAACTCCTTTTTCATTTGGCCAATTCTACTTCTTAAGGAGTTGTTTTCATCAGCTAATTTTTTTCCTTCCTTTTCCAAGTTATTGACTCTGATGTGCACAACTTTCATTTCTTTTTCCATTTTTAATTCTATTTCTCATATTTGACTTTTCAAGTTTTTCTTCAGCTCTTCCAAGAAGGCTTTTAAGCTTGAGAACATTTCATATTCCCTTTTGGGGTTTCAGATGTAAGTGTAGTGTAAATGTTCTCTTCTGAGTTTTTGTTTTGATCTCCCCTGTTTCAATAAAAGCTTTCTAAGGTCAAGGTTCTTTTTTTTTTTCTTTCTTTTTTTTTATCATCTTGCTTACCTATTTCCTGCCTTTTACAGTTGAGTTCTTCTCCTGGAGCACAGAGGGCTGGTCACTGGTGTGTGTTTTAGGCATTAGTTGCTGGAAGCTGGAGGTTGTAAGGGTCTGGCAGCTTACCTGCTGCTGATCTGGGGTCCTAGTGGTGGTGAATGGCTTATGTTGTGGTCAGGTGGGGTTTTTTGCATTTCCTCAAGGCTACACTAAAGTACATGGGGGTCTGACCCCAGGAGGATGCCTGTTTACCCTGGGCTACACTGAAGCATTTAGGAGTCTGGTGGCCAGAATATGCCTGACTGCCCTGGGCTTCACTGAAGCACATAGAGGTTGAATCATTGTAAGACATATTGTCTGTTCTTGGCAGCATCAAATCACATGGTAGTTCTCAGAGCTGGAGTCTGCTCATTCCTCTAGTTGTGCTAAGGCATGTTGGAGGTCTTGGTATTGGCCTTTGCCTGCTCCACCAACCTGTGACTCAGGATTTCCCACTGCTTTGCTGAGGTGGTACCTGCTGGCAGCTTGCTGGACTGTGCTCCCCTTTTACCTGAATGATACAGACTTTTTTTTTTTTGGCCAATCCTCCAAGTCCCACAGCAAAAGACCGCTCCACCATGTCTTTCCACTGGCTCCTCTTTTCTAGGATCTGTTCTGAGGCACTATTTTATCGGTGTTTGGGGATCAGAATGGGAGAGGGACCGTATTACACTGCTTACTCCACCAGAAGTCTAATACAGGATTTTTAATTTTTTTTTTTAGCATTTTTTAGTTACATGCCCATCTCACTGATCCTATCTCTATTTTATTCATGTAAGCATTTAGAAATAAAATATTTACCCCTAAGAACTGCTTTGGCTGCATCTGATAAGTTTTGGTATGTTATCTCATTATTATCATTCTCTTTAATGGAATTATTGACTACCACCTCCCTCTCATTTTTAAGGAATTATTTTCTTCAGTTAGCTTTTGTACCTCCTTTTCCATTTGGCTAATTCTATTTTTATAGGAATTGTTTCATTCAGTGGATTTTTTTTCCATTTGGCCATTTCTCTTTTGAAGGAATTTTTTTCTTCAGTCAACTTTTATGTTTCCTTTTCCAAGTTGTCTCTTTTTCAGAATTCTTCATAACTTTTATTTCTTTTCCCAATTTTTCTTCTACCTCTCTTACTTGATTTTGAGCTCTTCTAGGAGGACTTTCGGGGCTTAAGACAAATTCATATTGTCCTTTGAGGCTTCAAATGTAGTCATTTTGACACTGTCCACTTCTAAGTTTGTGTTTTTATCTCTCCTGTTGCCATGGTATCTTTCTATAGTCAGAGCTCTCTTCTATTTGTTACTCATTTTTCAGCTTATTTCTTCACTTTTATATTTGATCTCTGTTCCTGGGACATAAGGGGCACTATCCCAAGCTTCTTATTAGCGGGCTTGGTCACTGGGTTTCCATGATAGGGCCTTAGGTGCTTGTGTCTTGCACACTGCACTGGCTACAGCCTGGCCTAGTCATGCCTGCTGTGCTGATGTTCCAGGCCTTGTAATTTGCTTTCTGTGCTGAGGCTAGAGGCTTTACTGTTGGCCTGCTGACCCAGGACTGAGGGACATAGGTTGTTCATCTATGCTTTGGCTGAGAGCCTCCTGCTGACTTGCCCAGACTGCACTGGACTATACTCTCCTTTTACCTAAGGAAGACAAACCTTTCCTGAAATCCTTCTAAGTTATCTTAAGCTGGAAAATTGTTTCACTCCATCTTTTTGTGGATTCTGTTACTCCAGAATCTATTTAGAGGCTTGATTTAATGTTGTTTCCGAGAGAAAGTAGGGGAATCACAGGCAAATTGTGGCTTCTCTTTGCCATGTTGGCTCTGCATCATCTCAGCTTTGAGAGAGAGAGAGAGAGAGAGAGAGAGAGAGAGAGAATGCTCCTGAGGAGGAGTGAATAAAGTCTCCCTTTGCATGGAAAGGAGTATATGTGTTATCATCATCCCTTTGACCCATTTATAAATAAGAAAAATCAAAACCTATAAAGGAAGTACCAGCCATACAGAGTTAAAGACCCAAGGGAGATGAGATATGATGAATTTGGCGTTAAAGTACTGGGGCTTCCTGATATGTTAAGTCTGAAACATTGGCACTGTAGCTGTTGATTGGGATTGGAGGCCCTTGGGCTATGTATGGCTGATTTTATTTTTTTTATATTTTTTTGTGTTGATAGATTCTGTTTTTAATTATGCTCTGCTTCCCTTCATACCCTTTCTTTTACCCTGTAGTCCCCTGAGGCAAGAAATATTGCCTATAATAACAAAAATAAAATACTCCTTGCCATCAAAATGATGACATTCTCTGGGAAAATACAACAGGTATACTGAGTTATGTGTGTGAGAGAGAAAGGTATAAGTAATATATTGGAGTTAGGATACAAAAATACTTCAATCAGTAATAATATTGGGATAAAAATAAGATGAAGTCTTTGACTTATTCTTCTGTTTTCCCCAAATGCAATATATGACTAAATCCAATGACTTAATCTTTAAAAATGTCTCTCAGTTTCAATTCATCAGAATTACACGATGTGTTGTTAGAAGAGATCTCAGAGGCCAACTAATTGCAACTCAAATGTGGCCAAGAAACTCTTCTACAAAATTCTCAAGAAACCACCATCCAGAGTTCCACTTCCAGGAACCAAGATTTTTCCAAAGATCGGGGGTGAAACAAGGATGTCCATTATCACCACTGTTATTCGATAACATACTGGAAATGTTAGCTTTAGCAATAAGAGAAGAAAAAGAAATTGAAAAAGAAGAAACAAAGCAATCACTCTTTGCAGATGACATGATGATATACACAGAGAATCCTAAAGAATCAAGTAAAAAACTACTTGAAATAACAAACAACTTTAGCAAAGTTTCAGGCTATAAAATAAATGCACATAAATCTTTGCCATTTCTATATATTACCAACAAAGTCCGACAGCAATAGATAAAAAGAGAAATTCCATTTAGACTTAGTGTAGACATTATAAAATATTTAGGAGTCTACCTCCTGAAACAAACCCAGGAACTATATAAACACAATTACAAAACATTTTTCATGCAAATAAAATCAGATCTAAGTAACTGAAAAAATATCAGTTGCTCATGGGTAGGTCAAGCTAATATAATAAAAATTACAACTTTACTTAAGCTAATTTACTTATTCAGTGCCATGCTAATCAAACTACCAAAAAAAATTTTATAGGGTTAGAAAAAATATAATAACATGATTCATTTGGAAGAAAAAAAGGTCCAGAATATTAAGGGAACTAATGAAAAGAAATTCAGGGAAAAGTGGCCTAGCAATTTCAGATCTTAAATTGTATTATAAACCAGTAGTCATGAAAACTACTTAGTACTGGCTAAGAAATAGAGTGGTAGATTAGTAGAATAGTTTAAATATAGAAGACACAGTAGTCAATGACTATAGTAATCTATTATTTGATAAACCCAAAGACCCCAGCTTCTGGGATAAGAACCCACTCTTTGAGAAAGAACTACTAGGAAAACACAAAACAGCATGGCAGAAACTAGGCATAAACCAAAATCTCATACTATATACCAAAATAAAGTTGAAATGGGTTCATGATTTAGATATAAAGGCTGATACTATAAGCAAACTGGGAGAGCAAGGAATAGTTTACCTGTCAGATCTATGTAGAACAGAAGAATTTATCACCAAACAGGAGATAGAGAACATTACAAAAAGCAACATGGATAATTTTGATTACATTAAATTGAAAAGTTTTTGCACAAACAAAACCATTGTAACCAAGTTTCGAAGGAAAGTAGAAAATTGGGGGAAAAAATTACAATTAATCTCTCTGATAAAGGCCTCATTTCTAAAATACATAGAGAATTAAGCCAAATTTATAATAATAGAAGTAATTCCTCAATGGATACGTGGTCAAAGGATATGAACAGGCAGTTCTCAGATGAAGAAATTAAATCCATCTATAGTCATAAGAAAAAAATACTTTAAATCACTATTGTTTACAGAAATGCAAATCAAAACAACTCTGAGGTACACATAACACCTATCAGATTGGCCAACATGACAAAAGAGGAAAATGATAAAAGTTGGAGAAGATGTGGGAAAATTGGAACACTAATATATTGTTGGTGGAGTTGTGAAATGATCTAACCATTTTGGAGAGCAATTTGGAACTATGCCCAAAGTACTATAAAAATGTGCATACCCTCTGACCTAGCAATAGCACTTCTAGGGCTATATCCCAAAGAGATCATACAAATGGGAAAAGGACCCACATGTAGAAAAATATCCATAGCAGCTGCTTTTGTGGTGGCAAAGAATTGTAAATTGAGAGGATGCCCATCAATTGAGGAATGGCTGAGCAAGTTGTGCTATATGAATGTAATGGAATACTATTATGCTATAAGAAATGATGAACAAGCTGACTTCAGAAAAACCTGGAAAAACTTATATGGTCTGATGGTGAGAGAAGTGAGCAGAACCAAGAGAACATTGTATATAATAACAGCCATGTTGTGCAATGACTAATATTGATAAACTGAACCCTTCCCAGCAATACAAGGATCTAAGATCTCCAGAGGTCTTGTGATGGAAAATGCTATCCACATCCAAAGAAAGAACTATGAAAGTTGAATTGCTATTTTTTTTCTTCTGTTCAGTTTTGTTTCCTCTTTCTGATGGGTCTTCCTCTTGGTTTTAATTTTTACGTATAACATCACTAATATGAAAATGTGTTTAATAGGAATATAAATGTATAGCCTATATCAGAGTGTGTGCCATCTTGGGGAGGGTGGTGGGGAGGAAGGGAGAGAAAAATTTTAGACTCAAAAGCATATGGAAGTGATTATTGATAAATCAAAATAATTTAATAAAATAAAAAAAAGCCTTAAGAATGCCCTTGGCCAACTGGAAAAAAAAAAGTACACTGAAGAAAACAAGTCCCTAAAAAATACAATCGGCCAACTGGAAAAAAAAAAGAGAACTGAAGAAAACAAGTCCCTAAAAGACACAATTGGCCAAATGGGGAAGAAGGTACAAAATCTAATGGAAGAAAACAATTTGTTAAAAATTAGAATTGGGAAAATGGAAGCTAATGACTCAGTGAGAGAGCAAGGATCAGTCAAACAGAAACAAAAAAAATGAAAATAATTGATGAAAATGTAAAATATCTCACTGGTAAAACAACTGACCTGGAAAATCAATCCAGGAAAGACAATTTAAAAATTATTGGCCTACCTGAAAATCATAATGAAAAAAAGGGCCTGGACTGTATCTTTAAGGAAATCATAAAGGAAAACTGCCCTGAGGTCCTAGAACCAGAGGGTAAACTAGCCATAGAAAGAATCCACCGATCTGTTCCTGTAAGAGATCCCAAACTGAAAACGTGAAGGAACATAGTAGTCAAATTCCAAAATTACCAGGTCAAAGAGAAAATACTGCAAGCAGCCAGAAAGAAACAATTTAAATGTCATAAAATCACAGTCAGGATTATGTAGGACCTTGCAGGTTCTACATTAAAAGACCATAAGATGTGGAATATCATATTCCATAAGACAAAGCAGCTTGGATTACAACCAAAGATCAACTACCAAGCAAAAATGGGCATGATCTTTCAGGGGAGGAGATGGATATTCAACAAAACAAGGGACTTCCAAACCTTCCTAATTAAAAGACCAGAGCTCAACAGTAAATTTGATCTTCAAATGCAAGACTCAAGAGAGACATATAAAGGTGAACAGGACAGTAAGAAACAGCATTTTATCAATAAGGGCAAACTGTTTACATCCCTACAAGACAAGATGACACTTGTAGCTCTTGAGAACTGTATTGTTATTACACTCTGTCAAAAGGATATACATAAACCTCCCCTTCTCTGAACTAGATAAATCTAACAACAAAATAAAGAAGAAAGAAGTTAAGGAGGTGAATAGAATATTAGAGAAGTTAGGTATGACACACCTCTGGAGAAAACTGAATGGGGATAGAAAGGAATATACTTTTTTGTCAGTGGTATATGGCACATACACAAAAATTGACCATGCACTAGGGCACAAAAACCTCACAGTCTAATGCAGAAAGGCAAATATTAAATGCATCCTTTTCAGATCATGATGAAATAAAAATTATATGTAACAAAGTGCCATGGAAAGATAGACTGAAAAATCATTGGAAACTAAGTAATCTAATCCTAAAGAAATGAATGGGTCAAACAACAAATCATAGAAATAATCATAACTTCATTCAAGAGAATGACAATAATGAGACAACATACCAAAACTTATGGGATGCTGCAAAAGCAGTTGTTAGGAGAAGATTTATATCTTTAAATGCCTATATGAATAAAATAGAAAGAGAGATGAATGGATTATGCATCCAATAAAAAAGGAGAAAAAGAAGAAATTAAAAATCCTCAATTAAACACCAAATTAGAACTACTGAAAACCAAAGGAGAAAATAAGAAAATTAAAATTAAGAAAACTATTGAATTAATAAATAAAACTAAGAACTGGTTTTATGAAAACAAAACAATAAAACAGATAAACTTTGGTTAATTTAATTAAAAAAAGAAAGAAGAAAACCAAATTACCAGTATCAAAAATGAAAAGGGTGAATCCACCATCAAAGAAGAGGAAATTAAAACAATAATTAGAAACTATTTTGCCCAATGGTATGCCAATAAATCTGACCATCTTAGTGAAACGGATAAATATTTACAAAAGTATAAATTGCCTAAATTAACAGAACAAGAGGTAAAATACTTAAATAATCCTATCTCAGAAAAAAAATGAGCAAGACATTGATGAACTCCCTAGGAAAAATTCTCCCGGGCCTGATGGATTTACAAGTGAATTCTATCAAACATTTAAAGAACAATTAAGTCCATTACCATTAGACTATTTGGGAAAATAGGTGAAGAAGGAGTCCTACCAAATTCTTTTTATGATACAAATATGGTGCTGATACCCAAACAGGGAAGAGTCAGAAACAGAGAAAGAAAATTAGAGACCAATTTCTGTAATGAATATAGATGCAAAAATTTTAAATAAAATATTATCAAATAGATTACAGCAACTTATCACAAGAGTAATACACTATGGCCCGGTAGGATTTATACCAGGAATGCAGGGCTGGTTCAATATTCGGAAAACTATCAGCATAATTAATCATATCAACACCAAAACTAACAGAAACCACATGATCATCTCAATAAATGCAGAAAAAGCTTTGGACAAAATACAACACCCATTCCTATTAAAAACACTAGAGAGAATAGGAATAGATGGAGTCTTCCTTGAAATAATAAATAAAATCTACCTAAAACCTTCAGCAAGCATCATATTTAATAGGGACAAGCTAGAAGCACTTCCAATAAGATCGGGAGTGAAACAAGGATGTCCATTATCACCACTGTTGTTCAATATCATACTGGAAATGTTAGCTTTAGCAATAAGAGAAGAAATAGAAATTGAAGGAATTAGGATAGGCAAAGAAGAAACAAAGCTATCACTCTTTGCAGATGCTATGATGATTTACACAGAGAATCCTACAGAATCAAGTAAAAAACCACTTGAAATAATAAACAACTTTAGCAAAGTTTCAGGCTATAAAATAAATGCACATAAATCTTTGGCATTTCTATGTTTACCAACAAAGCCCAAAAGCAAGAGACAGAAAGTGAAATTACATTTAAAATTACTGTAGATGTAGACATTATAAAATATTAAAGAGTCTACCTACTGAAACAAACCCAGGAACTATAAGAACACAATTGCACAACACTTTTCACTCAAAAAAATTAGATCTAAATCATTAGAAAAACATCAGTTGCTCATGGGTAGCCCAAGTTAATATAATAAAAATGAGAATTCTACCTAAGCTAATTTACTTATTCAGTGCTATGCCAATAAAACTACCAAAAAATTATTTTATAGAGTTAGAAAAAGTAATAATGAGATTCATTTGGAAGAACCAAAGTTCCAAAATATCAAATGAACTAATGAAAAGAAATGCAGGGGAAGGTGGCCTAGATGTTCCAGATCTTAAATTATATTATAAAGCAACAATCATCAAAACTGCTTGGTAGTGGCTACGAAATAGAGTGGAGGACAAGTGGAATAGGTTAAGTATGCAAGAATCAATAGTCAACGACTACAATAATCTATTTTTGATAAACCCAAAGATCCCAGCTTCTGGGATAAGAACCTACTCTCTGACAAAAACTGCTGGGAAGACAGGAAAAGAGTATGACAGAAACCAGGTATAGATCAAGATCTTACACTATATACCAAAATAATGTCAAAATGGGCCCATGATTTAGATATAAAGGCTGATACTGTAAGCAGACTGAGAGAACAAGGAATAGTTTACCTGTCAGATATATGGAGAACAGAAGAATTCATGACCAAACAGGAGACAGAGAAAATTACAACAAGCAACATGAATAATTTTGATTACATTAAATTGAAATGTTTTTCTACAAACAAAGCCATTATAACCAAGATTAGAAGGAAAGTAGAAACTTGGGAGAAAAAATTTACACCTAGTCTCTCTGATAAAGGCCTCATTTCTAAAATATATGGAGAATTAAGCCAAATTCATAAGAATACAAGTCATTCCCCAATTGATACATGGTCAAAGGATATAAACAGGCAGCTCTCAGATGAAGAAATTAAAGCCATCTATAGTCATAAGAAAAAATACTCTAAATCACTATTGTTTAGAGAAATGCGAATCAAAATGAGGTACCACATCATACTCTCAGATTGGCCAACATGACAAAAAAGGAAAATGATAAAAGTTGGAGAAAATTGGAACACCAACACATTGCTGGTGGAGTTGTGAAATGATCCAACCATTTTGTAGAGCAATTTGGAACTATGCCCAAAGGGCTGTAAAAATGTGCATACTTTTTGACCCAGCAATAGCACTTCTAGGGCTATATCCAAAAGAGTTTATACAAATGGGAAAAGCACCAACATTTATAAAACTATTTATACCAGCTCTTTTTGTGGCACCAAAGAATTGGAAATTCAGGGATATCCATCAATTGGGGAATGGCTGAACAAGTTGTGGTATATGAATGTAATGGAATGATGTGCTATAAGAAATGATGAACAGGGTTCCGCTTCCAGGAGCCAAGATGGCAGAGTGAAAAGGTAGTCACTCTCACTCTCCCCGATCAATGTCTGAAAACCCAGAAAATATCACCCCAGAAAAAAACCCTGGAACAGCTGAACGAGAAGAAAGACGGGGAACAGCAGTGCAGCAGCCCAGCAAATGGGTCTCCCAGTGCCTCATTAGAAATAAGGGAGGCAAAACCAGAAGGGACCCCAGGCAGTTAAGAACCCTGTGGCATTCATCATGTGAAGAAAACAACCTAAAGGCCTCCTAAAGCCCAGGCTTGCTGGTTCCAGCCCAACACCAGGTGAGCTGTTGGAGCCCAGCAGCCTCCAATTGTGAAGAAATCCTGAAGCCCAGGTGGTAGAAGGGGCAAACACCAACATCTGGACCTCTGAGTGCCTCAGTCAGGGTGGCGGGGGGGGCAGAACCAGTGTAAACCAGCTCAGAAAACTACTGGGTGCCTCGGCACTCTACCACAAAGGAATCTCCCAGTGCACTAGCAGAAAGGAGTGAGACAACACTGCAGGGGGCCCAGGCAGAGAAACACCCTGCAGCACCCATCTAAAAGGAGCTGAAGAAAACTAAAGGAAAGGAAAAGCAGGCAACCTAGAATTGCCTGAAAGTTCCAGCCTTGCTGATTCCAGCCCAACATGCAGTAAGCTGCTAGAAAACTAATGCCTCCAATTGCCAACATAAGAGGCCCCAGCACACAAAGCCAGTGACCAAGACCTTGGCTTCCAACACAAGAAGCTTGGGTCAGTACCCTCTGTTCCCCACCAGGAGAGCTCAATCTCTTTAAAGGCCAGAGAATAAAGAAACACCATGAGTAAAAAGAAACATACCATAGATTCATATTATGAGAAGAGCGAAGATCAAGACAGAAATTGTGAAGAGGACAACATTGCCAACAAACCCACATCTGCAACAACAAAATTGGAATATGAACTGGTCTGAAGCCCAAAAAGACTTCTTAGAAGAGCTCAAGAAGGATTTTAATAGTCAAATGAGAGAGGTAGAAGGATCTTTCAAAAATACAATTGGCTAATTGGGAAAAAAAAAAACACTGAAGAAAACAAGTGCCTAAAAAACACAATTGGCCAATTGAAGAAGGAAGGATAAAAACTAACAGAAGAATACACTGAAGAAAACAAGTCCCTAAAAAACACAATTGGCCAATTGAAGAAGGAAGTACAAAAGGTAACAGAAGAAAACAATCTGTTAAAAACTAGAGTTGGACAAATGGAAACTAATGACTCTATGAGAGAGCAAGAATCACTCAAACAGAAACAAAAAATGAAAAAATAGATGAAAATGTAAAACACCTTATCGGTAAAACAGCTAACCTGGAAAATCGACTCAGGGGAGACAATTTAAAAATTATTGGACTACCTGAAAATCATGATGAAAAAAAAGATCCTGGACAGTATCTTTCAGGAAATCATAAAAGAAAACTGCCTGGAAGTCCTAGACTAACCATAGAAAGAATTCACTGATCAGCACCTGAAAGAGTTCCCAAATTGATAATGCCAAGAAATTTAATAGCAAAACTCCAAAATTACCAGATGAAAGAGAGGGTGCTGAAAGCAGCCAGAAAGAAACAATTTATATCATGGAACCACAGTCAGGATACACAGGACTTTGCAGCTTCTACATTAAAAGACCACAGGGCATGGAACATGATATTCTGTAAGGCAAAGGAACTTGGAATGCAGCCAAGGATCAATTACCCAGCAAAAATGAGCATCATTTTTCAAGGGAGGAGATGGATATTCAACAAAATAGAAAACTTCCAAACTTTCCTGATAAAAAGACCACAGCTCAAAAAAAAAAATTGATCTTCAAGTAAAGTACTCAAGAAGGACATAAAAAGGTAAATGGGACAGAAAGATACAATATGTTGTTAATGGGGGGGCAGCTCTTTAAACCCCTACAAGGGAATATGATACTTGCAACCCTTGGGAACTGTATTGTTATTACACCACGTTAAAGGAGTATAAATAAAGAGGGTGGATATTAGTTGACTTTGATGTAATGAAAAAAAAATCTAATCAGGTGGGTCAAATGGATCCAAATAAGTGGATCAATCTGATCTTAGAAAATGTATTGAGAAAGGAGGAGACAGAGAAGGGTATATTACATTACAGGAAAAGACACAAAGTCTTATTACAGCAAAGGGAAAGAAGGGAGGGGGGAGCATTGTTTGAACCTTACTCTCATCAGATTTGGCTCAAGAAGGGCATAACATAATCAGTTAGGTATAGAAATCTAACTCGCCCTATAGGCAGTAGGAGGGTAAAGGGGAAAGAAAAGGGAGTGGTGAAAGAAAAGGGAGGGGGGAAAGAAAAAGGAGGGGGGAAAGAAGGAGAGGGAAGAAGCAGTAAGAGTAAAGGGGAAGAAAAGGGAAAGGGATAATAAAAGGGAGGAGAGACTGAAGAAGGCAATGGTCCAAAGCAACAAAACTATACTAGTGGGGGACCTGAATCTTCCCCTCTCTGCACTAGATAAATCTAACAACAAAATAAAGAAGAAAAAAGTTAAGGAGGTGAACAGAACATTAGAAAAGTTAGGTATGCTAGACCTCTGGAGAAAACAGAATGGGGATAAAAGGGAATATACTTTTTTCTCTGCAGTACATGGCACATACACAGAAACTGACCATGTACTAGGGCATAAAAACCTTACAATCCAATGCAGAAAGGCAGAAATATTAAATGCATCCTTTTCAGATCAGGATGCAATAAAAATTGTATTTAATAAAGGGCCATGGAAAGATAGACTAACAAATAATTGGAAACTAAATAATCCAACCCTAAAAAATTACCAAAAAATTATTTCATATAGTTAGAAAAAATAATAGCAAGATTCATTTGGAAAAACAAAAGATCCAGAATATCAAAGGAACTAAAGAAAAGAAATGCAGGGAAAGGTGGCCTTAGCAATCCCAGATCTTAAATTGTATTATAAAGCAGCAATCATCAAAACTGCCTGGTACTGGCTAAGAAATAAGGAGGTGGATCAGTGGAAGAGGTTAAATATGCAAAACACAGTAGTCAATGACTATAGTAATCTATTATTTGATAAACCCAAAGGCCCCAGCTTCTGGGATAAGGACCCACTCTCTGACAAAAACTGCTGGGAAAACTGGAAAAGAATGTGGCAGAAACCAGGAATAGACCCAAATCCCATACCATATACCAAAATAAACTCAAAATGGGTTCATGACTTAGATACAAAGGCTGATATCATGTGTAAACTGGGAAAACAAAGAATAGTTTCCTATCAGATCTATGGAGAATAGAAGAATTCATGATCAAACAGGAGATAGAGAACATTATGAAACACAAAATGGATAATTTTGATTACATTAAATTGAAAAGTTTTTGCACAAACAAAGCCAATGCAACTAAGATTAGAAGGAAGGTAGAAAATTGGGAAAGAATTTTATAACCAGTCTCTCTGATAAAGGCCTCATTTCTAAAATATATGGAGAATTAAGACAAATTTATAAGAACACATGCCATTCCCCAATTGATAAATGGTGAAAGGATATGAATAGACAGTTCTCCGATGAAGAAATTAAAGCCATCTATAGTCATATGAAAAAATGCTCTAAATCATTATTGATTAGAGAAATGCAAATCAAAACAACTCTGAGGTACCACATCACACCTATTAGATTGGCCAACATGACAAAACAGGAAAATGAAAAATGTTGGAGAAGATGTGGAAAAATTGGAACACTAATATATTGTTGGTGGAATTTTGAAATACTCCAACCATTTTGGAGAACGATTTGGAACTATGCCCAAAGGGCTACAAAAATGTGCATGCTCTTTGATCCAGCAATAACACTTCCAAAGAGATCAAACAAATGGGAAAAGGACTGACATGTGCAAAAATATTCATAGCAGCTCTTTTCGTGGTGGCAAAGAATTGGAAATTGAGAGGATGCCCATCAATATGGGAATGGCTGAGCAAGTTGTGTTATATGAATGGAATGGAATACTATTGTGCTATAAGAAATGATGAACAGGTTGACTTCAGAAAAACCTGGAAAGACCAATATGGTCTGATGCTGAGTGAAGTGAGCAGAACCAAGAGGACTTTGTACACAATAACAGCCACGTTATGCTATGACTAATACTGTTAAACTGAAGCCTTCTCAGCATTACAAGTATCTAAGACATCTCCAGAGGCCTCGGGATGGAAAATGCTGTCCACATACAAAGAAAGAACTATTGAAGTCTAATCGCTATCATTTATTTTTACCTTTTGTTGAGTTTTGTTTCATCTTTCTGATTTTTCCTCCTGTTGGTTTTAATTTTTACTACAACTTCACTAATGTGAAAATATGTTTAATAGGAATGTAAATGTAAACCTTATATCAGATTGTGTGCTGTCTTGGGGAGAGTGGGGGTGAGGAAGGGGGAGAAATATTTTCAACTCAAAAGCATATGGAAATGATTGTTGATAAATCAAAATAAATTAATAAAATTTAAAAAAAAAGAAAAAGAAAGGATGAGTGGGAGGACTTCAGAAAAACCTGGAAAGTCTTGTGTGGACAGTTGCTGAGTGAAATGAGCAGAACTAGAAGAACATTACACACAGTAACAGCCACATTGTGCAATGACTAACTTTGACAGACTTATCTCTTCTCAGTAATGCAATGATCTGAGACATCTCCAAAAGTTTTATGATGGAAAATGCTACCTACTTCCAGAGAAAGAACTATGGTGTTTGAATGCAGATAGAAGCATATTATTTGTTCTTTTTTCCCATCTGTTTTGTTTTGCTTTTTCTTTCTTGTTGTTCTTCCTATTGGTTCTAATTGTTCTTTACAACATCAATAATGTGAAAATATGTTCAGTCGGAATGTATGTGTAGAGCTTACATCAGATTGCATGCTGTCTTGGTAAGAGAGGTAAAGAGGGACAGGGAGAAAATTTAAAACTCAGATGCTTATGGCAGTGAATGTTGAAACCTAAAAATAAATTTATGTTAAGTTCCTGAAGAAAAAAAAAGGGAAATGATGAACATGCTGACTTCAGAAAAACCTAGAAAGACCTGTATGCTGTGATGCTGAGTGAAGTGAGCAGAATGAGGAGAACATTGTACACAGTAATAGCCACATGTGTGATGCCTAATACTGATAGACTTAACACTTCTCATCAATACAGGGATCTAAGACATTTCCAAAGGCCTCATGATGGAAAATGCTATCCACACCAAAGAAAAAAAACTATAGAGCTTGAATGCAGATCGAAGCATACTATTTGCTATCTTTTTTCCTTCTGTTGTGTTTTGTTTCCTCTTTCTGGTGGTTCCTCCCATTGGTTCTAATTCTTACTTATAACATCACTAATGTGAAAATATGTTTAATAAGAATATTAAAAAAAAAAAGACAAAGAAACCAGCATCCAAAATTCTAGTGAGTGGCAGCCACTACAACTCTGAGCATTTCATTGCAGTTAGTGACAATTGTGATTGCTGAAATGTGTTTCCTCATAAATAGTTGAATGTCACCTACCTTTAAGACCTCCCCATTGCTTCTACTTCTGGTCTTTGAGGCCAAGAAAAAAAATCAAATTCCTCATATACCAGAACAGTCCTTCCTATGCGTGAATATAACTATTATGTTCTACACTGAGTCTTCACTTCCCCAGAGTTGGTATCTAAACTTCTTCAATTCATCCTCCAAAGGAGTCATTTTTGGATCTTTTACCAATATGAAAGGTAGTGTTGTGTAATGAATATCAAACTGCACTTGAAGTCAGGAAGCCAGTAGGAGAGTAAAATGGCAGGGTATGAAAGTAATTCAACTTACTATCTTGAAACCACTGAGAAGTCACCCTCTCTGAAACTCAATTTCTTCTTTTGTAAAATGAAGGTACAGACCCAGATACAGATAAAGATGAAGATAGAAACTTTATAGATATTTTCATTTGTCAAGACTGATGGTATTAGGTTTGCTAATATGAATCCTTCTCACACAAACTGAAAAGCCCAGAAATAATATATTATAGATAA
The DNA here is from genome assembly GCF_003287225.1 of Phascolarctos cinereus. NCBI lineage: Eukaryota > Metazoa > Chordata > Mammalia > Diprotodontia > Phascolarctidae > Phascolarctos > Phascolarctos cinereus. The sequence goes on along the minus strand of NW_027555625.1, from coordinate 364,871,161 downwards.
AGCTGCGAATAGATACATCTATTCCAAAAAGATATTTGAAATTATGCAAATAAAATGGTTAAAGTGTCAATGCCAACTGAGGCAAAGATTCCACTGTTAAGGTCAATGACAAAAAATAATGCTCCACATCCACCAAAATATTTATAGCAATATTTTTTTATGGCAACAAATAGCCCAAACTGAATAAATGTTCATTACTTGGGGAATGTCAAAAACAATTGAGTTAAGTATTATAGAATATTGTTGTCTGGTAAGAAATAATGAATGCTGAGAAACATGGAAATGATTGAAATGAGCAGAATATGAAAACAATAAACACAAAGCCTGGAGTAATGTGAATGGTTTTTAAATGACAAAACAATCAGCAGGAAGACATAGTAAGTTAGGTTCCTTTTAAAACACTACAGAATATATAAAATACTAAAGATTATATAAAATCATTAGGAAACAACCTACTAAGACATGTGAACGGAACTATATGAATATAAATACAAAACACCATTTATAGAAATAAAGACAGAACTGAATAATTGAAGAAATATTAATTGTTTATGGGCAAACTGAGCTAATAATAAAAATACCAATATTATTTAAATTAATTTCTTTATTCAATGCTATGCCAATCAAATGACTAGAAGATTATTATATAGAGTTCCAAAATTTTTTGGTTGAATAAAATGGTAAGACTCTCAAGGGAAATAGTGAGAAACAATGTGAAAGAAGAGAGCCTATCAGGATCAGATCACAAACTATACTGCAAATCAGCAAACATCAAAATGATTTGGTATTAGTAAGAAAAGACTAATCAGTGAAATAAATGAGGTAAACAATATACTAAACAAATGAGAAAAGTAATACAGTGTTTGCTAAATTCAAAGACATTCAACTACATATACATAACATACATAAATAAATTTGTTTGGCTATAACAAAGCAAGGAACATAGTGGATCATAAAAGATATATAAAAACATTTTGTTCACTTAAAGGAAAGAATTTGTTTTTCATACAACCAAGGTTAATGCAGTCAAAATTAGGAAAGAATCAGGAAATTGTAGTTATATGTGTGTATTTGAATGAAGTCTCTTGAATAAAGGCCATTTCCAAGATAGATAAAAGATTAACTCAAATGTATAAGGACAAGAGTCATTCCACAAAAAACAGTAGTCAAAGAAAGCAATTCAAGCTATCAATAACTACAGGATTTTATTTTTTCCAAAATTGCTTATTATTACAGAAATGCACATTATAACAACTCTGAGATTCCATCTCATAACTATTGGATTGGTAATCTGACAAAAGAGGAAAATTAGAGATGTTGGAAGGAGAATGGAAAAACACGCAAACTAATATACTGTGAGTGAAACAGTGAATTGTCCAACCATTCTAGAAAGTAATTTGTAAGTCTGACTCAGAAGTCATTATCCTATCATACCATTGGTATCACTAGTACCAATGCTGTCCTGTATCACACAGATATCAAAGAAAAAGGAAAGGACTAACATTGTAATATATATATATATATACATATATATATATATATGTATACATATATATATGTATATATATATATATATATATACACACACACACACATAAAATCTCAGCTATTTTATATTAGCAAACACATGGAAATTAAGAAGGTGCCAATAATTGGGGAATAGAGTAAGAAATTTTGATATGACAATATGAAAGAATAATATTATGCCACAAGAAATGATGAGAGGGATGGTTTCAGTGAAATGAGTGAAAACTTGTTTGAAATGGTATAGAGTGAAATGAATAGAGCAAAGGAAATATTTTTTACATTAACAATACTAGAATTGGAGATATCCAGTGGTGGGGGCAAAATGATAGAGTAGAGAAGCTGATGAGCTCTTCTAATATTGTTTTCAAAACAACTTTAAAATAATGCCTCAAATCAAATTCTAAAGTGCCCAAGACAACAAAAGATCAGAGTTAGATATTTTTGTAGCCTTAACAAACTTAAAAGGTCAGAAGGCAATGTGTCTAATATCGACATAAGGCCTGGCCTAGAGCTCACATGGTGACCACACTGGTGGTGGACTTTGGTAGCAATCATAGCAGCAGCATTTTCAGAAGTTCTCAAGCCAGAGGCAAGTGAGAGGAGTGGAAAACTGTTCAGAAAGAGTTTACAGGGGCCCTTGTACTAGCACTGGGAATAGGACAGTACAGCGTTTGGCAACATCATTGCATATATCCACTTTATCACAGTTCAAGTCACAGTTTCAGAGTGGAGAAATGCTTTCAATAACAATGGATTAGGGGTGCTGAGGAGCAATACTGCTGGCTATCCAAACCTTGAGCTATATAACTTCCAGTCCCAAGGTTCTGAGAGTAGCATTGCTTTCATTCCCAAGGGATCAGGGGTCATTCTTACATAAGGGCCAGAGTATATACCAAGAGAGCAGTGACCATGCCTCTCCATGGATCATACCACTTTGAAGCATTAAAAATTCCAAACACCTAGAACTAGCTCTGAAAACAGAAGGGTAAAGAAACCTAAAGTCTGGGATAGTGTCACCCCTTCAAAAAAAAAACTTCCTGGAAACAGATCTCAAAATTAACATACTTTCAAAATCAAGAAGTAAGTTAGAAATTTGAGCAAATGACAACAACAACAGCAAAAAGAATTCAACAACAAAAAAGTGACTATGGTGAGGGAGAAGATAGAAGGTCAAGCCCAGAAGAATATAATGATATCAAAATAGCTACAAGAAAAGGCTTAAAGCAAAAAGATTAGATTGGACACAAGCCCAAAAAAAATTATTGAAAGACTGGGAAAAAAGAACACAATTTTTCAAATCAATTAAGAGTGGAGAGGAAAATTTGGTAAAGGTAATGAGAGTAATGCAAGAAAATTTTGAATAAATAATTAACAGCTTGGTAAAAAGAGACAAAATACTGAAGAAAATAACACCTTAAATAACAGAATTGCCAAGTGGAAAAAAGAACAAAACTTAATTGATGAAAATAACTTAAAAAGCAGAATTCTTCTCATAGGAAAAAGTGAAAAAAGCTCATTGAAGAAAATAATTCTTTAAAAATTATATTGGGGAAGTTCAAGCTAATGACTGCATGAGACATCAAGAAACAATAAAACAAAGTCAAAAGAATAAAAAAATGGAAGAAATGTGAAATATCTCATTAGAAAACAATTGACTGAGAAAACAGATCAAGGAGAGATAATTTAAGAATTACTGAACTGTCTGAAAGTCATTATCAAAGGAAGAGACTAGAAATCACATTTCAAAAATTGTGAAGGAAAACTGTTTCTAGAATCAGAGGGTAAAATAGAAATGGAAAGAATTCACTGAAGACTTCATGAAAGAGATCCCAAAATGAAACACTTAGGTATATTATAGACAAATTCTAGAGTACTCAGGTCAAAGAGAAAATACCTCAAGCAGTTAGAAACTTTTTAAATATAATAGAGCCAGAGTCAGGATCACAGAAGATTTAGAAGATATCACCTTAAAGGAGAAGAAAGCTTGGAATATTATATTCCAAAAGACAAAGAAGCTAAGATCACAATCAAGAATAGCCTACACAGAAAAGTTGAGTATAATTTTTCAGGGGGAAAATGGATACTTAATGAAATAGGGGACTTTCAAGCATTCCTGATGAAAACACTAGAGCTGAATAGAAAATGTAATTTTCATATATAAGACTCAAAATAAGAAAAAAAAAACATGTAAAGGTAAACACAAAAGTAAAACAGGAGGGCCTTAATAAGACTAAATTGTTTACATTCCTGTGTGGGAAGATTATGATGTAACTCCTAAAAACTTTATCAGTATTAAGCCTGTTAGAAAAAGTCTGCAGAGACAAAGGACATGACAATGAGTCAATTTTTGAGGGATTATCTTAAAAAAGGAGGGGTGAGGAAGAAGATTGGACTTGCAAAAAGTGGAAGAGGGAAAGAATGGAGAAAAATAATTCACATAAGAGAGGCACACAAGAAAGCATTCTTGCAGTGGAGAAAAAATGGGGCAGCAGGTAATGCTTGAACCTCACTTTCATTGAAATTGGTATAAAAAGAGAAGAATACACATGCATACACACATACACACACATTCAATCAACTGTAGTCATCTGTCTTACCTAACAGTGAAGTAGGAGAGCAAGGGGATAAAAGAAAGTAGGGAGGGTGACAAAAGAGAGGGTAGATTAAGAGAGGCAATGGTCAAAAGGAAAGCAGATTTTTGAGGAGGGATAGAGTAAAAAGATAGAAAGACTGATATACAAAAGAAAATAGAATGGAGGAAAATGCAGTTAGTAATCCTAACTGAATGTTAATGGGATGAATTTACCATAAAATAGAAGTAGATAGAAGAATGGATTAGAAACCAGAATCCAACAACATAGTGTTTATAAGAAACATACTTAAAACAGAGACATATCCTCAGAGTTCAAATATGGGACTGGAGCAGCAGGTAATATGCTTTACCTGAAGTTAAAAAGTTATGGATAGTAATCATGTTCCTAGACAAAGCAAACCAAAAAATAGGCTTAATTAAAAGAGGCATTCAGGGACACTATATCTTGCTAAAAGACATCATTTGGGACAGCTAAGTGGTGCAGTAGATAGAGCACCAGCCTTTGCGTCAGGAAGACCTGAGTTCAAAACCGGCCTGAAACACATGTTACTCACTAGCTGTGTGACTCTGGGGAAGTCACTTAACCCCAATTGCCTCTCCAATAAAGAAAAATTATCTACAAGGCATCATTGACAGTAAAGTAACATCAACACTAATCATATATGCACCCAATGGCACAGCATTGAAATTCCTAAAGGAAAAGTGAAATGACTTATCAAAGGAAACAGAAAAAAAATTAACCCTCAATTTTACCTTCTCAAAGCTAGGAAAAGAGAAAAATAACCATAAAATAAGGAAAAAGTTAATGAAATAAACAGAATTTTAGTAAAATTAGATATGATAGACTTCTGGAAAAAAATGAAAGAGAATTGAAAAGAGTACACCTATTTCTCAGCTGTATATAGTACCTTAACAATAAAAAAGTCATATATTAGGGCACAAACACCTCACAATCAAATTTTTAAAATTATAAATATTAAATGTACCCTGTTCTGACATTAACAAGATAAATTTTATTCAACAAAAGGCCGTGAAAGCATAGATGAATACTAATTGGAAACTAAATTGTCTAATTCTAAAGAATAAGTGGGTCAAAGAAAAAAATCATAGAAACAATAATTTTATTAAAGAGAATGACAACAATGAGAAAAAAATATTAAAATTCATGGGATGTAGCCAAGGTAGTATTAAAAGAAAATTTATACCTTTAAACATCAACAACAGGAACAGTAGATCAAAGAACTGGGTGCACAAATTTAAAAAACAAAACTAGAAAAAGAACAACTTAAAAATCCTCAATTAAACACCAAAATTGAAATCTTGGCAAAGGAGAAAGAAAAATGAAAGTTAAAAAAGATGTATCAATAAATATAACTGGGAGCTAGATGTACAAAAAAAATTCATATTTTTTCTTGAAAACAGGAAAGAAAACAAAATTTCCAGTATCAAAAATGAAATGGATGAATATATGTCACCAGTGAAGATGAAATTAAACCAACTATTAGGAGTTACTTTGCCCAATTATGTGACAGCAAAACTGACAATCTAAGTGAAATGATTGGTTACAAAAATATAAATTCCCCAGATTAACTGAAGGAGAACACTTACACTCTTAGAGAAAAAAGAAATTGAACATCAATTAGCTCCTTAAGAAAAAATTCCCAGGACAACATGAATTTACAAGTGAATTCTACCAAACATTAAAGAACAATTTATTCCTCCCATACTATGTAAAGTACTTTTAAAAAAAAAGGAGTGCTAATAAATCCCAATTATGACACAAATATGGTTTTGAGATCTAAGCAAAGGAGAACAAAAACAGAGAAAGAAAACCAAAGGTCAATGACCCTATGAATACTGATGTGAAATTTGTAAATTAAGCACTAACATGTAGATTACAGAAATATTTCATAAATACCACAAACTATGACGAGGTGGGATTTGTATCAGGAATGCAAAGTGGGTTCAATATAAGGAAAACTATCAGCATCATTGACCATATCAATAACAAAAACAACAAATATATGATTTTATTTAGTAGATACAGAAAAGCTTTTTATAAAATACAATACCTATTATTAAAAGCACAAGAAAGATAGGAAACAATGGTGTCTGTCTTAAAAACAATTCTATTTATCTAAAACTAAGATTAAGTATTATCTATAATTGGTATAAACTTAGAAGACTTTCAGATAAGATCAGTGGTGGAGCAAAGATGCCCATTACCACCACTATCATTCAATATTGTATTCAAAATGCTAGCTAAGAGAAGTAAGACAGCTAAAATGCACCGTGAATAAAGCACTGGGAGTGGTCAGAAAGACCTGAGTTCAAATCTGGCCTCAGAAGTCAGCTGTGTGGCCCTGGGCAAGTTGTTTAACCCTTTCTGCATCAATTTCTTCATCTGTAAAATGAGCTGGAGAAGGAAATGGTAAACCACTCCAATACCTTTGCAAAGAAAACTGCAAATGGGGTTATGAAGTGCTGGGCATGACTAAAAAATGCTGTTGAACAACAGCAAACTAAGAGAAAAAATAAAAGAAGGAAAAATAGGTAACGAGGACACAAAATTATCACTTTTTGCAGATACATAAAGAAATCGAAAGAATCAAAGACTAGGAAACAATTAGTAACGTTGGCAAAGTTGTAGGTAAAAAATAAACCCACACATTTCATCAACATTTGTTTATATCATCAAGAAAAGTCAGCAAGAAAAAATGGGGATATTTCATTACAGATAACCACAGACATTATAAAATACTTGGGAGTCTACCTGCAAATATAAATCCAGGGAGTATATGAACATAATTACAAAGTACTTTTCACACAAATGAAGACAGAACCAAATAATTAGAGAAATATTAATTGCTCAGGCATAGGCTGAGCCAATATAATAAAATGACAATTCTACCTTAAATTGATTTACTCATTTAGTGCCATACCAATCAAAATTTATCTGGTTGAAAAAAAAAAGATTAAGAATTTCAAGACAGTCAATGGGAAAAAAAAAATAGAAGGAAGGAAGCCTAGCACCTGCAGATTTCAAACTACATTGCAAAGTGGTAATCATAAAAACAATGAGGTACTCACTAAGAAAGAGAGTACACACTGCACAGTAGTAAATAACCACAGTTATCTAATGTTTGAAAATACCAGTGGTCCAAGCTTTTGAAGTAAGAATTTACCATTTGACAAAATTGCCTGGGAAAGCTGGAAAGCAGTTTAGCAGAAACTAGACATTGATTAACATCTCACACTGTACACAAAATAAGGTCAAAATGGATATATGGTTTAGAGCCACAGATGGAGAACCTATGGCTTCAAGGCCACATGAGGCCTTCTAGGACTTCAGGTACAACCTTTTGACTGAATCCAAACTTCACAGAACAAATTCTCTCAATAAAAGAATCTGTTTGTTAAAACTTGGACTCAGTCAAAAGACTGCACCCAAGAACCTAGAAGGCCACATAAGGCCTTGAGGGTGAAGGTTCTCCACCTAGTTTAAATAGAAAAAGTAATACCCTAAGTACATTATGGGAGCATCGAAAATTTACATTTCTATCTATGAATAAGATAAGAGTTTTTGACCAAACAAGAGATACAGAGGATCCCAGGAAGTAAAATTGAAAATTTTGATTAAATGAAATGAAAAGCATTTTTAACAAACAAATCCAATTTAGCCAACATTAAAAAGAAATCAGGAAACTGGGGCAGGGGGGAGATTACAGCACATATCACTGATAAAGATCTCATTTCTCAAATATATAGGTAGTTGAACAAAATTTATAAAAAATAAGAGCCATTTCTCAACTAATAATGGTCAGGGGAGCAGCTAGGTAGTGCTGTGGATAGAGCACTGGCCCTGGATTCAGGAGGACCTGAATTCAAATCCAGGCTCAGACACATAACACTTATTAGCTGTGTGACCCTGGGCAAGACATTTCACCCCATTGCCCAGGCAACAAAAAAAAGAAATATAAAAAAATATATAAGCAATTGATAAATGGTCAAGGGATAAGAATAAGCAGAATTCAGAAGAAATCAAAGCCATCAATGAAAAAAGCTCTAAATCCCTATTGATGAGAGACATGCAAATTAAAACAACTCTGAGGTACCACTTCACATCTACAGATTGGCTAATATAACAGAAAAGGAAAATGACAAATATTGGAGGGGATAATGAAAATTGGTACACTAATTCATTGTTGTTGGAGTTGTGAATTACTCCAAACATTCTGTAGAATAATTTGGAACTATACAAAAGGACTATAAAACTATGCATACCCTTTAACTCAGCAATACATTAAGAGTTCTGCATATCAAAGAGATTAAAGAAGAAGGAAAAGGACTTCTATAAACAGAAATATTTATAATGGCACTTTTTTGTGGTGGCAAAGGTTTGGAAATTTAAAGGATGCCCATCATTGGGTGATTAGCAGTACAAGTTGTGGTATATACATTTGATGGAATACCATTGTGATACAGAATGGTTTCAGAAAAGTCTGAAAAACTTATGTGACTTGATGTAACATAAAGTGGGCAGAACCTGAAAAACTTTGTATGTGATTACAGCAGTGTTGTAATGTGAAACTGTAACTGGGAAAGATATAGCTACTCTGATCAATGAAAAGATCTGAGATTTAAAAAAAAATCATTTTTTAAAATGCTATCCACCTCCATAAAGTGATCTGATGAACACACATTAAGGAATAATTTTTTTCATTTTCTTTGTTTCTTTTTTTTTTGCAACATGCGTAATATGGAAATATGATTTGCATGACTTCACATGCATAAATGATATCGTACTGCTTGTCTTGTCAATGGGTGGAGGGTAGATGGAAAGAATTTTGAACTCACAATGTTTTCAATTAATATTAAAGACAAATAAATTTTAAATGTTATATATAAAAATAATTTGAAAAATGTCAGAAATCTCACAGTACAATGATCAACCAAAATTCCAGAGGAACAAAGATAAAACATACTATCTACCCATTGAAAGAGTGGTGATGGACTCAGAGTGCAGAATGAAACATACAATTTTTGGATATGTATAATGCGAGGTTTTGTTTTTTTTTAATATAAATTTATTTATTTTTAGTTTTCAACATTCACTTCCACAAGTCTTTGAGTTCCAATTTTTCACCCCATTTCACCCCTCCCCCACCCCAAGATGGCATGCATTCTTAATATCCCTTCCCCTAGTCTGTCCTGTCTTCTATCTCTTCCTGTCCCCTTTTCTTATCCCGTTCCCCTTCTATTTTCTTGTAGGGCAGGATAGACTTCTGTACCCCATTTCCTGTATTTCTTACTTCCTAGTAGCATGTGAAAATAGTTTTTTTAACATATTTTTTAAAACTTGAGGTTTCAGATTTTCTCTCCTCCTCCCACCCCACCCACCCTCATTAAAAAGGCAAGTAACTCAATATAGGTTGTACATGTGCAGTTATGCAAAACACTTCCATAGTAGACATGTTGTGAAAAACTAACTCTATTTCCCTTGATCCTATCCTGCCCTCCCATTTATTCTATTCTTTCTTTTGACCTTGTCCCTCCTCAGAAATATTTACTTCTGATTACACCCTTTCCCAATCTGCCCTCCTCTCTATCATCCCCTCTCTCTTGTCCCCTTCTCCCCCTATTTTCCTGTAGGGTAAGACAGATTTCCATACCCAATTGAATGTGTATATTATTCCCTCCTTAAGCCAAATCCTATGAGAATAAGATTCACTCATTCCTCTTACCTTCCCCATTTCCCCTTCACTGTAAGGGTCTTTTCTTTTTTTTGTGAGATAATTTACCCCATTCTACCTCTCCTTTCTTCTTCTCTGAGTATAATCCTCCTCATCCCTTAATTTTATTCTCCAGATATGACCCCTTAATCTTCAGCTCACCCTGCGCCCTCTATCTATCTACATATACATACATATAATTTTTTTCCTCCAACTACCCTAATACTGACAAAGTTCTCATGAGTTATAAATATCATCTTTCCATGCAGGAATGTAAACAGTTCAATCTTAATAAGTCTCTTATGATTTCTCTTTCCTGTTTACCTCTTCATGTTCCACTTGAGTCCTGTATTTGAAAGTCAAATTTTCTATTCAGCTCTGGTCTTTTCATCAGAATGCTTGAAAGTCCTCTATTTCACTGAATGACCATTTTTTCCCCCTGAAGGATTATACTCAGTTTTGCTGGGTAGGTGATTCTTGGTTGTAATCCTATCTCCTTTGCCCTCCGGAATATTATATTCCATGCCCTGCGGTCCTTTAATGTAGAAGCTGCTAAATCTTGTGTTATCCTGATTGTGTTTCCACAGTACTTGAATTGTTTTCTTCTGGCAGCTTGTAATATTTTCTCCTTGACCTGGGAACTCTGGAATTTGGCTACAATATTCCTAGGAGTTTTCCTTTGGGGATCTCTTTCAGGAGGAGATCTGTGGATTCTTTCAATTTCTATTTTGCCCTCTGGTTCTACTATATCAGGGCAGTTTTCCTTGATAATTTCTTGAAAGATGATGTCTAGGCTCTTTTTTGATCATGGCTTTCAGATAGTCCAATAATTTTTAAATTCTCTCTCCTGGATCTATTTTCCAGGTCAGTTGTTTTTCCAATGAGATATTTCACATTGTTTTCTAATTTTTCATTCTTTTGGATTTGTTTTACAGTGTCTTGATTTCTCATAAAGTCATTAGCTTCCAATTGTTCTATTTTAATTTTTAAGGAAGTATTTTCTTCAGTAATCTTTTGGACTTCCTTTTCCATTTGGCCAGTTTTTCTTTTTAGGGCATTCTTCTCCTCATTGGCTTTTTGGACCTCTTTTGCCATTTGGGTTAGGCTATTTTTTAAGGTGTTATTTTCTTCAGTATTTTTTTGGGTCTCCTTTAGGCGGCTTTTGACTTGTTTTTCATGATTTTCTTGCATCACTCTCATTTCTCTTCCCAGTTTTTCCTCTACTTCCCTTACTTGCTTCTCAAAATGCCTTTTGAGCTCTTCTAAGACCTGGGACTGATTCATATTTTTCTTGCAGGCTTTGGATGTAGGAGCTTTGACTTTGTTGTCTTCTTCTGGTTGTATATTTTAATCTTCTTTGTCACCAAAGTAAGATAATATAGTCTGACCCTTTTTGTGCTCCCTGCTCATGATACTGGCTAGTTACTTGAATTTTGAACTCTTTGTTAAGGTAAGAGTCTGCTTCCAATGTGGAGAATATACTGTCCCAAGCTTTTGGGGGTTTGTACAGCTATTTTCAGAGATACTTGTAGGGACCTGCAAAATTTCAGTTCTTCCAATGTGGTATGATAAGGGGTGAGGTGTTTACTCCTTTCCTGGCCTGTGACCACAAGTATTCCTTTCTGTTCTGTAACTGTGAGGAGGAGTTTCTCATCACTGCCACTACAAGCTCCACCACAGTAGTGCTCCTCCTCACCCTTAGCACTGCCACCCAGAACTGTGACCCAGATCCACACACAGGCAAAGCAAGAGATTCCTGCCTCAGCACTGTCAAAGAGATCCCTGCAATCCCTCTCTGATCAGCCACTGGATTCCCCCTCAGTCTGTGGGCTGGAAGCTTGGGAAGCAGCTGCCCCGCCCCAGGGCCCAGGCTCTTGGGGAATGAAGCTGAGACCCCGCCTTCCTCTCTCAGCACCCAGAACCAGACTTTTCCCACTGACCTTCTAAGTTGTCTTTGGCATTAGTGGATTGAGGAATCTGGAAACCACCACGGCTGCCCGCGATTCCCGTCCTCTGAGGCCTGCTCCAGGTTCGCTGCAGCCTGCACGCCCATGCAGTGCTGCGCTGCACTCCCAGCCCGGGGCGATACACCTTTCTGATTGATCATCCAGGTTGTCTTGGGCTGGAAATTTGTTTCACTCTGTCTTTTTGTGGGTTCTGCTGCTTCAGAATTTGTTTAGAGCCATTTTTTATGAGTGTTTGGGGGAGAGCTCAAGCAAGTCACTGCTTTCACTCTGCCATCTTGGCTCAGCCCCAAAGTTTTGTCCTTCTTGATGACCCATATTTTTTACACTGCTTTCTTTTCTTTTCTCTTCTCTTTTTTCTTTTCTATGAGCAGGTGGGAAGGAGAAAAACAATTATTCCTTAAAAATAAAGTTTTAAAAATTTAACTAAAAAGAATAAGAATATTCACTTTAATACCCAACAAGTGGTATGCCAGCCTTAGCAAAAAGACCTCTAATGTAACACATAGCAGAACTGAATTACTTATAAAACTATAAAATCCTTAATAGTTTTCCATTATCCAAATGAAGATTAAAAGTGATTGGGAATTCATCATATCCTGAGGAAGCTCATTCCACCCCTGGATAGCTCTAATCTATAGGTATATAGATATAGGTATTCTTTTAATGAATTCAAACTTCTACCTATTCTTTGCTCTTAGTTCTTTGTCTTCCTCTCATCTCTTGCCAGACCAAGCAAACATGTCAGTATAGATCTTTCTCCTAATAAAATCCATGAAATACTCAACTCTCATTTAATGTTTCCGAGTCTCAGCTTCCTCATCTATGAATTGGGTATTAAAGCATCATACTTTTTATATCACAAGGCTATTGTGAGGAATTCACTTCAGAATTTGTAAAACATTTAAGAAGTATAAATTGTGACTATGATGATGATTTACCTATAACAATCCCTTCTAGATTAAAATTTTAATTTCTCAGTTAAATTTCTCCAGCTTTGAAATGTGAATTTGCTTGTTGAACCTAGTGATTGGGGATGCTGCATTTGCAAGCATATTTATGTGAATTTCTTCTAAGGAAATGAACAGTATTTCCATGGGACCAAAAAAAACCTGCCTGTCTTTTCCCAAAGCTTCAAATTTACCCTACTAAATTAAGCGTTGTTGTTTTATGTTTACCATCTGAAGGTTCCCTTTACAAAAGATGAAAGCTGGCATCTCTTTCCCCAAACGAATATGTAGTTCTCTTCCTTATTCATGGTTTGCAAAGTTTCCTGTTGATGCATCCTACAGTTACATCCTGCAGTGACAAGTCACATGTTTTGTCAGTCACAGTACATTACATTAGCTAACATGACTGATGTGGTCTAAAGTGAAAGGACAGTGTAAGAGTGGAACCAGGACACTATGAAAAAAAAAGGATTTCTAGAGCAACAGAAAAAAATGCCTTGTAAGAGAAGTTTAAGAGGGAGAACAGAAAGATAAATCCCCTCACTGTTTCTGCCAGGAAATCGGTGGCTTCCTAGTAAGGAGTATGTCTGATGTAGAAGAAAAATAGCTTAGAAATAAGACATCAGGGTTCAAGTTTATTTATTGTGTTTGCACAAGACACTTCCCAACCAAAGCTTCAATTATTTGTAAAATAGTGGAGTTGGAGATGATGTTCACTAAGGTTCCTTCTAGCTATAGCATTCCATGGTTCTTTATCAAAAAATACAAAGTGATCATATCACTGAAGGAAATATGGGGTGAGTGGAGATAATAAGAAGGAAGTAGAGGATAAGGGAAGAAAGGTTTGATTATTTTATGACTCACTGAAATACATGTTTTGCTATCTCTCACATTGAGAGCACAGCAGGACAATTAGTAAAACAAAAAAAATCCATAAACTAATTCATTTTGCCATTGATAACAAAGATCCAGGTAACATAGCTTTTACAGAACCAAATACTGTAGGTAGCCTTAATTGGATTCTTTGAAAAATCAGTGCACATATGGTAGTCCTTTAAAAGATTTGCCAAGATTATTCTTTTACTCCTATATATTAGCTAATTTTTATATATTGCTAGGTTTTCCCCCTCTAAAATGGGATTTATTTCTTTTTATCATATAGGTATAAATGATGTCTCTTATTTAATTTGGCTACAGATGTTGGTTACAGATGAATAAGAGATACATTATGGTTTCCCCCAACTGCCTTAAGTTGAGGTGAATCCATCAGTAAATCAATCAAAAATAATTTATTTTTAAAGTTGTTACAGTGTTGCTGTCACTGTATTCAACTACTGAAGCAAAAAGAAAAAAATTAAGACCACAGAATGTTAGAGGGGGAAGATACTTTAGAGATTATAATGTCCAATCCATCTAATTCTATAGATGAACAAATGAAGAGTCCGGATTGGGAAGCTGTTTGTTGAAATTTACACAGTGGCAGAGTAAAGGTTGGAAAATAAATCTTTCTGATTCTTGGCACAGCTTTTTTTTTTAATCAAAGTTAAGTGATATCTACATAAAGGAGACTTATTTTTTCAGTATGACAACCTACTAGACAAAATATCCAAGATTACCAGTTATTATCTTAACTATGGTAAACAATGCATGAACTTCACCTTACTATACACATCCCGGGCAAATGTTCTTCAGGATGAGCATGGCATAATAGAATTAGGAGAAACCACAAAGTCCCTTTATTAACAATAATTCCTTCTACAATATCCATGACAGTAGACATCTTACCACAATTCACCTAATTTTAGTGACTGGGAGATTACAAATTTAAGGAATAGCCTTTTATGTTGGGGTAATAGATCTAATTTTTAGTAACACATTAGAACTTGTATAACACACTGATAAAGCATTGGCTCTGCCTTCTAAGTACGAGTATTTGAGTTCCACTTCTATTTCTTATAACTCTGTGACCTTAATCACAGTCCACTGTTTTTGCCATTTGTGTGTCATCCATAAAAGAAGGGAACTTGATTTCTTAGGTCCCTTACAGCTCTTAATCCCACAAAGGTTTATCCTTGAGTGGGAGGGCCTAAAGTCAAAGAAGGATTTGTGGGAAGAAAGTAATAGCTCCTTTATTCATTCCTGCAGTCTTCATGGTACAGCAGTGTCCAGAACACCAATCAGTTTCACATAGGCATTGACCATGTAGTCATTTATGTAAGAAAGATGCACTAATAAAATCATGAATACCATCAAATAGAGCAGGAAAATTATCTGTTTAAAGCATCTGCTTGGATGCCCAGCTGCTTTTTGGCAAATATATCTTTAATGAAATCAAACAATCCTACATGATTTACTGATTGCTAACAATTGTATTTAAATTGTTTAGTAACTGGGCATGTTAGCCTTCCTTTTTGAACAATTAGTTCAGTTGGTTTGAGTTTGAGATACATGGCCATTATGTAAGAAAAATCAATGTTGTTTCAAAACAACATTAATTCTCTGTCATCCCCCCTTATAACTCCACTTCTGAATGAAATATAGCATGGGATAAAGGAAGAGATAAGGAAAGAGAAAGGTTGACATTATATGATCCTTCTTTCTAAGTCTGCAGTCCAATATAGACATAAAATTGATTAAGGGGACTAGAAAATGAGGACCATATGTAATGTCTAGCTTTAAAATCTGTTATGTAACAGAAAGGATATAAAGCAATGCAATTTGGCACAATTTTGAGCAACAAACTTTCCTGAGAATACAAGTCTGATAATCTTTTACCTTTTCAAGAAACTTTAATGGCTCCCTATTGCCTCAGGGTAAAACATAAATTCATCAAGAGTTGAAAGCCCTTAACAATTTGACTGTAGCATCTATTTGTGGGCTTTACTACACTTTACTCCCATTCATGCACATTACCCTTTGTTATTTCAGCAAAACTGGCTTCCTTGAGAGGCCTTCTTGCGGTAGAGTAAAGATGTTGGAGTAGAGGAAGCACTCAATCTAACTCTCCCAACATTTCCCTCCAATAACACCACAAGTTGAATTCTGGAGTGGTAGAGCCAACAAAAGGTCAGAGTGAGACGTTCTTCTAGCCCAAGACCACTTAAGTCATAAGAAAAATCTGTGACATAGGGATAGATGTTGCCCCAGGGCCCACATAGATGAAATACTAGTGATGGGACTAGATGGTAGTAACAAAAGAAGCAGCTGCTTCAGGAGCTCTCAAACTGGGGGTAAGATGAGGACCTCTCAAATTCTCAGATAGAGATTACAGGGGACCCTGTGCTCACTCTGGATACAGGACCATATGCTATTAGCGAAATTTATCACCAATATTCACTTTAAAAATTTTTTAACAATATTTTATTATTTCCCCCAATTACATATTTAAAAAAATTTATTGGGATTCATTTTTACAAGATTTTGAGTTCCCAGTATTTCTCCTTACCTCCCTCCCCTCCTTTTCTCTGAAAATGATAAGCAGTTTGATACAGTTTATACATGTGCTATCATGTAAAACATATTTCCATATTTATCACAGTTGTGGAAGAAGAAACAGGTCAAAAGGGAATAAAACCATGAGAAAGAATAAAGTAAGTAAAAAAACATGCTTTGATCTGCATTCTGACTCCACTAGTTCTTTATCTGAATATGGATAGTTTTTTTCCTTCATAAGTCCTTTATATTTGTCTTAGATCATTTTATTGCTGAAAAGAGCTGTCATTAATAGTTGATCAAAACATAATGCTGCTGACGTAGCCTACAATGTTTTCCTGGTTCTGCTCATTTCACTTTGCATCAGTTTAAGACTTTCCATTTTTTTTTTCCTGAAATCAGCCTGTCCATCATTTCTTATTGCACAATAGTATTCTATTGCATTCATATTCCACAGCTTGTTCAGTCATTCCCCAATTGATGGACACCCCCTCAATTTCCAATTCTTGGCCACCACAAAAAGAGCTGCTATAAATATTTTTGTACATGTGGGTCCTTTTCTCTTTTTTATGATCGCTTTGGGATACAGACCTAGTAGTGGTATTGCTAGATCAAAGGGTATGGACAGTTTGGTTGCCCTTTGGGAATAGTTTCAAATTGCTCTCCTTAGTGGTTGGATCAGTTCACAATTTCACCAACTTCACCAACAGTGCATTAGTGTCCCAATATTCCCACATCCTCTCCAACATTTATCATTTTCCTTTTTTGTCATATTAGCCAATCTATGAGGTGGTATTACAGAATTGTTTCAATTTACTTTTATCTAATTAAAAGTGCTTTAGAGTACTTCTTCATTATGACTATAGATATCTTTGATTTCTTCACCCAAAAACTGCCTGTTCATATCTTTTGACCATTTATCATTTGGAGAATGTTTTGTGTTCTCATAGATTTGACTTAGTTTTCTATATATTTGAGAAATGAAGCCTTTTTCAGAGACATTTGCTGCAAAGATTGTTTCCCAGCTTTCTGCTTGCCTTCAAATTTTGGTTGCATTGGTTTTTGCTTGTATCAAACTTTTCAATTTAATATCAAAATTATTTATTCTATGTTTTGTAATGCTCTCTTCTCTTGTTTGGCCATGAATTCTTCTATTCCCCATAGATCTGACAGGCAAACTATTCCTTCGTCTTCTAATTTGATTGCTTCATTGTCCATGGTACCTTTTAGCAAAGCATAGTTTGCCTTATCTCTTTTAATTAGTTCTATTTTTGCTTTTACTTTGTCTAAGATCAGGATTCCCTTGCTAATTTTTTACTTCAGCTGCAGCATAATAGATTCTGTTCCAGCTCCCTACCTTTACTTTGTGTGTCTTTCTAAGCAATATATCATAAGATTCTGTTTTTTTTTTAATCTACTCTGCTCTCTATTTCCATTTTATGGGATAGTTCATCCCATTCACATTCACAGTTTTGATTACTGTGTATTTCTCTCCACCCTATTCTTCCTTGTGTGTGTCCTCTCTCTTCTTTCACCGTTTCTCACCTCACCAGTGTTTTGCTTCTATCTACCACTTCCCCTGATTTACCCTCCCTTATGTCCTGTGTAATCCTGATTGTGACTCCCTGATATTTCAATTGTTTCTGGTCACTTGTATTTTTCTTGACCTGATAGTTCCACAATTTGCCTATAATGTTTCTTGGGGTTTTTAATTTGGGATCTCTTTCTTAAGGTGATTGGTGGATTCTTTCAATGCCTATTTTGCCCTCAGGTTCCATGATGTAAGGGAAGTTTTCTTCCATAATTTTTTGAAAGATGCTTCCCAAATCCTCATTTTGATTATGGCTTTCAGGTAGTCCTGTGATACTGATATCATCTCTCTTGGATCTATTTTCAATGTCATTTGTTTTTCTCATGAGGTATTTTACATTTTCTTCCATTTTTTCATTCTTTTGAATTTATTTAATTGATTTATGATGTCTCATACAGTCACTAGGTTCCACTTGCACAATTCTAAATGTTAAGGTATTGTTCTGTTGATTAGCTTTTGTACATTCTTTACCATTTGACCAATTGTGCTCTTCTAGGAGCTGTTTCCTTCAGAGGATTTTAATATCTTTTTTTTACCCATTTGGCCAAGTGTACTTTTAAAGCAGTTTTTCAGACTGTTGACTCTTTTTGTAAAAAATAATTCTCTTGCATTACTCATTTCTTTTCCCAAATTTTCTTCTATCTCTCTTAAACAACTTTTAAGTTCCTTTTGGAGTTCTTCCATGAGATCTTTCTGGGCTTGAGACTACTTCCTGTTTTTCTTTGGGGTTTTGCCCATAGATGTTTTGACATTGTTGTCCTTTTCTGAGTTTGCGTCTTGGTCTTCTCTGTCACCATAATAACATTTTGTAGTCAGATTCCTTTTTTTTGTTTGTTTGTTTTGTTTTTGCTCATCCTCTTTTTGGGGGCCTTTTTCCTATCTTTAAATTTGAGCTCTGCTTTCTGGGCGGAAGAGGCACTGTCTCAGACTTCTTGTGCTAGTGGGCGTAGGCCCTGGCTGTTTACCTGGTGATGCACTGATGTTGCCCTGAGGCCCATGGGGGCCCCACATATCTGGTGCTGTGCTGTGGGGGTAGGGTTGGGGTTGGCTGGTGCTGCTGGAAGCTGTAGGGGTCTGGTAGCTTACCTGGTACTTAGCTAGGGTCCTAGTGGTGGTATCAGGCATGTGCTGAGGCCTGGTGAAGTATTTCTGAATTTCCCAGTGGCTATACTGAAGCAGGTGTCTTCAGGTCTCCAGGAGCTGCCTATTTGTTTGGGGCTATGCTGAAGCACGGTGGGGCAGTGCTGGAGGCTGTTTGCTGAGGCACCCCATAAAGTTGGCATCTACCTGTTTGTCCTGGGTTGTGATAAAGCATGTGTTGGTTCTTGGAGCTGGAATCTGCTGGTTCCCCTGGCTATGCTAAGGCTTGTTGTAGTTTCTAGTATTGGCATTGTCTGCTCCTTCACAGTGGGGCTCAGAATCTTTTGCTGGTTTGCTGTGTTGGGCCTTGCTTTTGGCTTGCTGGGACATTTCCCATCCTAGTCTATGCTCCCCTTGCACCCAAGTGAGATAAGCCAACCTTGCAATCATCCAAGTTTCTTGTCCTAAAATATTGTTTCATCCAATATTTTTGCTGGTTCTGCTGTTCCAGGATCTTTGGGGAGCTCTATTTTATTATTGTTTGCCAACACTCACTTCTCGGTAATAGTTCAATGGCATGACCCTTTTGGTCGTGAAAGAGTGGAAGTCTTGAGGAGAAAAATAACTTTTGAATACAATGGATCAGGGACTCTGTGTACCAGTTGCACTTCAATCCCAAGGGGGCAGGTCAATGGCAATTCCAAGGGATTAAGGCCCCTTTCTGGGAACAAACAGAATGCCAACAGGAAAGCAATAACCACACCTATTTCTAGATCACATCACCTGGCAAGCACCAAAACCTTTAAATCCCCAAAACTAGGGCCTTAAAACAGCAGTACAAAAAGGTCTTAAGCTTGAGAAAATGCCCTTCCCCTTCCACACTGGCAACAATGTTAATAAAAAGTTTGAAAAAATCAAAAAATAGCATAGAAAATGAGCAAACAACAAGAAAAAGAACCTTACCATAAAAAGCTACCATCATGACAGGGAAGAACAAGATACAAATTCAGCTACAAGTAAAGTGTATAAGGAGAAAAAGAGCGAATTGGGCACAAGTCAAATAAATATTCCTAAAGGGGCTAAAAATGTATTTTAACATCAAATAAAATTGGTAGAGGAAAAATTAGCTAAAGAAATGAGAGAAAAAGGATGAAAATTATGAAAAGACAATTAACAGCTGTGTAAGAGAGGGAAAAAAATAACAATTTAAAAAACAGAATTGGTAAAATGGAAAAAAAAAGAGGTACAAAAATTCACCAAGGAAAATAACTCTTTAAAAAGTCTAAGTGGTAAAATGGTTTTTAAAAAGGTACAAAAGTTAACTGATGAAAATATTTTTTTAAAAAGCTAGAATTGGGCAACTGGAAACTATGACTACATTAGATATCAAGAAGTGATAAAATAAAGTAAAAAGAAAGAGAAAAATGTGAAAACGTGAAATATCTCATCAGAAAAACAACTAACCTTCAAAATAGTGCAAGGAGAGATAATTTAAGAATTATTAGACTACTGGGGAGTCATGATCAAAGGGAAAAGATATAATATGTCAAGAAATTATCCAGAAAAACTGCCCTGATATACTAGAACCAGAGAATAAAATAAGAATGGAAAAAAATTCACTGATCATCACCTGAAAGAGATCCCAAAATGAAAACTCCAAGGTATATTATAGCTAAATTTCAGAGCTCTTAGGTTAAAGAAAAAATACTCTGAGTAGCCAGAAGGGAACCTTTCAAACACCATGGTGCCACACTAAGGATCACAGAAGAACTAGCAGCTACCACGCTAATGGAGTAGAGGGCTTGGAATATGATATTCTAGAAGGCAAAAGAGATGGGAGCAGAACCAAAAAAAAATCTACCTAAAAAAAACCCTGAATTAATCCTTTATAGAAAAAGATATATATTTAATGAAATAGAAGACTTTCAAGCATTTGTAATGAAAAAGCCAGAGCTGAATTTTAAAAAAAATCACTTTTAAATACAAGGTTCAAGAAAAGCATAAAAAGGTAAATGTGAAAGAGAAATCACAAGGAATTCAATAATATTAAACTGTTCACCTTTCCATATGGGGAGATAATGCATGTAACTTCAAAGAACTTTATTGTTATTAGTGCAGTTAGAAGGATTATACATACAAAAAGGGCATGGGAGTTAGTCATTTTTGTTGTGATAGTGTAAAAAATGGATAGGTGAGAAAGAAGGATGCCCTGAGAAAAGGGAGAAGTGAGAAACAGAATAGGGAAAATTATTTCACATAAAATAGGTGTACCACAAAAACCCAACAACAACACTTTTATAGGAGAGCAGAAAAATGTGTGGTGGTAGGCAATGTTTGAATCTCATTTGCATTTAGATTGGTTCATAGGGAAATGTGTGTATGTGTGTGTGTGTGTGTGTGTGTGTGTGCGCATGTATACATGCACAAACACATACATATATTTAGTGATATAAATCTATCTTGCCAAATAGTGAATCAGAAAGTGAAGAGCATAAGAGAAAGAGGGGAGAGATAAAAGGGAGGCCAGATGAAAGAAGAGGGTGGTCAAAAGCAAAGCAGACTTTAGAAGAGGGATATGATAAAAAAAAAGAGAAAGAGAAGGATAAACAGAACAAAATAGGATAGAGGGAAGTGCACAGTTAGCAATCATGGCTGTAAATGTGAATGGCACAAACTAACCCATAAAATGGAAACAGGTAGAAGAATAGATTAGAAACAAGAATTTGAAAATCTGTTGTTTACAATAGACACACTTGAAACAGAGAGAAACATGCAGAGTTAAAAGAAAGGAAAGTAAGAGAATCCATTTTCCTTCTGCTGACATAAAAAATTCAAGAGTAGCAATCAGGATCTCAGGGGAAAAAAAAGAAAAATTAGACCTTATTAAAAGTGATAAGCAGGGAAACTATCTCTTGTTAAAAAGCACCATAGACAGTGGAATACTATCAATATTAAACATACATGCAGCAAATTGTAGAGCATCAATTTTTAAAGGAAAAGTTTAATTAGAAAAGGAAATAAACAGAATAACTCTACTAGTAAGGGACCTCAATTTTCTCCTTTCAGACCTAGATAAACCTAATCATAAAATAAATGAAAAAAAGTTAAAGAGATGGAATGTTAGAAAAGTTAGATATCATTGACCTCTGGAGAAAACTGAATGGGAACCAAAAGAAGTTTACATTTACCTCAGCTGTATGTGGATGGCATCTTCAGAAAAAAATTGACTATGTATTAGGGTATAAAAACCACATAACCAAATGGAGAAAAACAGAAATATTTAATGCAACCTTTTGAGACCATAATTCGACAGAAATTATATTCATGAAAGTGCTGTGGAAGCATAGATTAAAAGTAAATTAGAAACTAAATGGTTTAATCCTAAAGAATGAGTGGGTCAAAGAGCAAATCATAGAAACAATCAATAATGTCATTAAAGAGGATGACAATATACCAAAATTTGTGGGGTGAAGCCAAAGCATTACTTGGGGGGAAATAGACCTAGTAGTTGTGTTGCTGGATCAAAGGGTATGGAAAGTTTTATAGCCTTTTGGATATAGTACCAAATTCTTCTCCAGAATAGTTAGATCAGTTCACAACTCCACCAATGATGCATTAGTGTCCCAATTTTCCCACGTCTTCTCCAATATTTACCATTTTCTTTTTCTGTCATATTAGTCAGGACAGATCTTTTTTTAGGGGACATGTTGGTTATTTAATTTATGTGACACAAATGAAGTCAACAGTAAAGGTGACTAAAATGGAGCAGCCAGACAGGGAGTGGAACCATATGAGATCAATGTCACCAAAATGTACAGATGAGAGA
The DNA here is from genome assembly GCF_003287225.1 of Phascolarctos cinereus. Lineage (NCBI taxonomy): Eukaryota > Metazoa > Chordata > Mammalia > Diprotodontia > Phascolarctidae > Phascolarctos > Phascolarctos cinereus. The sequence goes on along the minus strand of NW_027555625.1, from coordinate 364,848,466 downwards.
GTATGCAGGTGGAGATGTTGGTCAATAGTTGGTCAACTACTGTAGAGATTAAGAAGAAGAATTGAGGAAAGGACATTTGATTGGGCAATTAAGAGATATCTGGGATTCAGTGAGTCGTGTTCCAGAGTTCTTTAAGATTTATAAGGTACTCTAGCCATAACATGTTAACTTTACTAGGATAAAATTGGAGAAAACAATTTTGAATAATTGTTTTAATTTCTTCTTTATCAGTAGTGAATTCACCCTTTTCATATTAGAAACTAGTAAATTTGAATGTCTTCTTTCTTTAAAAAATAATCCAATATAACCAGCTCCTAGTTTTATAAATTCAATTTTTCAACTTGGAATTGTATTAATTTTTCATTTGATTTTTAGAATTTTTATTTTGGTGTTAAACTAGAGATATTTAATTATTTAATTATTCTTTTTCTATTTTTTTTTAATTTGCATACCTTCAATTTCCAATCCTTGGCCACCACAAAAAGAGTTGCTATAAATATTTTTTTACATGTGAGTGTTTTTCCCATTTTTATGATCTCTTTGGGATGCAGCCATAGAAGTGGTATTGCTAGGTGAAAGGGTATGCACATTTTTATAGCTCTTTGGGCATAGTTCCAAACTACTCTCCAGAAAGGTTGGATCAGTTCACAACTCCACCCACAATGCATTAGTGTTCCAATTTTCCCACATCTTCTCCAGCATTTAAAATTTTCTTGTTTTGTCATGTTAGCCAATCTAATAGGTGTGAGATGGTACCTAAGAGTTGTTTTTATTTGCATTTCTCTAGTCAATAGTGATTTAGAACATTTTTTCATATAATTACAGATAGCTTTAATTTCTGCATCTGAAAACTACCTATTCATATCTTTTGACCACTTTCAACTGGGGAATGACTTGTGTTTTTATAAATTTGATTCAGTTCTCTATAGATTGTAGATATGAGGCCTTTAGCAGAGACATTGGCTGTAAAAATTGCTTCCGAGCTTTCTGCTTCTTCCATAATCGTGGTTGTATTGGCTTTGTTTGAGCAAACACTTTTCAATTTAATGCAATCAAAACTATCCATTTTGCTTTTCATAATGTTTTCTGTCTCTTGTTTGGTTGTAAATTCTTCCATTGTCCATAAATCTGACAGGTTAACTATTCCTTGCTCTCCTAGTTTGCTGGTAGTATTAGCCTTTATATCTAAATCATGTACCAATTTTGACTTTATTTTGGTATATGGTATAAGATGTTGGTCTATACCCAGTTTCTGCCATACTATTTTCCAGTTTTCCTAGCAGTTTTGTCAAACAGTGAGTTCTTATTTCAGAAGCTGGAGTCTTTGGACTTATCAAACAGTAGACTACTATAGTCATTGACTACTGTGTCTTGTGTTCCTATTCACTAATCCACTACTCTATTTCTTAGCCAGTATCAAGTAGTTTTGATGATTGCTGCTTTATAACACAATATAAGATTTGATATGGCTAGAGTGCCTTATAAATCTTAAAGAACTCTGGATTTACGACCTATTGTATCCAGTGGATCTCTTAACTGCCCAATCAAATGTCCTTTCCTCAATCCTTCTTCTTAACCACTGCAGTAGTTGATACTATTGACCAACATCTCTTCCCACATACTGTCTCATCTCTACATTTTGGCGACATTGATCTCATATGGTTCTACTCCCTGTCTGGCTGCTCCATTTTAGTCACCTTTACTGGTGACTTCATTTGTGTCACATAAATTAATTAACCAAGATGTCCCCTAAAAAAAGATCTGTCCTGACTAATATGACAGAAAAAGAAAATGATAAATATTGGAGAAGATGTGGGAAAATTGGGACACTAATGCATCATTGGTGGAGTTGTGAACTGATCTAACTATTCTGGAGAAGAATTTGGAACCATATCCAGAAGGCTATAAAACTGTCTATACCCTTTGATTCAGCAATATCATTACTAAATCTATTTCCCAAAGAGATCATTAAAAAAGAGAAAGGCCCTGTATGTACAAAAAACATTTATAGCAATTCTTTTTTGTGGTGGTTAATAATTGGAAATTGAAGGGATGTCTATCAAATGGAGAATGGTTAAACAAGTGTGGTATATGAATGTGGTGGAATATTAATGTGCTGTAAGAAATGATGAACATGTGAATTTCAGAAAAACTTGGAAAGACCTACATGAACTGATGCTGAGTATATTGAGCAGAACCAGAAAACATTGTACACAGTCACAGTAACATTGTGTGATAATCAACTATGATTTATTTAGCTCTTCTCAGCAATACAATGATCCAAGACAATTCCAAAGGCTCAAAAGGGAAAATGCTATTCACATGCAGAAAAAGAACTGATGGAGTCTGAATGCAATATTACTTAATTTTTTTTGATAGTTTTCCCCCCTTTTGCTCTGTTTCCACCTGACCAATGTGGAAATATGTTTTACGTGATTGCACATGTATAACCTATATTAAATTGCTTGCCGTCTTTGGGAGGGGGTAAGGAAGGAGGAAGGGAAAAAAATGTGGAACTCAAAATCTCACAATAAAATCAATGTTAAAAATTGTCTTTATATGTAATTTAAAAATAGTATTAAATTTTTAAAAATCTGTCCTGAGTCCTCTTATCTTCTCCCACAATATATTACCTCTTTTGACATTTTATCAGCTTCCATAACTTCAATTTATCATCCATAGTCAAGTGATTCCTTGATTTATGTATCTATCAACAGGCTTTCTCTTGTACTTCTCTTGTACTTCATTCCTATATCACTAAATGCCACTCAGACACTTATAATTCAATACATCCAAATGTAATTCATTGTCTTTCCCTAAAAATCTCCCTTCTTATGTACTTTCCTATGACTGTTGAGTGCATCAGCACCCTCCTAGTCAACTGTTTTCATATCATCTCTTCCATTCAAATATGAGCTCCTTAAGGAATGGTTTTTGCCTTTCTTTGTATCTCCACCACTTGGAATGGTGCCTGGCATATAACAAATTCTTAATAAATATCTCTTGACTAACTACAATTAAGTGGCACAGTAAATAGGATGCTAGTGTTAGAAGACCTAAGTTTCAATCCTGACTCAGAAATTTACTGGCAATGAAACCTTGGGAAAGCCAAATAAATTAACGGCACCTCACTTTTCTCACTTGTGAAGTGGGGATCATAATAACTCCCAGTGTTGTTGTAAAGATTAAATGAGATAATATATGTAAAGCAGTTTGCAAACCTTGAAACTCTACATAAATGCCAATTTTTACTATTATTAATTATTATTATATTCTTACTTCTTCATTTCTTACTCTCTAGTGCTTAGTTCTGGCTCAGCATTAATACAATTGTAGCTTTTTTGCTTTTTCTGCATAAAAGAACAGATCTTATTGAAATATCTATTTCTTCAAAATAGCCTCTCTGGTTACAAGATCCTGGGAAGGGTAGCTGTATTTTCCATTTTGCTAGAGCTTGGATCTTTTCATAACAAACTCAATATTCTGCTTGTATAGATTATCTTCACTGAAAATATTCAGTTACTTTCTTCCAACATACTTAATAAATTCCAAGGTCTGTGTTCCCATCCATCTCTCTCTGAATCCAGAAGATATATAATTTGTTTTGCACATGTATTACCATGTGCTTTTAATGTGGTCTTTTAATACATTTATTGAAATCTACTGATCTGAATAAGGGGGCTCTATGGTCTACTGGAAAGAACACTGAACTTGGAAATAGAAGATTTGACTTCTAATCTTAGCTCTGCCACTTATTAGTACTCTGATACTTGGCAAATTGCATAGCTCTACGTCTCAATTTTTCTCTTCTGTGAAATGGGACTGATAATTTCAACTTTCTCTAAATAATATTGCTTTGTGAAAGTATTTTGTAAGCGATAAAGTATTATATAATTCTTATTACATTTTAGTTGACCTGGACTTCTCTGTTCCCAGTAAAAATTTTCATGGCTTTGTGACTATTGTTCCCATTTATATAGCTAAGTAATTTTAATTTTGTAAGTACTTTCTTTTCCTTGGTAAGTAATTTTCCTTTAAGATAGGTAGCACATGCGTTATTATGCCTGTTTTACAAAGGAGTGAGCTAATGCAATTGTCATATTACATGGTATGCACTAAGAAATAGAAAGCATTTTACTCATAATAATACTGTGAATTAGGTAGTAGAAATACTAACACCATTTTATAGAAAAAGAAACTGAGACTAAGAGAGGTTAACTGATTTGCCTGGCTCACAGTGTTGGATTGTTGCAATAGTGATTAAATGCCAATCTTTCTTAACTACACATTCAGTGTTCTTACCACTGTTTCCACAGTACCAATCAGTCCCCTTGATACTTCATTATAATATTCAACTAAAGTAATATTGGGAATAATAACACCTAGTTCCATTATGCTTATCTGACAAATGAAGTAGGCATGCTAAATGATCTCTAAGGTCCCTTCCAAATTTAACTCCTATGAACTTAATATTTAAATAACTTTTTTCCTCAATATTGTACAAATGGAAATCAATACATTTTCCATTGCATTCTCAGATCTGTAAATTGTATACCACGAATAAAAAAATGTTAAGTAATATTATTACTAGTTAAACTATACTAATACCTCAGAAAGATATGCTATTTATCAATTTGGCCCATTTACAGTCATTTTCAACTTAGTTATGGTATGTGAATGAATTGCCCCTTTAAGTGTTCTAAAAACCAAAAAAAAAGAGATAACCTCAATTTTTTGAAGTTGTCATCCTATAATGTTGTTACATCAAATGCATATTCCAAGTAGGAGGGCAATAGGCTCTAATGTCCTTGAATGGGCTTCACATGAGAAATTATAAAAATGAATCAATTATTCTCTTTCTTTCAGCTCTGAGCCCCCAGCCAGAGTGATGCAATCCCTTATGGTACCTCTCTGTTGCAGCAGTAATGACAAATATAGCTTAGCAATTCAATAGTTAACTAATTTTACCACAATTGCCAAATCGAATCAAAAAGATCATAAAAAAGGAAAAAGAAAAAAAAACTTTTAAGCCACAGAGATAAGTTTTTTGAAATAGGCACATACCTTCTCAGGAAAGGGAGAGAGGAAAAGTGAGAAGAGGGAAATGGAGCCATTGCTTTCAGTCTGCAGTCCAAGGGGGTTTTTAGCAATTACATCTATTTTGACAGTTTTCATCTATTATCTGCACCCAGTCATCATCTTGGAATCTGGATCATAGCTGTAACTACTTTTCTCAAGTTGTGTGATCACGGGAAAATCACTTAATTCTTTAAGCTTCAGCTTCCTATATGTTAAAATGGAGATGGTAATACCTATACCTTCTTCACAAAGTTTATTTAAGGCTCAACTTAGATAATATTTATTAAATGTGTTGAAAACTTTAAAGTGTGAATTAATGTCAATCATCTTTGTTGTTTTTTTAAAATTATTGTTGTTATTATAACATTTCTGAGATACACAAATATGAAATATGACAACACAGAACCAAGGTTTTGCTTATATTTATCATTTCCCTGTGACTATATTTTGCTAGTGTATGTAATAAACATGCGCATTGATGCAACTGCTTTGGAAGAAACTTGGCTGCCAAAACTATTTTTTTTCTTTTAAATAGCTTCGTAATTATAAATTACTACCTACTTCTCAGTAGATGGGAAGAAATGATTGTCTTTTCTGATGGAATGCAGCACTCTTAAAGGCCAGTAGTTCAACATTTGGGGAGAGCAATGGCTTCTATTAATCTTCAGGACAGATGGGCTATTGTGAACTTCATAGTAAACCTCCCTCCCCCTGAACCTTGACCTGAGTGACAGCAGTTCAGTTTCTATGACATATTTCGTCCTTGACCTCCATGCACAGAATGGTAAAAAGGCTTATACGATAGAGCTGCTTTTGAAGTGTGTCTGGGTGAAGGGGATACAAAATCACTACAATTCAGATTTAAACCAACTAATTACCATCAGAATAGTCTGAGAGAGACACTTTCTGGCATCCACCAAATTAGATATAAAGAGTGAGGACTCTAAGAGTTTTATTTAGTGAGTTTAGTAACAATTTTTTTCTTTCTTCCTTTCTTTCTCTTTCTCATTGTCCTCCAGAGTCTGTTGGTGTGTCTGTGTCTGTCTCTGTCTCTGTATGGTGTGCGCGTGTGTGTGTGTGTGTGTGTGTGTGTGTGTGTGTTTTCCTCTATCTTTCTCTGTGTCCATCTCTTTCTGTGTCACTGTGTCTGTTTCTCTCTCTTTCTGAAAAAGAATGCTGGTGCAGCAGAAAAAGCACTGAATTTGGAAATAAAGGACACTGGGTCACATGCTACCGTCACTAGCCATATGACTTTGGGCACATCACTTAAATTCTCTTGATCTGTTTCCTTATTTGTGAAATGAGGGAGTTTAAATTGATCTCCTCTGTGATACCTTTCAATGGTAAATCTATTTTCCTGTGATCCTGATTCATGTAAATGAAAAATTGAGGGGATTTGGATAAATACCTAGACAAATGGAGCTAACTTCTACACATTAACCAAATTGTTTTTGGAGTAGCTAAGTGAAGAGTCCTGTGCTTGTTTCTTTGCCTCTCTGTTTGTCTGTCTTTGTACTTTTTTCTTTCTTCATTTCTCTCTCTCTCTCTCTCTCTCTCTCTCTCTCTCTCTCTCTCTCTCTCTGTCTCTCTCTATTCCACTTTGTATTTCTTTCACTTTATCTCTTTTTATCTCTCTTTCACTGTATCTCTTTTTCTGTCTTTCTGAATCTCCTTCTTTCTCTGTGTCTCTGTCTTTCTTTCTCTGTCTCTTTCAGCAGCTCTCACTTCTAAACCAATAAATCATCTCAGCTCCAGATTCTCCTTTTTCAGCTTTCTCTTGACAAGGTCTTCTTGGTTGGTCCTAACATATTAGGAAGCTGGAGCTCAAAGAATTAACTTCTTTCATATTATCCTCTGCGGACATGTTCCCTTCTCCTTTCCAGCTCCCTTTTATAGGTTGTTTTCCTTCATTAGAATACAAATTCATTGAGGGCAGGGACTTCTTTTTTTGTTTTTGGCATGTATTTGTATTCTATTCACTTAATGCACGCTTTATCCAAAATCAAATCTCTCTCTCTCCTCTCTCTCTCTTTCTCTCTCTCTCTCTCTCTCTCTCTCTCTCTCTCTCTCTCTCTCTCTCTCTCTCTCTCTCTCTCCTCTCATTCTGGAGGGGCAAGGTAAGGTAGGAAAAGCACTGAATTTGGCATAAGAGGATCTTGAGTTTAGATTCTACCTTTCACTAAGTGAATGAATAACCTTAGGCATCATTTAATCTCTTTCAATTTCAGTTTCCTCCTTTTCAAAATGAGGACATTGAAATAGATGGCCCTGGAGTCCCTTTCTGCTGTAAAACTATAATCCTGTCATCCTGATACAAATGGAAAACTTTAAAAATTTGATAAATATTACACTCATGGAAATATTTGGTGCAAAATAGGCTAACAAAGTAAATCCTGCACATTTAGCAGACTTTAAAAAAATGTTTTACAAGTGCCTAATTTGTGATGAGTTCAGTGCTTGGGAGCTGAAAATATATACAATGATAAGATAGTCCTTAGTTATAATGATGGGAAGGAAAAAGAGGGAAGAGGGAGATGGGAGGACAAATAACTTATGCAACCATAATATAACAAATACATAGGAGGGGTACATGCAGAATATTACCATATATTTTTGTAGACAGAAGGAATTTCCAGCTGAAAAAACAGGGAAGAGATTTTTGGTAGGAAGTGCCATTAAAGCTGAGCCCCAAAGGGTAGAAAAGAGGGGAGTAGGCTCATGAAATGGAATAACTACAGGTAAACAATGAGTGTTCCCCAAGGAAAGGAAAGTGTTGATGATACTTATTTATCTAAAAAATCCTTTTTTTCTTTTATTTTTACAAGTCCTGACTACCTGACAGGTAAATCAAATGATCAATTTCTTTGTTCTATTCCAGTATTATTCAAATTGAGTAGGATAGAACCTTGCAGAACATTTAGTCCAACTACCACTGATTGGGTTGGGATCTGGACCACAGAAGGAAAAACCCTGGACTTTCCCACATAACCAAAATTCTCTGAATTTTGCCTGAGGCTATAATTCTGTCAGCTGGCCTTTCCTTATTGTCTAGGCCTAATCTCTCAATTCTCTGTTACTCTTAACCTAACCTAACCCTCCATTATCTTATCTCCCTATGGCCCCAGGTCACTTCCCATCCTTAATCCTGTGTGGACTCCATTCTCCCTTGGATCCCTAGATTTCTCCCACATTCTTTTTGCATATAAGGTCCATCTTGTCTCCATTAAGGTGCTCAGATTCTTAAGAGTCTAGCCAAAATCTCAGATTCCTTAAGAACCTAGCCAATAGCTCACAGGGGCTCAGATTCCTTAAGAGACTGGCCAATATGGCGGATGTTCTGATAAACCTTGGCTTTGACTGAAAGAAGATTTGGGTTGAATTCTTACAGACCGGACTCATGTGTCATGATTTTGGGGTTCCAGCACCCTTAAAGCTCTAGACCTCATCAGCACCTCGATGCAAGAATCTCTTTTTCAATATGCAGGTCTTAAAAAATAGAATTCTGGAAATCAGAATAATGAAATTTAGATTCATAAATCTGAGAATTTTTTGTAGGGTTGCAAAGAGTCTTAGAGGTAACTTAGGCCAATCTCTAACTCAGTTCTGGAATGAACAACCACTCTGATTCCAGTTAGGCTAGATTTTAAATAGTAAATCTTAAAAATAGTAGTAGCTACAAGTTTTATTAACCTCAAAAGAATTGAATACCTTAAAAGCTTGTGTAATTCTAGCTCATTCTGCTCAGAACTTCCTATTCTTTTGTCTTTCTGCCTTTCATCAATTAGGAGTAAATTTAATAGAAAGTATTGTTTCCATTTTGCCTAAGTACCATGAACAATTTGTAAGGGTTTTAGAAGACTTACAGCATTCTCTCTCTCTCTCTCTCTCTCTCTCTATATATATATATATACACATATATACATATATATATATAGAGTTAAATGTCCCTTTTATTTAAAACACACACACACGCACATGCTGCCAAAATCCTTATACTTTTTAATTAAGTGGAAAAACCCTTAAATTTTTAAATAAATTTTCAAAGAATTAATTTATCTACTGTTTTAGAAACAATAATGTGTAGAGGAAAATAAAATGACTACAAAGCATAAGACCTGGGTTTTTAACAAACTGTGCTTTCTGACCTTACTAAAATCATTTATTTCTCTGGGTCTCACTTTCAATATTTATAAAAGGAAGCTGCTGGACATGGTGATTCTTAAGGTTTCATACTGATGGGGTATGAGCCTAAGCTGAGACCTTTGCCCCTCACCCCAAAAATAATTTGGATCCCATTTGTCTTTAAAGTCTCCTTGAACTCTCCTACTTGAGAGTCTAGAGACTCTCAAGGAAGTCTCTAGAGTTTGCCTGAGGCCATAATACTATCAATGGGCCTTTCCTTATCACCTACGCCCAAACTAACAATTCTCTGTTACTCTTAACCTAACCCAGACCTCCATTACTTTCCCACTCTTGATCATATCTAGATCCCATTCTTGACCTCCCACTCACTCCCTTCAAGATCCACCCCAGACCCCTCTTCAAGTCACCCCAGCTGACTGTCCACTCACATCAAGATACCCCTCGTCCCAGAGCCCTCCTCCTTGCACTCCAAACTACTTAGCCACTCCTAGATCCCTCCCACAATCTTTCTAAGGTCCATAAGGTTTCACAAGGTCCATCTTGTCTTCTTGAAGTGCTCAGATTCTTAAAATCTAGCCGAGGCTCAGATTTTTAAAATCTGGCCAAGGGCTGAGATTTGCTCAAGCCCACTTGCGTTAGCGATATAAACACTCAGATTCCTAAAGACTATGGCCAATATGGCAGATCTTTAATAAACCCTCTTTTTGGCAGAAAGAAGGCTTGGGTCAAATTCATTCAGGCAGGACCTGCATGGCATGATTTTGGGGTCATAGCACCCCTAAACCTCAAAAATACTACTATTATAATATTCAACTAATCCATCTTATCCCAAAGCATAAGTTGAACAGCATCACTACTCTGTTCAAAATCTTTACTGGTTACCTATGCCTATAAGAAAAACAACGACACTTGTCAGCCAATATTAAAGGCTCCAACCTTCCTTCCCAGGCTTATTTCACATACTCTACATTCCAGTTCCAGTGGGCATCTACTTGTCTCATGAAGTAACCATTCCATTTCCTGCCTTTGAACCTTTGCACAGACAATATATAACCTCACTTCTTAGTTCTAGAATCTCAGATTACTTCAAGGCTCAACTGACATAACATCTTCTCTATGGAACCTTCTTCTTTCTACTTACTGCTCTCTCTTTTTTTTAAACAGTATTTTTTAAAAAATCTATGATCAATGCATGATGTTTTCCTTCCTGTAAGCTACATGAAGAAAGGGACTGTTTTATTTTTGTCCTTTGGCTTAGTACCTAACAATGTACTCTGCACTTTGCTTTTGTTTTTGCCTAAACCTGTGATTTCATCAAGGTAGAGCACTCTTATTGTGGAAACTCCCTCTACTGATGACATTCACAATTTGTCTGTAACTTATAGTTAGAGGGGAAGGAGAAGGAGGAGGATCTCTGATAGGTTATATAACTTGTCAAAAGTCATACAACTATCCTGTATAATAGGTAGGACTTGAACTCAGAGCTTTTTAATCAAATGCTTACCCTCATCATGTATCCTCTTGCTCTACATATAAAATATACATTGAATTTAATTTAATTCCATCTCTGTCATTCTTTGTTCAATTATTCTAAGCTCCTTTCTAGCTCATAAATGCTATCATATGAACATAGTATGTAGCTGTGAACTATAACAGGTACTGAAAAAAAAAGATCCCTAATTTCGTCTGGCTACACTGTTTTCTGCCCTATATAGTAGAGAAACATGATGTTGATTGATCAGTATGCTTCAAACATTTATTTCTGTTTACTCCTCAAACTAACCAAGACAATTTTGTATTTGATGTCTCACAGTTGTAAAATTCTTTCACATTTTTTTTCATTTCAGCCTCATAATATTGCTCTGAAAATAGAGCCAATAATATTATGACTTTTAGGAATAAAAATTAATAAAATCCCTAAAACTTAGTGAGGTTGTGACTAGCTTAAGATCTTATAACCATGAGGTGGTGGAGCCAAGACTAGAATGTGGGTCTTCGGACTCAGTCCAATATCCTTTGGATCATAGCAGAAGTGTTTTACTCCATGAATTTTGTTAGATACATTTGGAACCAAATTCAAACTTTTGTTGTTTAAGGTTTCTTTTTTCTTTCATACAGTATATTTTTTCCTTTTTTTTTCTCTTGGAGGTAGGATTAGAAAGAATTCTTAAACATGAAAGAGATGCTATCAAACCACAATTTCAGAAGCTCAGTGGGAATTAATAAGAAACATGTGGATATTCCCAATACCTTAAAAAAAAGATGTGTATTGAGATAGAAGTGGAGACATAACAGGGCAAGGAGTATTTGGCGAAAACTCCAAATATTTGCAGAAGAGAATTGGATCAAATTTTAATGCTTCTAAATAGGGTTTTTGATTACTCAGTCACATTGATAATCCTTACAAGAAGAGGTTTTATAGTATCAGAACATCTTAGTTTAAGAATTGGAAAAGATTTTTTTCTTTTAATTTTTTTTAATTAATTTTTAGTTTTCAACATTCACTTCCACAAGATTTTGAGTTCCAAGTTTTCTCCCCATCTCTTCCCTCCCTCCAAACCAAGACAGTGTGCATTCTGAATACCCCTTTCCACTATCTGCCCTTCCTTCTATATCTCCCCCCTGTCTCATCCCCTTCCCATTCTATTTTCCTGTAGGGAAGGATAGATTTCTGTATATCTTATTTCCCAGTTGCATAACATTCATTTTTAAAACTCTGAGCTCCAAATTCTCTCCCTTCCCCCCTCCCTGCCTTAGACAGGATTTTAGAATTCATTTTGTACAAATTGAAGAAAGACAGAGAACTCTCTTTTAATTCATTTCTATAAGGTCATTAAGCCTCTGTTTTAATTCCTAGGGATGGAAAACTAAATGCCACTGGAGAAAGTCCATTTCATTACTAAACAGTTCAATTCTTTTAAAAGTTATCATACTTAACTTTAGTATTTCAAGAAGTTGTGCTTTTGTTGGTATAGATACATTCTCTATCAACTAAGATACTAAGCCTCCCATGACTTGATAGATGATCTTTGAAAAACTTCATCTTCTCATAGTCAACCTGGTAATTCAAGTCTCTAAACTTAGGTAGGTAGAACCTTAAAAAACAGACAAATAATTTTTCAGTGGCCCCATACTTAAAGTTTTTCTAGTTTAGTAGGAGATGACAGAACTTTTGCTTTACTAGTATAGCTTTAGAGAATTCAGGGTCACCTGTATGCCAAGATCATTAACCATATTAGAACTTTAGTGGAAGACAAAAAGAAAAAAAAATTTATAATTAGCTAAAAATATATCTCTCTGTAACTTTTACCTTTTGATTTTCATTCACCTCCTAGGGATCACATGAAATTTAGCCAATTCATCTTTGAAGGAAGAAATCAAGTCTTCTCTTACATGTGCTAAAATCCCCAGGTTCTTCAGTCAATTTTCCTATAGCATGTTTTTTTGAGTTCTTTTGTCCTCCAAGTCATTGTCTATAAATACTGTACAGTTTCTAAATGATATGAGGAACTTTGAACTGAACATAACATTCCAAATACCCGCAACACATTTTAACTATTCAATTACTTTCACAGGACTCTTTCAAATCTGATTCTCTGTTTGGATTGTATCTCAAACTCAAGTTTTCAAAATGACTTCATTTTTATTTAATTTTATATATCATTGTCAATTTAATAATCATGAATAAACAACAACAGCAACAAAATTCAATTTGCTGGTACAATGAATGTTGAATAGGGTAAGCATAAAGTTGATCTTCCTAATTATAGCCAACCAAAAGTGTCTTATTCATTTCTTGTTGCTCTGAAATGATGGGAGCAGAGAGAACTGATGTTTTATTTGATACATAAAAAAGGGAATGACCTTACTGTAGTTTCCTCTGTCTCCCTCCTATAAAGGTATCAGAATCAGTCAGTTAGTCAATAATGACCTTTTAAGTTCTTATTATATGCTTAGCAGATAGGTGGTACAATGCACAGAGTACACCAGTAGAGTCATGAAGACTCATCTTGCTGAGTTCAAATCTGGCCTCAGACCCTGGGCAAATCACTTAACCCTGTTTGCCTCAGTTTCCTCATCTGTAAAATGAGGTGGAAAAGGAAATGGCAAACCAATCCAGTATCTCAGCCAAGAAAAGACCCCAAATAGGGTCACAAAGTGTAGAACTGAAAATGACTGAACAACATCATATATTTAGCAGTTTTCTAGGCGTTGAGAATTGAAGAAAAACTGCTAAATGGATGTAATCATATGGCAGGTAAAAGACATGTCCTCCCTAAGTCAGCCCAAACACTGGGCTTTTGGCTATCTCTTTGGGCCTTGTTCTTTCCCAGCCTTCAGTAAATAATCATCTCTCCCAACATGGAGGTATCAAGGCTTGGAGGCAAATCTATAAATCCAAACAATCAGGGAGTCCTGGGTTTTTTGGGTTCTAGCTGCCTGAGCGCAAGAGGAAAAGTCCTTGAAAACTACAGCAGAGGTAAAGTCAAGATGCAGAGTAGCAGGGAGAAGTTCAGTAAGTGTCTCCTCCATTCCCTCCCCACCCCCAAAAAAAAAGATTTAGAAAGTATACCAGCCTGAGTCCTGACAAGGATATTCAGAAAAAGTCACAGTGAGTCATTTTTTCCATCCTAGGCCAGAGCAGGGAAACAAACAGAGACATCTCCTGACACTCGGGTTCAGTTCAGAACAGGAGCAGACAATGTGCACAGTAATCTAGGCCAGAGTAAGACTATGCACAAAAGCAAAAGGAGATCTTAGACCCATAACCTGGGCACCAAGTTCAACATGTGGGAATAGGTGCTACCTAGAAGCGTTGTACCTAGTTCTGGGTCACAGAGGCAGTATAGATGGAGAAAGAGACCTCCAGACAAGTTGGGAAAGGGAGCCATTATGGGATCTATGTGATATATATGTAGACAGTAGAAGTTCAGAAGCAAGAAGAAACAGTATGGATTGGACTACCAGGAGAAGAACAGAGTCTCAGTTCTCACTTTTAGCCCAGTTTAAAACCTGCAGAGGAGTAACCAGGGCAGGAATCTCAGAGCAAGGGGAACTGTATAGTTCTATTCCCTTGAACCAGCAGAACTTCTTAGCTCACTGGGGGCTAAGTTCAGCAGGAATGTAGTATTTTTCAGAGCTAAACCCTAATCAGGAATTTGCAGAGCTCAGGCCAGGGGGATAGTGACCAGATTTTGCCCTGGAACAGATCACTTTGGGAACACTGAAAACTCCACTGGCCTCAGCTATCCATGAGAACCTGGAATAATATAACATTTAATAACTCCAATAAAATAGCAACAGGACCAATGCAGATATTCCCTCCAGAAGTATGAAGAGATCAGCTGTAAGATGAAGTCCAAAGTTAGGATGTAGGCCAAAAGAATGAATAAACAAAAAAAAGAAAAAAAAAACAATTCCACCAAAAAGTAGTAGGGTGATAGGGACACTCAAGATAAAGCCAGAAGAAGAGACTCCATAATATCTACAAGTAAAACCTCAAAGAGAAACACAACTTGAGCAAATTCACCTAGAATCCCTGGAAGTGATGAAGCAAGAGTTCTTTATCAGAAGCTATTTCAAAGAAGTTATTTCCATGCATTCATTTGTGGTGTCTACACATGGAGTCACCATCTTTTCTAACTACATTATTTAGTCTATTCAATTTGTTAGTAGGAGACATAGGTGAGTTTTCATCAGCCCCTTTTGCAAGCCAATTTTTAAGATCCTTCCTAGTTCTTAGGGCTCAGAAAAGGAAGAATGGTATAAAGATTCAGCTCCTCAGATACCCTTGGTAGCTTTCTATGAAAGTCTGTTTGGTTTTTTTGTTTGTTTGTTTGTTTATTTGGTTTTTAGTCTAAGTTCATTGAAGGTCATTGAAACACTCAGGAGAAATAGGAAATACTCATAAATTTTCTTCTTTATGCTTAGTAATTGAAAACAAATGGTTCCAATATCACATTTTTTAATGATTGATGTGTATAACAATTATAATGATAGAAATTTCCTTTGAAGATCAAACAGTGATGATCACACCAAATTTTTCAGGTGTCAAATAACATTTAATCATTTTATTCCATTTGTCACAAAGAAATAAAAATAAAACTGGTATACTGAAAAAAAAACAGTACTGAACTTAAAGTCAAAACCCTGAAATTCTAGCCCCATTCCTGCCATTGACTAGCTTTGTTACTCTGAGAAAGTCATTTCACCACTGAGCAAAATGAGAATGGAAAATAAGGCACGTAATACCTAGCTCATAGTGTTGTTGTGATGGCCAAAAATTAGATAATAAATAGTTCAATAAATTATAACCTGAAATTATTGCAAAAATAAGGTCAATTATTAAGTTTAGAATCATAAAACCATTAAAGTTTGACAGATTCTCAGATTTATTAAAATAGATAAATCAGTATTCTGATCTTTTTTTGGTGGAGTTCAGAGAATAGACCTGGCACACATTGCTATCTGCTTATCCATCATTTATATTCAATATTCTGTGGATGATTGCAGGAGTCAATTTTTGAGCTGTTTTTTGTAGGTGAATAGAAGCATTAGAATGTAAGTTTGTATTCTATAACCCCACTGAATAAATTCTGAGTATGAATACATGAATGAGCAGTATGATGGCAATAATATTTGCCAATTCCAAAATTATTTTGATTTCTTTTAATAGTTTTCTATATTTCAAAAGGTTTTAGTTTTCTGTAGCTTGGAGATTATGAGTATTTGAAATAAGATCCATCAAAATTTTGTAAATTTTTGTTAAATCCTTTTTGCCTCAAAAATCATGGACAAATTTTAGGCTGCACTTACAGTCTTGTTCCAATAGTTTTTTGATTGATTTCTTCAGGATATTTTTAGGCCTTCAACTTCATTATCTGAATGCATTTGTCATTCATCAGCCCATGAAAGATCATAAACATCTGATATATAATTCTATCAGGTCTTACCTTACTATAGATTCAGTATATGCTAAGTTTGTTCAACTATAATGATAGGTTGCACAGTTACTATCCTTTTATTTTTGGTAAAGAAATGTTAATTTATTTTTCATTAACATTGTTTAAGATTCTCCTTGGTACCGCCTAGATCCATTGTCATCGATTTTACCTTAACTGTTCCTAAATAGCAGTATTATGTAAGGGTGAATTGTTCTCAATTTGTTCTTCCAGTTAAGGTTTGACTGTAGAATGCCAGTCAGTCTCAACATTTTCAGCCTCAGCATTCTCTTTGATAACCATGTGTTCAATTAGTCTTATCTAGATAAAACAACTCATTTGTAGGCATTTCTTTTATCCACTGGTTAATTTGGAGCTCTTTACTTAAGCTCAGCTTCTTTAGTTTCTATTACTCCTTGACTCATATTCACAATTTTGCACTTAGCAAGTCAAAATGACATTTTCATATGAAGTTTCCATGAGATAAAGTAGGTGTTTAATGCAATTTTAAAGGAAGCCTTCTAATTTTATGTCATTAAAGTTTCATTTACATTGTTATTAATACAATTTTTTGGTATACTTTCTCTTTGACTTCAGTCATATTCAGTGGACTATTTACTAAAAAATACATTTTATATTAGTTAATGTTAATGTATTGATAATTTAAATTGATCCATCAATAAGCATTTGTTAACTACCTACTAGTTTCCAGGCACTCTGAGAAGTGCTGGGAATACAAAAAGAGGCATGAGACAGTTCCTGCCCACAAGAAACATATAATCTAACAGGGGAGACAACATGCAAACATGCAAAAATGTACAAGTAAGTGATGCACAGGATGAATAGGAAATAATTAACAGAGGGGAGGCACTAGAATTAAGAAGGGTTGCAAAAGGCTTATAGTAAAAAATGGGATTCTAGTTGGGATTTAAAAGAAGCCAGGGAGGTCTGTAGTCAGAGTACTGGGAAGAGAGCATTCCAGGCATGGGGGACCGCCAGAGAAAATACTGTGAGCTGAGAGAAAATGTATTTTTTAAGGAAGATCAAGGAAGCCAGTGTCACTAAATGGAAGAGTACATGGTAGGGCTCAGGTGTAAGAAGACTGGAAAACAAGGAGAGAGCTTGGTTATGAAGAGATTTGAATGATAAATGGAAGATTTTGTGTTTTATCCTGGGGTCAACAAGGGATCCACTGAAGTTTATTGAGTAGGAGGGTCATATGATCAGACCTGTGCCTTAGGAAAACCTCTTTAATGGCTGAATGGAGGATGGATGATAGTAGTGAAAGACTTGAATAAGGCAGACCCACTAGCAGGCTACATCAATAGTCCAGTTGTGAGGTGATGAAGGCCTGCACTGAAGCGGTGGCAGTGTCCGAAAGGAGGAGGAGCCAGCATTCAAAAGATGTTGCAAAGGTGAAATTGTCAAGCCTAGGCAAAAGATTAGACATGGGGGTTGGTGAAAGAATAAGGAGTCCAGAATGATTGTTAGGTTGTGATCATGGAAGACTGGAAGGATGATCATGTCTTTGACAGTAATGGGGAAGTTTAGGAATATCTGTTTAGGAGATATTGAGTTTAAGTTGACTACCAGACATTCAGTGTGAGTTTCCTGAAAGGAAGTTCTAGATATTAGACTGGAAGTCAGCAGAGACTTTTGGATAGGAAAGGTAGATTTGTGAAAAAAAAAACAGCATAAAAATGGTAATTAAATCCAGGGGAGTTGATGGTATTACCACATTAAGTAGGATAGAAGGAGAAGAGAAGAGACCATGTCGTCTGGAAGAGGATTCAGTAAAGGAGACAGAGAAGGGACAGTCAAACAGGGAGAAGGAAAACTGAGAGTGGCATTCCAAAAAACCTAGAGAGAAGAGAATATCAAGGAAGAAATAGTAATCCACATTATCAAAGTCTACAGGAATTTCAAGGAGAATGAGTATAGATAAAAGGCCACTGGTTTTGGCAAGTAAGACATCATTAATAAGTTTGAAGAGAACAGTTCTGGTAGAATGATAGAGTCAGAAGCCAGATTTTAAGTTAAGAAGAGAGTGGGATGAGAGAAAGTAGAGGCACCTATTGTAAACAGCTTGTTCAGAGAGCTTAGCTACAAAGGGAAGAGGAGATATAGAACAATAGATATCAGAGATGGAAGGATCAAGTAAGTTTTTTTTTTTCAGAATGGGGGAGACATGGGCCTGTTTGCAGGAAGTAGGGAATGAACCAATAGAAAAGGAAATGTTGAAAATAAGTGATAGTGTAGATGACAGAGAGGGCAATCTATTGGAGGAGACAGGCCAACATAAAATTACCTGAACAAATAGAGAGGTTATCCTTGTTAAGGAGTAAGGAAATTTCATCACGTGAGACAGGAATTAAAGAGGAGACAGTGGCACAAACAGTTGAATGATAGATGAAGAAGAGGGGAGAAGAGAGCTTAGAGCAAATGGTCTCAATTTTTTTTTTTCCATAAAATATGAGCAGGTAGAACAAAGATGGCAAAGTAAAGGTAAGGATTCATTCTTCCTCTCCCAAATTCCCCTTCAAACAACTTTAAAATAATTCCTTAAAACAAATTCTGGAACAGTAAAACCAACAAAAGGAAGGGGTGAAACAACATTATAGCCCAGGCCAACTTAGTAGGTTAGCAGAAGAGGTACGTCTCCTTAGGGTTAAAGGGTAATACAGTCGAACATATGCTGCACCCTGGCATAAGCCATCAGTGAGACACTGAGCTCTGGTGAAAGGCAGCCAGTAGACTTTGAAGAAAACAATCTGCAGCAGCAACTTCCAGCGATCTCAGCAAGGAGAGAATAAAGGGTTCAAAAAACTGTTCAGAAAGAGACTACAGGGGACCCTCAACTGACACCAAGTGCAGGACTTTGTAGCCTTGCCCAAATGGGGATCTGGGTCATGATTCCAGAGAATGAACACTAGTACACTAGAGCTCCCAGTGTCAGGGGAGTAATGACCATGGTCACAGTTCCAGGGCAGAAAACAGTACCTGTGGTCACTCATAGTCCAGAGTACATGCCAGAAGAGCAGTGTCTACACTTCTCCTTAGATCATAACACCTCAGGAGAACTGAAAACTTACAGGTCCCCAAAACAAGCTCTGAAAACATCAGAAAATAAAAACCCTAAAACTTGGAGTGTCCCTTCCACCTTGGGAGTACATCCAAATTTTAACAGAAAGTTAAAAGTCAAGAAATAGTATCAAAAATCAGTATGCAATTAAAAAAGAACCTGACCATAGAAAGTTGCTATGTTGACAGGGAAGATAAAAAACAGAAACTCAAAAGAGGACAACACTGTCAAAACAGCTGCATGCAAAGCCTCAAATAAAAATATAAGTTGGTTTCAGGACTAAAAATAATTCCTTGAAGAAAAAAAGGATTTTAAATATCAAATAAGAAAGGTGGAATTAATTAGAGAAATGAGAGTGATGCAACAAAATCATGAAAACAAAGTCAACAGCTTGGTAAAGGAGGCACACAAAATACTGAAGAAAATGACACCTTAAAAAATAGGATGGGCCAAATGGTAAAAGTGGCACAAAAATAACACTGAAGAGAAGAACTCCTTAAAAAGCAGAATTAGTCACATGGGAAAAGATATACAAAAATTCATGGGAGAAAAGAACTTTTTAAAAAGCAGAATTGGCCAAATCGGGGGGGGAAGATACGGAAGCTCACTGAGGAAAAATTCCTCAGGAAAAGTGGAAGCTAATGACACCATGAAACTTCAAGAAACAATAAACAAATACTGGAAAAAAAATCAAAGAAAATGTGAAATATCTCATTGGAAAAACAAATTACTTGGAAAATAGATCCAGGAGAGATAATTTAAGAATTATTGTACTACCCAACATAATGACTGAAAAAAAGAAGAAAAAGAAAAGAGCCTATACATAATCATTCAAAAAATGATTATTATTATTATTATTATTGTTGTTGCTGATGTTGTTGTTATTATTATTTTAGAAAAAAATGCCATGGTATCCAAAACAAAATATCAAGAGAATTCATTAACCACCTCTTGAAAGAAATCCTCAAATGAAAATTCCCAACAATATTTTTGCCAAATTCCACACCTCCCTTGTCAGGGAGAAAATATTACAAATGGCAGGAGAAAAAAAATCAAATATTGTGGAACCACAGTCAGGGTAACACAAAATTTATCAGCTTCTGCATTAAAAATTGGAGGGCATGTAATATGAAATTCCAGAGGCTAAAGAAGCTAGATTAAAACCAAGAACCATCTCCTCAACAAAATTAAATATAATCTTTCAGCAGAAAAAAAAAAACACATGGAAATTTAACGAAATAGAAGAGTTTTAAGGATTTCTGATGAAAAGACCACAAAATAAGAGGAAAGGTTCTCAGCTGAGAGAGTGGGGAAGGAAATATATGAGTTCTTTGAAAGAGGATGAAAAGGTTTGGAATAACTACTGCAGATATTGGGAGAGAGAGTTGATAAAGGAGGTGTATAATAGGATTGCCCAACAGTTTGGATCCAATTGAGTTTCCATTTTAAATAAAGAACAGTTTTCTATGTGGATAAAAAATACTGCAACATTCTCTCTATACTTGGATCTATATATTATACATTTGCAGTACCTGATTAAGGCATGAGTATAGAGTCAAAGGATTTAGGATAATCAACAACAATAATTTAAGTTTTAAGGTGCTTTAGGGCAAATTTTTCAATGTTTCCAAAATCATCTTTGAGCTTTGGGGCAAACTTTTTATTCTCTGTTCAATATATTGCTAAATATATTTTTCCTGTTTTGTTTTCTTGTACTTTTCAATGATAGAAATGGATATTCTACCCAAAGTACATACACACAGAATTGAACTATATTTTCTTTTTGAAATAAATATATGATGCCTTCTGTTAAGAAAAAAAATAATAATCAGACTCACATCAGAGGTGGAAACTGCTAATTGTGAGTTATTGATACATTACTATGAAAAAGTTGATCTAAAAACTATGTATTTTCTCTATGTTCTGCCCTGCCTTTCTAAATTTTGCAAAAAAAAAAAAGCTAACTTCTTTAGGTAAATCATTCTTTTGTGGTAATCATTCTTTCACTCATTGTTTTAACATTGTATGAGCTCTATGTTTTACACTTCATACAACTTAGGATTTCATTATTTGGGACCCTTTTGATTATATAAATAACTACAATGTTTCAACATCTTCCTTCTTCCAAGGTTTTCTCTTTCCTCTAATGTTTTTGCTACTCAAATCGTTACAGTACAGTGTTTGATTAATGTTGAATTGTATTGTTCTTTGAACTGTTTACCTCATATAATATTAACCATTTGACTTTTCATTTTAAATTGTTGATTAAATGAATGAATAACTTATTAAATACTTTCCACCTTCCAGTCTGCATGATGTTTCTTTGTTGCCTTTAAGTGAGTGATATGATATTCAAGTTTTTTATTACACTCATTAGAAAGATATTGATGCAATCTTCCAATGTCTTTCTCCAAGTATTAAATAGTTTTCTCAAGCTTTTGCTTCAGAGATGGTACTGGATATATGACCTTAGATTTTCCTAAGTAAGAGCACATTTTTCTACTATTTTGCTTAGCACAGCAACAGCCATATTAAATGCATATTTATATACACATATGTATACATACATTTCTTAAATTGCTTTTTTTAGAATAGTTGTTCTATTAGTTGCATTTGTGTATTCAAATACAAAAAAAATGCTTTTCAAAATTCTTTTCTAAGTATGCCAGTCTCCCTTTCAAAATCATTTAACATATCATAATTTTTATCATCCATTCCATTATTAGGTAGTTCATCTGAAGGTTGTTTTAAGTGTAGATTTTCATCCTTCAGGTTCTTCAGGTCTTGTCTTTGCAGATTTAAGTAATTCCTAAATGTCCATATGTATTTCATTTAATTGGGGTTTAAGAATGAAGTTATGTTTTACTTTTAAGGTTCACTAATTCTGTAATATATTATTGTTTAACTTGCAGCTGATTAAATCAATGAGAAAAAACAGTAAGAAATCTATGACTATGTAATTGGTAAAAAAAAAATTGCTGCTTCTATTTTCAAGAGCTCCTGGCAGTTATCATTAGTATTATCCTCCTCTTCCTCTTCCTCCTCCTCTCCTCATCATAAGCTCATTTTTCCAATGGTTTTTGATGGAGATCATATAGAAATGCTATTTAGAGTTTAATCTTTTTTTTTTTTAATTTAATGTTCTGTAAACTATTGCTCAAGTGGGTAGAATAGGTGTGTTTTATGGTTAAATAAAAGTATGCATACAATACTTTTATTCCTTTTAGGTTCACTGAAAGCATTCTTGGTAGAAGTTGTTGGCAGACAGAACTATAGGGATGACCTTATTCCGCTATATGATCTTGATCTTCTTTGCTAGGATTCTGTCTTTTGAAAGCTTTCCATGCCATATATCTTGAAGATTATAAGCATTCTTAATGTGATATATACATTTAATAAAAAATGAAAACACTGTTATTAATATTTTTTGGATCAATGTTATATCCAAATTGTTGTAGACAATATTTCAGTCCATGGTAATGATTTAGTAGTTAATTGATAATCTAGTAGTTAATTAGTTGTGATTTGCAGTGTATTTTGAGAGATATGTTTGTATTAGGAAGTTTTTTACCTGTCAGTTCAGGAAAGACAAATAGCTTTTTATATATAATTTTATACGCTAGCCCATGTTTTGCTAATTATTCAATAGGTGCTCTATTTTTTGCAACCTATAATGATGTGTTTATAATTCCTATTATTTCCTTACATAACTACATTAATCAGTGAGTCCAAGTTTCTTAAACACATCTGTATGGTACAGACATTTGTTTGATGCATCCCTGTCAACATATTATCTGCCCAGTTGATGACAATGTCACCCATGACAGACACATGATTCCACTTTTTGTTCTTATCATTCTATATATGCTCCATTTCTACATTTCATAAGCATGTTTGGTTGCAGTTGACAAATCCAGTAGCCTGTACCTGTTATTAGATTTGAGTATTGCTTGGTGAGTGAAGTTTCCTTGTTTCAAAAATTTTTTCTATAAGATTTTGATGTGTTTATGATTTGCTTTAAGAATGTCTGCCAATTACTTTCCTTGTTTTTCATGAGAAATTCTTAATCTATATACAAATAATGTAAAAGAGTAGACTTTGTGATAAATGAATATTTTTTAAGATTATTTTCTCAATTTATTACATTACATTTTGCATGTCTAAAAGTGCACATTAAAACTGGTATTCCATTAATCTTAAATTCTGTAAATGTCTTCTTCCCATTCAACTTTGGTTTTAAAGTTAAAATCAGTCCTCTAACATATTCAGCCACAGCCTTCTCTTCAATGTCTTTAGTATTGATGTCTTAATTGAATAGTCCACTTTTAAAAACTGTTACCTTCATCGATTGGTTTAATAATACCAGATTCAAGCTCAGAGCCTTAAACCTTTATCTTTCCTTGGAGTATGTAAAATATTTTGTACCTATTAAGTCCCAATGATGTTTTGATATTGTTGGATAAAAGTTCCAGCAGATGAAGGAATATTTAGCATGGTTTTTGATGCCATCCATGTAGATGAAAGGATTTTTGATGTCACCAATGATAACATTTTTTATGTCATCATACAGTTTAAGAGATTAAGATGCTTAGTTTAATTTGTATTTTATTTGAGAGACACATTTCTATTTGAAAGAATTATAAAGAACTTCATCTTCATGAAAAAGTCACATTTTGGAAAAATTGTTTCTGACTTTTTTGTTCTCGTATGTTTTAAATACAGAACATTTTTTTTTAAAATCTAGATAGGTATCAAATATTCTTGCATTCTCATAATATATGGGTCAATTTTATATGTAATACTTCCTCTTGGCTCACTAATCCATCATACACTCACATTTTGAAATCTTCCAGAGGGGTAGCTGCTGTCTCAAATTCATTATGGGAGGTTACACTCTGAACACTGTAGCTTCTGAGCTCAACTGGTGTGTTTACCATAGGTAATTATTCTTATATGTCTAAAATAATAGATTTAGATGTAGAAGGGAGTTAAAAATCTATGATTCCAAATTCTTTCATTAACAGAAAAGGAAACTGAGCCCCAGATAGTTTAAGAACATTCCAAGAGCCACACAGTGAGAGCTATTTAAATTTTAAAATTGCTAAATATGTAAATTTTATTAATAGATGACAATAATAAACATGGAGAGATAGATTGTTGTGCTATGATAAAATGATTCCTAAATATTTTGTACATCTTGAGGTTATTTTGTAAGGGATTTCTCTTTCAATTATTATATTCTAATTTTTTATTATTGCACAGAAATACTAATTTTTTTGTGGATTGATTTTATAACCTGCAAATTTGTAGGAGCTTTTAATTTTCTTAATTGGGATTTGTTTTTGTTTTTGTTTTTAAATAAACCAATCCTTATGAGCAAACAAGAATTTTTTTTAACTCTTCTTTACTTATATATCCATGTACTTAATTTCTTTTTTTATTCTTATTGCTAGCAATTGCTGTTGCTAATACTTATTTCCTCAAGTTTGTTGGCATATAAGTGTACATACTAGGTTTGGATTATTTCTTATACCTTGTAGTGGTTTTATGTTCATTTTTAAAAATTTCATCAATCAAGTTGGCTAGAGATTTTTCAGTTTTGTTTGTCTTTTTGAAAGAATCAGGCTTAATTTTTGTTTATCTATTCCATAATTTTTTCAAATTACTGATTTGCTATTTCATTATCATTTATTTTATAATTTATAATTTATTATTTTATTACTAATTTATTACTTTCTTTTAATTTTAAAAATTTACTTTTGTGTTTATATTATTTTTTAATGCTGGCTTTCTATATTTTTAAAGGCACATCATTGCAGCAATCTCTTAAATATTTTCGTTCTCAGAGGATTTTGTTAGCTAGTCTTATTAGTTGTATTGAGAAATTTTGGTATATTTTCTTATTATCGCCATCTTTCACATGTGCATTAATTATGTCTATAATTTTAGTCCATTTGTTATTTAGGATTCCATTATTAGGTCTCCATTTAGATCATTATCTTTTGTTTGTATTTTATCAACTTATCACTTTTTTATTGCTTGATGGACTTAAAGGATATGCTTGTTATTTCTAGTTTTTCAATTTACATTTTTACCCTAGTTTATCTGTGTGCTAAGATATATTCTATTTTTATTAATGTACAATATGGGATAGATGGAAATGTAAATTCATTAAGAAATCTTTTAGAAATCTTCACAAGTCTTTTGTTTCTAGATTCTCAATTTTTTTTCAATTTTAGAGTTCCTCTTTTATCTTTCTGTTAGATTTGTCCAACTTTGAGAGAGGGAAATTAAATTACCATGCTTTTCATCTGTCTCTCCATCTATCTACACTTTTTTGCAATTAAGTACTTTTACATTAATTTAGAATGTATGTCATTGGGAGCAATTAATTTTAATACTGATACCAATTCATTATCTATGATTTCTTTAAACAAAATATAATTTCCCTGTTTATCTCTATTTGTTCTTACAGCTATAATAACAGTATCTGTATTATCTGTGATATGGAAATTTAAAGCAAAATATAAAGAAGCCATGAGTACAGAATTGAGTCAAAGTTGATGATAATGAGTAAATGTTCCTCTTGTTGTTGTTACTTTGGTTGCACCTTGCATTAGAAAATGGGAGAATAATCTGCAAAAGTATATCATTGTGAAATTCAGAGACACACACATGTGTGTGTATGTATGTGTGGGGGTTGTGGGTATGAGTATAGGTTTGTGTGAGTGTGTGTGTGTGTGTGTGTGTGTGTGTGTGTGTGTGTAAGCATGCATACTTGTGTTGCTGTGCATATTCAATGGTCCATTTTAATCATTAGCTGTGCCACTTAGCTGTATAACTCCAATTTCTATGGGATGCTTCTCTTATCCATAAAATGGAAGGGTTGGACTAGATGATATCTTAGATTGTTTCCAATTTTAAATCCAATGAAATATTAACTGATTTCTAAATTTCTTCCCAGCCCTAAAATATTATCATCACTATGTGTTCTCAATTGATGGAGTGATGCTGGCTTTTTCTGACCGAATCCCAGAGAAAATAAGAAGGGGTCACAAGAATTTCCATTTTGAAATTCCAATTCCTATCTTTCCCTTCTGCCCAAAAATGATTACACAAATTGACAGCTATCATGTGTTTCATAATACTCCCAATTAATGTGCAGGTAAAATCACTGCACAGCTGTGAAATGACCTATCATTCTTTGAAGGGAAGTTACTCAAAAGGGAAAAGAAATTTTCAAATTGGTTCTTAGACAAAAGGTGGCAAAATTGGATATTTTCCAACTTCATTATGCAATTTCAATTCTTTTCTGGAAGGAAAGGGAAATAGGAACTCCACATGTGCTGCACAGGGCAATTCAATATCACGGGAGTAAGCACACAGCTATGCGGAGAGGGGCAGATGGGTGAAGGGAAAGGTTCCTAAACTGGGACTCCAGTGAAGACCCAGTTTCCACGATGCTTATGCTAATATGGCATGGGTTTTATTATCTGGTGACTTAAAATAAAGACTAGCAAGTGGGGAAAAAAATCAATATGACTTTAAGATTATTGAATCCATGTGTGCAGCTTTTGGAAATGTTTCTTTTGATATGTCAGCTAAGAAAACAGTTGAATGAAGAAGGTGGGTTTTTTTGGGGGGGAATATCAATGTTATTCTTCATAAATAAGAGCGGAATTTTAGAGAGTTCTAAAACTTTAATATGTCTATAAAATTTTTGGTTTTCATTTTATCTGTATTTATACGATCATGGAATTAGAACTCAATGGAACCTTAGACACCATCTAATAAGCCATCTTCATTTTATAGATGAGGAACTACAGACTTAGAGAGGCTAAATATTTTCTCATGATCACAGAGCTAGTACATATGAGGAACAAGATCAACTTTAATATTACTGTCTCTTAGTCCAGTACTCTTCGCCATCATGCATCTTTTCTAAATTTATTTGTGCTGAATTTTGGTTTTTTTTATTTTTAAAGTTTTATGTTCAGTCAATTTTTCTGTTTTATTAATCTGTATTTTCAAAGAGATATTTTTATGCAGAAAAATGTTTTATTTATCTCCCCAAAATTTGAGTATGTTGTATCATTGTCATTATTCTCTTTTACATGGATTTAATTGTTTCTATGAATTGTTCTTATTCCAATTCATTATTCAGGATGCTATTATTAAGTCATCCTGTATGTCTGGTAGTTTTGTTTATTTTCTTTTTATTGCATTGTATTTTATTGTATAATGCTATATAAAGGGTGGATTTAAAATTCATACTTAACTATTCATTTGTAAGTCCTTTAGAAGTATCCTGAAATCTGACCTATTTTTGTTAAGATGCTAGAATATAAGATTCTTAGAAATGTGTATATTTTTTAATATTCTCTTTCTGAAGATGTCATAAGTCTTTCTAATATAACTGTTCCAAAAGCACATCAAATTCTTTTTCTTTTTTTTTAATTTTTCTGTTAGACTTATCCAGCACAGAATATTAATATTTCCTATAATTGTTGTATTACTCTTCATGCCTTTCTGCAATTTAGCTAACTTTTTCCGTTATGATTTTGATGCTATGTCATTTTGAACATATGTGTTTTATTATGATATTGTTTCATTGTCAATGTTGTATTTAAATTTAATGTCGTTTCTGTGCTTAACTCTCCTGACACTTATATTATTTTTTCCAGTTTTGATATATTTTTTTTCCAGTTTGATAGCAAGATTGCATTCATTGCTTCTTTGGATTGACCTCATTTTACAGATAAGGAAACTTGTATTTGAAGAGATTTAATAACTTGCCCAAGAAAATTCAGTTTTAAAGTGTCAGAACTAGAAATTGAACCTTTGTCTTCTGATTATAAATCTAGCATTCATTTACAACTGGAAATAACTTTTTAATGGTCAAAAACATGAGATAACTTATTTCCCTAGTTTTTTTTAAAATTAATAATCATACTTTAAACCTTTTTTCTGTTTCTTTTATTTGGAGTGTTTGTAAGTCATCAGTTATCTCTGCTTAACAGTGTCTGGCATGTACTAGTCCGTTAATAAATGCCTATTGACTGATCTACTCATCTTTGCCTTAAAAATGCCACAAATTATTCTATTTTTTTGGAGGCTCACCTTTTTATTGACATACTTATTTTTGTAAGATATATATTTTTTTTGGAATCAATCTTGAGCTTTTTTTAAAAATCATATTACATTCTTTCTTCTGTTTGATCTTGACTGCAAAGTAATCCTATATAGACTCCTGGAGCTGCCATTTCTTTCTTCTGACTACTTTCAAAATTCCTTGTTTAGCACCAAAATTTAGAAATTGGAGTTTCAGGCATTTTTAAAAATCTATCAATTTAGGCATTATTATTCAAAAGTTCTAGGAAGTTTTCTTATTCCATTTCCTTCAGTTTATCTTGTCTGCACACAGATGCTTACATGTTGTCTCCCCCAATTAGATTGTGAATTCCTTGAAAAACATGAACTCTTTCAGACTTTCTTTTCATCCCAGTACTTTACATAGTATATGGCACATTGTAAACATTTAATAAATGCTTGTTAACTCAATTTATATGGTATTTATTTTTGTTTTTATTTAATTTACTGTATTTTCTATGAAAATCCTATGATCTATACATTATCTTCTTACATTCTGTCTGTCTTCAAATTCACTTTAGCTTGAATGGAGTTCATGTGTTCTTTCAAAGGTGCTAACTTTCATTTCTCTTCTGCCAAATTTTATCTTCAGCATTTTTGTATTTCATATCTTTCACTCTTTTTTAGAGCCTCTAATACTTTGGTAAGATTATATGCTATATATCTTATTTCATCTACTTGTGTTTGTTTTGGTTATTTTTTCTTTGAGACTTCTTAATCCAACCTAATTTCTATCGTATTTTTAATAAATTTAATTTCTCTTTTGATGCATTCTAGAATTTCTTACCCTTCCATAATGTCTACAGAATCCTAATTTTTTTTTTCTTTTGGGGATATTTTTACTTAATTTTCAAAGTATTATGACATTTTATTTCTTTTGAGTTTTTGTCCATTCTTTCTTTTGTCCTTTTAAATCTCACTGTTGTCTTACATGCTTGAGAGCTAGACTTTATTCCTTTAATTGTTGTTGTTTTGTTTTTCAGCCTTTTTCTTATATTCTCAGTAACTTTTCTCACTTCAACTCTTGGGGCATTCACCTTTTAGAGCCTTGAGATTTTCTGTCCTCATCTTCCTTGTGATAGGCTGTTAGGGCCAAGCTGGCTCCCTGGTCAGAGTAAACTCTGGAGAGAGAAAGCTGACTCCCAACTAGTGTCCTTCCCCTTTATCATAAAGGCAACTTCTCATCTAGCTGGCTTCATGATAAAACATCTCTCCTTCACCCTTGTAACATTCTTTTCTTTATATAGCTATAAAAAAAAAACAAACAAGCAATATTTTTCCCCTTTTCTGTTTTTGGGATGGGGTTTTAGAATGAGTTTCTAACAGGAAAGCAGCATGCTGGACCCTGAAACATAAACCTTTGAGGTTGTTTGCACTGGCAACATCTGAATAAAAGACTGTGTTCTTGGGAAGGGTCAGTGGAATCTTTATGAATTTCAGGTCTCTAACGTTATTTTATGAGACTTTTTAATCTTGTGATGGTGTTTTTTGTCATCTTATCTTTTGAATTCAGATTTAATTACTATAAATTTCTTGCATGTTTCTTTATTTTGATTTTGTTAGATTGGGAAAGTTATATGGAAAATAACTGTAAGGCCATCTTGTTTATCATATCCCATCTTCATTTCACAAATAAGAAAAGTGAGGATAGGGGGCAGAGGTTGGGGGGACAATATGCCACAGTCACATTCCCTCGAAGGTAATAAACACTTAATGAAAACTTGTTGGAGTTGTCATGCATGAGCTAAATGACAGAGCAGGACTTGGAGTCAAAAATCCTTAGTGTAAATTGTTGGGCTTTTTTTTTTTCTGCCGCTATATTATTGGGCAAGTTCCTTTACCTGTCTGAGCCTAGGGTAATAATATTACATCCACCAGCTATTTCATAGGGTTGTTGTTTGCTGAATCTTAGTTCATTATTTAAGTTATGCCTGCGTGTTATTAAGTAAATTCAACATAACAAAGCATTGTGCTATTTCTGAGGAAGAGAAAGTTACTTCTGATGTGGGAGAGATCTGGAAAAAGTTTATGGAAAAGTTAGGTTTTGAGTTGGGCCTTGAAGTATGATTCACATCTCAATAGATGAAAGGTTTATGGTGAGAGAGAACAAAAGGCACTGAAAGGAAAGCACAGAGCATGAACCTTGAAATAAAAGTATTCTGATTTGGCTGGAGTGTCGTAAGACAAATAAAAATATTGAGAAATGTAGCTAGAATGGTTCTTTGTGTGCAAAGTAGAAGGCCTTGAATGCCAGAGAAGGGTGTTAATATTTTATTTAGTAAAGATTCTTGACTGTAGTTCTTGACGTCCCCATTGTGAGCGCTGACATTCCCAGTGTGTTTTGGGTAAAGGTCCCTTACCACCATAATCCTGAACTGATAGGCAAAACCATTCTTCTAGTCAATTCAGTTGATCTAGCCATTAAATTGAATGGAAGAAACATTTGTTAATATCTTCTAATATTCCAGGCATTGTGCTAGATACTAGCAATGCAAAACTAGAAAACCTCCAGGATGTTATATTCCATATTTGCCAAAAGAGAAGTGGCTAGACACTGCTTTGAGTTGCTTTCCAACCCTCATGTTTAAGCACATTTCATCAGCAGATGGTGACACGGACTAGGTAAATCTATTTGGAAGATACAAGTGGGAAGATAAAGAAGACTTAGAGGAAGAAAGCCCAACCCCTATTAGAATTAGCCTTTGATTTTATATCCTTAATCATAGCCTCAGGTGCATCGCCATATTGCACTCATTCCCACCCCTATAAAATTAGGTGAAATAAGCAATGTAATGAAAAGAAAGGTTGGGGGAGGTGAGAAAGGAGGGAAGGTGATAGCAGATAGTACTTGTTAGGTAAAATTACCAGCACACATAGAAAGAATCCAGGCAGAAGATTTGAGCTCCAAAGTCTTAGAATCTTCACATTTCCTCCCTCCCCCTTTTGTTTCGTCTTGAGTTAGAAGAAGTGAGGCGTTAAGTCTCTGATGTGTGTCTTGGGAAAGCCAGGGGCCCACCCTCTGAAGTTGAGAATAGGGTCTGGGACAGAGGCATGTAAACATAATGAAAAGGAGAACTCTAAAATAATTGGAAAGGAGGGAGCAGGGTCTAGGGACAGAAGGGGAGGTTAGATGAGAGATGGGAAAATAATACTCAAAGCTTGGGACCTTCATACGTTACCACAGCCACTAGAAACCTGTTGCCCAGGCCTCCTGTCTGAATGAATAAACCAAAACATTTCACTTCAGAGGTGACTGAAACTGACTTTGAATTTAAACATTAACGAGCACTTGAAAAATGTATCTCAATGATTCTTCAACTAATAAATGCTTATTTTTCATTCTTTCGTTTTTTAAAATTTGAGGCTTTTTATAGTTATCCTGTCACTCATGCTAAAGCTTTGATCACTTATCTGGATAATTAACCAGTATCAGCAAGGAACCAGATACCAGAAATTTGATATTAATCCATCCGTCTTCATAGTAAGGCAAAGTCACTGAGGTGGAACACAGCCGAGACTTCTTAATCCCTTTTACCAACATTTGGGCATCAGCACATAGTATTTATTTCCAAACTGGCTCAAAACATGCTATCAGTGGCTTAAACCTAATTTATGCTTTAAATCAACGTATTTTAAGAAATTCTAAAATAGTAAAAATTTTTTTATGGGAAGAATTTCTAACTAGTACATGCTTTTGCTACTGGGCACACAATATGTCATGTTATATAGTGGAGAGATTAGTGGACTGGGGCTCAGGAGCTCAGGGTTCAAATCCTAGCTATAAACAACTTCTTTATGAGAGGTGATAATTAAACATTTTACATATCAATTCTAAATTTTAAATGTTCTTTCTAATTCTAACCAATTCCAAGTGTTCTTTCTCTGAGTCTCTGTCTTTGTGTATGTCTGCTCTCTCTTTCTGTGTCTATCTCTGTTTTTGCTTCTCTGTGTGTCTCTGCCCCTCCATCTTTCTCTGTCTTTCTGACTCTCTCTCTCTGTCTCTCTGTCTTCCCCACCCCTACCTGTCTATCTCTCTTTCTGTCTCTTACTGTATGTCTGTATCTGTGTATGTCTCTATCTGTCTCTCTTTCCTTGTCTATGTCTGTCTCTGCATCTCTGTCTCTATCTGTCTCTGTCTCTGTCTGTCTCTCTGTCTCTGTCTGTCTCTGTCTCTCTCTCTGTCTCTCTGTTTCTCTCACTCTCCCTCCCTCCCTTCCTCATTATTTCTTGCACAATTACTCTGGTAGGATTTACATTTCTGCTCAATGCCTAGGAAAAGGAAGATGCCTATTCTACCACATCATGGACTCCCCAGACTCTGAGGAACCATATCTAAGATATTAGCTCCACAGACAGGAAGGGTTGAACCATAAATCTAGAAAGTGGACTCAAGTCCAAAGTGTGAAGGAACTGATGTGAGAGGACCACTATCCACTACGTGATTTGCCAGAGAACAAAGATGAAACTGGGGTGGGTGGAACTAGCGTCTAACAAATTTTCTATGACAGGAAACTTTTTAATATGCCTACTTTCACATAATTCCTTTCTCTGAGGTACACCAGCAATTGTTTGGGAAGAAGTCAAGTAATTTTATTGCTAATAGCTTATATTTCTTTTTATGAAAATTGCCTGTTCATATCCTTTGATAATTTATCTAAAAGGGAATGGCTTTTTTCTTATATATTGTATCAATTCTCTATAGATCTACTACCTACCTACCTCCCTGCCTATCTATCTATCTATCTATCTATCTATCTATCTATCTATCTATCTACTATCATTTATCTATTTTCCACAGTTATGAGAATAAAACGAAATAAAAATTATAAGGACTTTGCCCAGTGGGCTGGCACATAGTAACCACTATATAAATGTTGATTTTGTTATCCTGCATATAAGACCTTCAGCAGAGAAATTTTATTTAAAAAATTCCTTTTAACTGTTTCCCTGCTAATTAGCATTAATTAGTAGTTATATGAAAGATAACAATAATAAAGAGAAAACACAAAGAAAATTATGGAATACAGTGAAAGCAATACTCAGAAAAAAAAAACTCCAAGAAAAACATGTCTTAAAGAAGAAAATGAAAAACTAAAAAGACTATAAAACAGCTCAATAGAAATGAAACTTTTTTTGGAAAAGATCAAAAAATTTCATAAGATTTTAGCTAAACTGATTTTGAAGGACAGGGATCAATTTAACAAAATATAAAGAAAAATAATGGACAAGGTGAAATCATAACACATCAAGAAGAAATAAATTGAATTATTAAACCTACCCTATGATGTTACAGGCCAATAAAATTGAGAAAGAAATATAGTTCTAATACCAAAAAAAAAAAAGGAGAAATAAAGAGAACAATTGATAAATTCAATTCAGACATTTCAAATAAAATCTTGGCAAAAAAAATGCTTCTTTTTAATCAAAAAAATTCAGTATAATTAAATTGAGTTTACTAGGGAATCTGGATGTTCAGCATTAAGGGGAAAAAATGAACATAAATGATCATATTCAAAACAAAAAGAACCAAAAATGTCCCAAAACATATGATCATATGATTACATAGAGATAAACAAGTCTTTGACAAAATAAAACACATGCTACAAAAACCCTATGAAATATAGGCATAGAGGACTCCTTTTAAAATATAATAAAAACATCCATCTAAAATCAAAAATAAGCAATATACATAATGAAGAAACATTAAAAGTCTTCCCAACAAATTCAGGAATAAAGCAAGGATGCCCCCTCTTACCTTGCTATTATTCAATATCATTCTAGAAATTCTAGCAATAGAATATCAAAGAAAATAAACACATAAAGATGGGAGGGGCAATGGTCAAAAGTATCTATGCTTAGCATGCTCTGCCATCTTTAGCTCATTGTGGATTTTCCTGATTTATCTTTCAGGGCATACAATAGCCACTGACCTGATACTGTTCAGAAAGAAGCCTCTGCTCAGAATTATACCCCAACTCTGTCATTAGTGCATCCATTCTTCTGGGCAAAAGTGCTGGAAGTCTAAACTCTTCATGGTTCTCACAGAGTTTACAATATTTGATCCCTCAATTATACCCCTTTTCTGTGGGATAGCACTGACTTATTATCTAGAAGCTGTGAATTAATGTGGATTTGCTACAAAAATAGAATAAGTTCTCAAGTACCTACCTTGAGCAAATTTCAGGTCTCCCCTTAGCTTACTCTCTTTCAACAGCCCTAGTCATGTGACCTTGACAGAATGAAATCACATCCTCACAATTACCAACAAGTATTCTTGGCTACTGCACACATTATAGTACTTTGCTCTTGGCATGAAAGTAAGAAAAATATTATAAAACACATAAAAGCAATAGAATCCGTGTAATTAAAACATCACATCTTTTCATTCTCTGCTCCTGACTTGGATCTGGACCTAGAACCAGCACTCTATCTCCCACATAGGGACTGGGAGTCATGATTGATGATAATTCCCCCTCTCTAACTCAATCGCAGAAGTCTGTTCTTTGGAAATTGTCATACCATGCCACCTTGCTCCACAATCTGCCTGTTATGGTGATCCAGAACTAGTCTCAGCACTTGTTACCTGGGGTCTTGGGCTCCTAATGAATGCCTTGGCATATACCCCAGAATACTTCTTTGTGGCTATTTTCATGCTAGGCCACTAAGTGCATACTTTCTTTCAATTTCCCAATACAATTTCTCAATTTCCACCTCTACCTCTGGATCCAATTATCAAATCAACACTACAATTTCCAGAAAGAACATGTCATCACTTGTCCTGTGACTCTACTTACTATCCCTGTGATGTCTCACACCAAAATGACACTTCTGGTTACTCCTTCTCTATACATGTAGCCTTGTCCTAATTTAATGTAAACTCCCTGAAAGTAAGACCTGACTTGTTTTTTTTCATCATCACATACCTAGCACCTAGCACAATCCCTGGCAAGTAAGTATTGAATAAATCAATAAATGTTTATTGATTTATTCAAATGCTAGGCTGCATCACCATATTTTCTCTAATATCAAAGCAATTCTCAGACAGTATATAAGGCTCTCTGTACCTAGGAGTTCTTAAAAATACCTCCACAACTCGGTTTGTTTAGCCCCCATGGCCATTAAGTCCTTGAGTGGGCAAAGGAATATAGAGAATACATCATTCAGAATGGCTGATGGATGTACACATCTGGTAGAGCTTATCATAAATCTTTTCAGCTTTACAAGAGACCAGGTGACAAATAAAATCCATCCTTCAAGCCCTTCAAAGTGTCTTTGCTTCCATTTTCTATATATACACTTTTGAAGCATCTAAAATGGTCAGTGATTTGCTATCAACCCATATTAACCTATTTAAACAACTTTGCTATGTATTTGTCTCATAGGAATTGTTTTTCTTTTGTCTTCAGACATTCTGTATTAAGGATTTTGCATTTGTTCTTGGAGAATTTCCTCTACAGAAATTTAGACTATGCGATCCTAACAAAAATTTTAAAAGCTGTTCTACTAACAGCTTAGGTGAACTTCAGACCATGCTTGACTTTTCTTTTCTTCTTTACTATAAATTCTAAGATGGAGTATACCTACTGTATCCCCAAATTCCTATCATTCTCATTATTTCTACTTCAGCAATGCTTCCTTCTTGATCAGAAGCAGGTCCAAAATAGCATTTCTCCCTGTCACTGCCTTCAATTTTATGAAGGGTAAAATTATTTTTAAGGTAAGAATTTGTTATGTGCTTTGCTTTTGGTGGAGAGAGTTGTAGCCAATACTTGGATAATTGAAGCATTATATCATTACTATATAACACCTCTGTGACAGACTATCTGTTCCATGAACTCCAACCATTTCTTCCTTCTCTTTTGATGTTTATCCTAGTGGCAATATTTTTGTCTGTATATCCACTGCTCCTTATTCAAATCTTCTGTACCATGTTTCATCTAATTTCTGGATTTATTCACTTAACCCTATCTTTTTAACATATAGAGCTACTCCTCTCAAATTCCTTTTCTCACACTTATCATGCTCCTTTTGAGCACAGTACATTCTTATGGAGTTATATCCAGCCGTGGGCATCATTTCACCAAGTTTCAGTGCTGTCTCTCAGGTCACTTTGGCCTCTTTATATGAGTTCACCTTACCCATGATTCATCCTTGGTGCATTTGTCTATATGCATATTAGGTCATGGGTATTATGGCTGGTTCACTTCTTGGATTTTGGCTCCTATGAATTTCTAGGCACCCCTACTACCATTATTTTGCCTGTATTTTAGCTCTTTTCTATGTTGTCTAGATTTGCATATGTAAGTAGACAGTTTTCTCTCTCTCCCCATTTGCCTGCTTTCTTTTTTTAGTTTAGATCCCCCTTAATTAAATTTACAAAGTCCAAATAAATAAATTTCACCTGTGCTTATTAGGGCATCTTCAATCACTAGCCAATAATCTCTCATTTCTATATTTATGGCATAATCCAGAAATCCAAAACCCATTCCAGATATTATCATTTTAACCAGCTAATCACTTCATCAAGCTGACTTTCTCTTCTGAAGCTCTTACCCTCAATCAAAAAATCAGTATGGACGTGGGTGACAGGTATGTGCTAGCAGACAGAGAGAATAAGAGCATCACAGATGGTTATGGCTTATATTTGGGCAGAAATCTACTGACTGCCTAAAAGTGATCCTTTCTTCCTCAAATTTTTCTAATATAGTGTCTAGATCTCTCTTTTGCCCATGTTACCTTGTAAATTGTATCATAATTATTTGCCAATATGTCTTCTCTTTCCTTAGGCTTTCAAATTCTCCAAATGCAGGGATTATATCATCTTTATTTCCTCTGTGTCTGGCATGGAGCTTTGCACATAGAAGCTACATAGATGTTTGTTGAATTAAATTGAACTGAAATACACTGAACAATGAGACTCTGAAAAGAAAGCCCCTTACTTCATTCTGTTTCCAAAACTTGGGAAGATTTACTAAAGTCTTGGGCCTGAAGTTGGCTATTCTGAGATGATGGTTTTGGGGGGCTAATAAACTGCCACTGATTTTTTTTTATTGGATTTCCTAGTTCATTCAGTCTTTTTTTCCCCCTTTTGCCCCCTGAATTGACTTAATTCCTGTTTCGTTATTATGCATCTACTGCTCTGCAAGGGAAAGGAATGAACCATTAACCAAAATGCCACAAAAATGTTAGATTTAGAGATAGAAGACACCTCATATAAAAACTCATTTTTCCTGTGGTCCAGAGGGTTACATAATATATATGGTCAAGGTCACATATCTAGTAAGTAGCAAAGCTTGAAGTTGAATTCAGGATAGTTAAGACCAAATTTGATATTCTTCCTGCTGTACCATACTGTATATATACAATTCCTTCTTCACTACTCTTGATGTTATACTTATTTCATTTTATAAGGGTACAATCTATATTCCTGCTTTTTAAGAATTACAAATAGGAGACATGGTAATTGGCAGGACACAGTTGAAAGAATACTGGAGCCATATCAGAAGACTGGATTCAACTACCATCTCTAACATATATTAGAGGTGTGATGGATGGAAAGATATTTTACCTATCTAAGCATCAGTTATGTCATCTGGAAAGTGAGGTGAAATAACTGCATTAACTATTTTTCCGGTTTATTGAAAAAAAGTGCTTTGTAAACCACAAACCAATGGAGTAAATTTCTGATTATTATTATTTCTATTGTGTTATTTTATTTTGCTTGCCTGCCAAGCCACTCCTTATGATGTTTACTTTTAGATTTCTCTAAAACTGCTTTCCAAACACCTAAATGTCTGTTGCCCTTTGTTGCCATATTCCAAAAGTCTATCAAAATTTCTCCTTATTGCCTTTGTACCTTCCCAAATAGCCAGCCTGTTTTTATGAATCTGTATAAGTCACACACATACCACAGTTTTGTTCTGTGAAAAATGAGGAATAGAGTTTGATGATCTCTGATGTCCCTGACAGCTCAAAAACATGCAATCCTATAATCCCTCTCCAAAATAGATTGTCCAGTTAAGCAATGAATCTTGAAATTAATGACTTTCCTTCTTTTTTACTCTTATGTACCCATTTAGAATCCTAGCATGTCAGTATTGGCAGGGACCTCCAAATTGTACCTGACAAGAAGTAATCCTTTGTACAGCTTCCCAAACAAATGACCATGTATGTAGATATTGTACAAAGACTTATGATGAAGTTTTGCCTATCATTTTATAAGGCTGTCCATTCAACTTCAGAGCATCTGTATTTGTTAGCAAGCCTTTCCTTTAACTCAAAGGAAAATCTCCCTTTCTGCAATGTTATCTCCTTCTGCCTGCTTGAACCAAGGAAAAAAAAATATCCTCTACATGAAAATCCTTCAAATATTTAAAAAAAGACTGCTATTTCACTCTTTTAGGCTAACTATCTCTATTTCCTGGATTTAATCTTCATGTAGCACAATGTCTGCTACCTTCATCACTTTGGTTAGCCTCCTTTGAATCTACTTCATTTTTTTCAATTTCCTTCCTAAAATGTGGCACCCAGAATTCAGAACACCTTAAATAAGTTCTAACCAAATGACAATCACTTTCTTCCTCTTAGGATCCACATCTATCTTAGTGCAATATATAATTTTACTACATTTTTTGATAGCCACATTACAGTTTTGATTCGTATTTATCGTTCTACTCCACTGAAACTACCGTATTCCATATAAATGATTGCCTAGCAGTGTACTTGGACAGTTGATTTTTTTTGGTCCCTAGTGCATGCACCCTTATTAAGTTTCCACTTATTGCTATTTGGCCCATTCTCCCAGTCTGCCAAGGTATTTTTGAACCATATGTCATCCAACATATCATCTCTATTCATGTCAAGTGCAGATTTGATAAGCCTGGCACCAAAGTTTCTGAATAATTGATTAAAATATTATTGATCAACACAAAACCAAACAATGATTTCTGGGGCATTAGAAACTACCCTCAAAAGCAGAAATAGACTGATTACTTACTACTCTTTGGATCCAGTCCTTCAACCTATTTCAAATCCATAATACTAATCTAACCCATGGGGAGTTAGTTAAGTGTCACAGTAGATAGAGTGACAGGCTTGGAGTCAGAAAGACTCATCTTCCTCAGTCTAAATCTAGCCTCAGACACTTACTAGCTATTAACCCTGGGCAAGTCACTTCCAGGCATGAGGGACTGCCTGAGAACATACCTGACACCAATAGATGGAATGTCTTGTTTGTGGAACATCAAGGGGGCCAGTGTCACTGAATGAGAGTACTAGTCAGAAAGTAAGGTATAAAAAGACAAGAAAGGTGGAAGTGGACTAGGTTATGAAAATATTTTAATGCCCAACAAAGCATTTTGTGTTTGATCCTGGAGATGATACTGAATCACTGGAATTTATTGTGTAGAGGGGTGAAATGGTCAGATCTGTGCTTTAGGAAAATCAATTTATTGACTGATTGGAAGAAGGACTGGAGTTGGGAGAGACTTGAAACAAACCAACTCACTAATGGTAATAGTCCAAGCATGAGGTGCTAAGAACCTGCAATGGGGTGTTGACAATATCAGAGGAGAGAAGGGTTTGTATTTGAGAGATGTTGCAAAGGTTAAGTTGGCAAGCTTTGGCAACAGATTTTATATGTCAAGATAAGAGATAGTGGTTATAAGCATGGAGAGGTAGAAGGATGGTCATGCCCTTTAAGAAGACTACTGGTTCATGGAAGAAAACAAGGTCCAGAGAGTCAAGAGCAAAGTCCAGAGAGGAATGAATGAGTGAGCATCAAGATTATCATATGTCTTGCTGAAAGCCAGACATATCTATATCTTTAGTCAAAGCTATAGGGGATTGACATTTGGTGTCATAAGAAGCCTGGGGAAGAAGGAGACCATTCATGAGAATTGGTTTAAAGCCTAGTAGCAATGAGGCTGGGAACTAATATATTTGTAAGTTTTGAAGCACTTCTTTTATGCAAGGTCCTTATGTAAAGCTGAAATAGATAGGAAGATTATTAAAACAGTACTTGTCTTTAAGGAGATTTCAGATTAGTCAAAGAGATAACAAGAATACATAAAAGTTACTCAAAGAAATTGCTATAAAGTTCAGAAGAGGATATTACTTCCACTGGAGGGGCGGGGTGGGGGGGACTTGAAATGTTATAAAGAGGAGCTAGCAGTTATTCTGAGCATTGTTATCTGGATTTCAACAGGTAAAAATGAAAAAAAGGGGCAGATATTTTCAGTGAAGGGAATGGTATGACTTCACATACTTTTTATGAATTCTTATGCTAGTTTACTGAGGATATAGAGGTGAATAAAATATGCTACTTGCCTTGAAAAAAATTTACTGTCTAATTGACAAAACAAAGAACCCGCATATCAATGAGATCTAATAGTATAAGGTTATATATAGCAAGTGATAAATGAGTAACACAGACAGTAAGGTCAGAAGAAGGAGAAAATGACTATGTGCTGGGGTGATCACTGAAGGTTTTCTGGAGGGGACAGGGAAAAAAAGAACAGTTAGGAATTGAATTGGCCATTCAAGATAAGGTAGAACAATTGGACTAGGGAGAGAATAACAGAGAAGACATTATGGGTTAGGGGAATAGCATGAGCAAAAACAATAGACACTAGTTTGTCTGGAGTAGAAGGCTCATAGGATTTAGAACTTAAAGGAAATGTAGAAATACTCTAGGTTATCCTTGTTTTATAGAGTAGGAAAGCAAATTCCAAAATAGTGACAACCTAGGTTATACAGGTAGTAAGTAGCAAATATTTTTATAAGGCATGATTGGACAGAGACATAAAAAATAGATTGGGACCTTCAGATGGGAAGGGCCTTGAATCTTAATAATATCAATGTAGGATTCTACAGCTTTTTAGTATCTACAAAACATTTTCCTCACAATACTCTTATCAGGTAGGCTTTGCACCTACTTTCTCATTATGTAGTTAAGATAGCTGATACTCAGAGAGGTAAAATGATTTGTCTCTCATGTCTAAGCTAGTAATGATGATGATGATGATGATGATGATGATGATGATGATGATAACTAACCTTTATATCATGCTTTAATGTTTGCAAAGTACTGTACTTCATTTGATTTTCATAATAACTCTGGGAGGTAGGTGCTACTATTATCCACACTACATTTTACAAATGAAGAAACTGAGGCAAAAAGCAGCTAAGTGACTTACAGAGAGTCATATACCAATAAGTGTCTGAAGCCAGATTCAAGCTTATGTCTTCCTTATTCTAAGCCCAGCAATATTTCCACTGTGATACCTAACTGCCTCTTAAGACTTTAAGTGGGACAGTTAAAATTAGAACCCAGGTTTGCTGGCTGAAATTCAATACATATTCTATTATATCATACTCTCTCAAATGCTAGGATAAGGAATTGGAACTTTGACCTTTAGCCACTGATGTGCTATTGCTTTTCACTGTGTTACTATGGTCTCTTAGCTGCCTTCCCATCCTTACTTCTCCCCACAGGACGGAAGGAAAGCTTACTTAACAAAATAACTATTGTTCCGTAGCAATTCTCTTTATGCATTCCTCATCTGAAGTGAGGTGCATGCTGTAAATGTTTGGGGGTGGGGTGAGGTGATGGCTTTATCACTTTATTTATAAAATAATTAGCATGAAATTTCTCTGACAAGGAGAGGGAGTGTGAAGGCAGCTAACAGAGGTGCTGCCTTTACCTCCACATTTTTTTTATTTGTACAAAAACAGAAAAATGTTTTTACAGGATAGGCCAATGGTGCCACTGAGACTGAATTAGAGCATCCTTAATTAATATGTCAGAATATAAGAAATGATGAAAATATGTATAATTAAATTCATGTACTAAAAAAAGGATTCTCAAATATGACTAAAATAGCAGTCCTGGCATTTTTATTTCTTCTGCTTTCAAACAATAATAATATAAGTAGTAGTGGTGTGGGGGTAATAAATGGAGAAATGTCAGTGTCCTGGAAGCTCCATTAGGTGCTGGCCTCAAAGGGGTAGCAGGTTGCTAAGCCTGACAGGTCAGCTCCCCCCACCCCAAATTAGACACAAATAGTTGAGATTACAAATTCTCTCCAGTTTGGAAGACTGGCTGCCTTATTTTCATGCCAATGCCCTGGGACTGTATATGACAGCTGGGCATGTTGGATACCATATAAGCACATGCAATGAGAGGAAGATGTTTAAGACAGGTGTTGGAAAGATATAACATTGT
This sequence comes from Phascolarctos cinereus, assembly GCF_003287225.1. NCBI lineage: Eukaryota > Metazoa > Chordata > Mammalia > Diprotodontia > Phascolarctidae > Phascolarctos > Phascolarctos cinereus. The sequence goes on along the minus strand of NW_027555625.1, from coordinate 364,805,847 downwards.
GAATAAATATACATTTATATTAGGGGGAGGGGAAAGATTAACTATTTATGTATTTATTTGCTAACTTTTTACGTATTTATTCACTTATTTCCTCTATGTACCTAAGGTGTCTCTAGATGGGACCCTGGGGACCCACAAGACAAATAAACTGCAGGCAAGAAAAACATGCATAGATCCCCCTCCTGTGTCCCAAAAGGAATTCTCCCCCAAAGCCCCCATCAGTCCCTCTGGAGATAATTCTCCTCTTTGGGCTAAGTCTCAGGAAAAAAAAAAAAGGCCTGTTTTTTTCATTGCCACCAATCTCACAATTTCACAGCTTGCTCAGGCTTCCTTAGACCCACGGGGAAAGTAAAGCCTGGGAGTGGAGGGACTATCTCCCACAGAGGTTAGGGAAGACAAGGATGGGCTTGATAGTGCTGAGGATAAGATTTTACCATTTGTTATTTTTCTTTCCTGAGTGGTAATTTTGTTTAAAAAAACATAGACCCCAAAATTATAAGAAAAAATGTTAAAAATTGTTTTCACATGTAATAGAGAAAAAGCATTAAAAATTCTTTAAAAAAATACTTAAGAAAAAATCCCACAAGCCCCATTTGCCATGTCAACTCTGAATAGCATCTCATTCTCGTATCCTAGAAGACAGCCAAAAAAGACTTGTTCCTGCATATTTTCCAAGTTTTGCCCTGTTAGTGTCATCTTACTTCATCTCTAGAACACTGAAATCAATGTGGTGTGGGGAAAGATTAGGATAAGAGGCTGGGCCTCTAGTCTTGCCTTTGACATTGATCCACTATGTGACATCAAGCAATTTATACTGCTTTTCTGCACCTCATCTTCTTTACCATTCAAATGAGTGGGTCTCAAAAAATTTAAGTACCAGAAATGTTGAACTAATAAATAAATTTCAGTTCCTAAAATGTATATCTAAATAATCTATCCTTTCTCTAAACTTCAGGCATAGAATAAAATAATTATAAAGGCACTTGTCTACACTGCTTATTTGGCATGGCATGACATAATCCGTTTTCTGAAATATAGATATCTTCTCTCCACAGCTATACTATGTCTCAGTTCAATTCAACAAAACTTTATTAAATCTATTTCATGAATGGTACACTGTTCTGGGTGCTGGCAGAGATAAAAAATTTAGTACAGAAGATGGTACCTGTCCTTGTGCAGCTTATAGTCTAATGAGGGGAGGGAGATAGTAAACATACATATAAGCAAGTGTTGTATACAATGCTATATTATGTGTTATGTACTAGAGAAATTCAAAGAAAAATGTAATGTGAATTTTGATAGGGGAAAAGTTGTGGCTAACCAAGGGGATCAGGGAAGACTTCTTAGACAAGGTCTAACTTGAGTTGGGCTTTAAGAGATATGTAAGAATTCAGTGGGTAGCTAGACGGCACAGTGGATACAATGCCAAGCATGGAGTCAGGAAGATTCATCTTCCTGGGTTCAAATCCAGCCTTAGCCACTTACTAGCTGTGTGATCAAAAGCCATTCACTTAACTCTATTTGCCTTAGTTTCCTCATTTGTAAAATGAACTAAAGAAGGAAATGGCAAACCACTTTAGTATCTTTGCCAGGAAAACCCCAAATTGGGTTATGAAGAGTTGGACATGACTGAAAAACCACTGAAAAATAATTCAATAAGAAAAGAAATTATTCACCAGGAATATTATTTTGAATACTTTGCTGAATCTGTGGCCCCATCAAAGTTCATACTCCCTCCAGCAGTGCAGATTATAATCCATCCCTGTCTTCTCATCTTGTGTGAGTCTCATATTATCCACTGGAAGTGCACAAGATAATATATTGAATTAGAATTTGTTCCTATCTAAAATAATTTAATAAAAATACATGAGTATTTTTCTCAACATAAAATGATACATTTAAAATTCATTTTTGAAATCAATTCCGTGGATCAATATGATAGCTTTCAGAACTGGAATGGACCTTAGAGGCTATTATTCTAATTCCCTCATTTTATACATAAAGAAGTTGAGGACAAAGAGATTAAATGAATTGCCTAAGATCACATGGAGAATAAATGGCAGATCTAGTACTCCAATCTAGGCCGTCTGGTTCTCTTCCAAGAACTGTTTTCCACTGTACTCCACCACCTCTCAAGAGAAAAAAAAAAGGTCCTCATAAAAAACATGTATAATGGAAGCCACACAGTGGTTTCTCCCTTTATTAATCTTTGAGATTATCTCCTTCTATTCTTCGGTTTTATAGATATAGAAACTAAGGCCCACAGAGGCTCAGTAGCATAGACAGCTTGTCCTATCCTCTCTATTTTACTATCACCACTCTTGTACAAACCCTTATTTTTACTTTTCTTCCAGGATGACTGCAATAACTTTCACCACCTCCATGCTTCCTCTTTCTATCACACTCCCTCAATGATCCTTCATAATGCCAGTCTTATCTTTGTGCATAGATTTAGTAATGATGTGGCTTACCAATGTTGCAGGAGAACTGTAACTTATAGGTCATTTAATTCAAATTTCTAATGTTATAGAGAAGAAAACAGTCCCACAGAAGTTCAGTAATTTTCCTAGGGTCACCCAGCTCTTCATTTATAAACAGTGCTAGGACTAAAAGACAGATTTTCTAACTTCTGGACTTGTACTGTTTGCACTAAACTGGGAGAGTAGCTCTTCATGATAATTAGAAAGACACTTGCCCCCAAAATAATCCTTGAACAGCAGTGACTTTGGGAGTTTATATGAAGAAAATGGGTATCTTTGTAGGGTGGAGGTCATTGCCTATTTCCTCCTACATAGAATGAATTATGGTTTTGAGACAAGGCATGTTCTCTGTGGACTAATCAGAATGTTTTAGATTTCCCATGGCTTTCAAAGTAACTACAGGGTTTGGGATGTATCCAGGGACAGTTAATAGAAGATGGAAGCTTTCATCTGAAGGGCAATTTTAGGCAGTTAAGTGGCCTGTTTAGATGGTGGACCAGATGCTAGTGGACAGGTGTTCTCACCACAGCTTTGCCACCTGGTTCCCAGGGCACAGAACTGTTACGAGAAAGGGCAATTGACTATTTTCCCACAAGTATGACATCCCACAAGTATGTCCCTTTTTGACTTGCGAAACCCAAGTCCTGTGGTCTGGGGAGTATGAGGAAGGAAAACTGCCCAGCTGGTATCTGCTGTAATGCAGACAAGGAAGACGGCTCAAGATTTTAACAGAGAAAATAAGAGCAGCTTCCATGACTGATACCTTTCTGTTGAAATTTAAAGTTTGTGATGTGCTTTTCTCACAACTTTATGTAGCAGCATGATAGAATTTAGAACTGTGGGGAGGAAACTGACTTTAGAAGTAACCTAATTAACTTTCCAATTGTCCTCTACCAGATCCTACTTTAACATTGTTTCAGGGCTTGGGAATAAATCTGGGCTGTTGAAAGGGACTACATGCTCTGCTAAGTTCTAAGATCACAAAATTTTGACCATATCCAAAGCCCTATGATAGATTGCCTGTTACTCAAACTATACTCAAGCCAGCTGTCCAAAAAACATCCTGGATAATGTTGGAGATACTTATCACCACGTTGGTCATGGGTTGAAGAATTTTGTAAGCACGGTAGCTCTGCTAGGACCATTAAGGAAGCATGTCTAGAGAGAGAAGATTATAGCCTATCTCTGATGCTCACTACCTGTGTGACCATAGGAAAATAACTTAACCTCCCTAGGCCTAAATTTCTTCATCCCAAAAATGCAGGAGTTTGACTAGACTAGATAGTCTGTGAGGTTCCTTATCTATCCATATCCAAACGTGTGCTGGGTCTAGCTCATCTCAACTCTTGAGAGCTGATTGGTAAATTTTCAGTGTAAGCATTTCTACTTAGGAAATCAGCAACATTACAGTTCAAAATTAAGAGAATGATGGAGAACATATAAATTATGCAGATTAAATGCTAACAACACCCCAAGAGCATATTGTGAAACATTTACTAGCACACTCCTATCTATATCTCTCATCTATGTATATGTATGTATATACATGTGTATGTGCATGTGTGTATATGTATACATGTGTGTATGTGTGTATGTGTGTATATATATAATACATACATACACATGCATACACACATATGTGTGTGTATTCCATATTAGTGATTTTATTAGCGAACTCAGGATCAGGGATAGTAAAATCCCAGTACATACAGGGTTGTTTTGAGAAAGGTACTTTAGAAACCTTACAATGCTAGAAAAATGTAACTACTACATAAGCAGTCTTTATACTCTTTTGAAATTATGTCTGAATTATCCAAGATAACAAATGATGAGTGTTCCTTCTTTATCCAGACTGGCCTCATATTACTGAGACCATGGATGGAGTTTTAGTAGAGAATTTCTGCTATGGCAGCTTCCTCCACAATGGGAGGCAAATCTTCTATAATTTGCAATCTTAGAAAATTACCTGGGGCACTGAAAGGCTTTGACTTGCCCATGATCACATAACTTGCATTTCACAGCTTTGGGATTTGAATCCAGGATTCCTGACTACAGTACAGTAGTTTTCCACGCTACCATGCTGTACTGACTTAATGCATTCTCCCCCAGAACGTTCCTGGTTAAAAAAAAAATAGCTATGTTGTTTGGGAGACATAAACACATTAACCAAATCTATATCTGTAGACATCACCCCACCTGGGAGTGTCCTTTCCCCCATACACATACACTTAGGAAAGTCCTCAAGGAATTTAGGCTACTTATAACATGGTAAAGGATGCAGAAAAGGAAAAAAAAAAAAAATATATACATATATATATATATATGTATATATATATACATATATATGTGTATATATATGAGTGTGTGTATATGTATATTGGTCTTCTCATTAATTTTCAGAAACTGTGCTTTGCACTTTCATCAAGGATTCTAGGACCTTCTTTTTCATGACAGAATAGAAGAGGACTTGTCCAACTGTTTTTGCTATGTAAGGGAAGACCAGTCACGTTACCTTTTGTCCTTTCCCCACAAATATCACTAGTTGACAATCAGTAGCAATGCAACCAAGGAGAAAACATCTACCTATCACATAAAAGTATTCCTGGATTGTCCTGATATTCACTAATGGCTCAACCACCTGGAAAGCTTTTGTACCTACTCTGTCATGTGTCAAGGACCTTAAATTGAGCCACGATCACCATTAATAGAGGCAGAGGCACAAGAAAGGCATAGGAAGAAAGTCGAGAGAGGATTGGAAAGGTGACCCTATCTGGGTGTTCTAGTGGAAGACCAGGGCAGCCAATGGGCTAAATAGACTGTCATTGATATCCTGGGAAGACATCATAGGATCATGGGAAAATGAAAAGGTGGTTCTGTCTAGGTTATGACACCTCTCTCCCCATTCCATGTCCCAGGAGGTCAAGAAATGCAAATGCTTTGCAAAATGCAGTATATCCCAAGTGTCACATAATTAAAGTATAATTGCATTGCTTGGTAGCTACAGCTCTTACTAAAGCAGCTGCTGGCACCATAATTGTTTGAGCAAAGGCAGAATGACCATCTGTCAGGGTCAGAAGCATGTTATATTGAATAAAGTGCTGGACTTAGAGGGAGGAGATATGGGTTCAAATCTCAACATTTGCCCTTACTTAGAAGCAAGTCATTCCTCCTCTCTGACCTCCCATTTCCTCATTTCTAAAAATGGTAACAGTGTACCACTTACCTAGGGAAGGAAGGAAAGAATAATGAAAAAAAGGAAGAAAAGAAAAGACAAAAAGAGGGAGAAAAGGAAGGAAAAAGGGAGGGAGGGGAGGAAGAAAGTGAGGGAGAAAAGAAAAAAGGGAGAGAGGAAGAAAGGAAAATAGGAAGGAAGGCAGAAAGGGAGGGAGGGGAAAAGGGGACAAACATTTATTAAACACCCATTATGTTCCAAGCCTTGTGCTAAGTTCTTTACAAATATTATCTCAATTGAGATTATCACAAAAGGAAGTGAACCTTAAAGCATGTGAATGAGTTGTAGAGAAGTTAAACTAGGTGAGCTCTGAGGTTTCTTCTAGCTCTGAAGCACTATGAGTCTATAGATGAAGTGCTTTTAGGTACATCTGCCTTCATTAAGATCTATGATCTCATGGACCTGGCAGATTGAGTCTGCCCACCATCTGCCAGGTTTGTTCTGGCTTGTCCCAGCACCATCAGAGCCACGTAACTATTGCCTCTGGTATTCAGTCAGGTGCTCCACCTGACACAGAATTGTTCCTCACTTCTTATTGAGGCTGAGCATAGTTTCCCATGGTCCTATGGGTCTTGTATGTCAGAGCTGAAAGGCACCTTAGAGATCACCAAGTTCAACTTATTCATTTTCTACTGCAGGGTATTTGAGATCTGCATGGGTAAAGGGATTGGACCAAAGTCCCATAGTTGACTGTGACTCCTGAGAGGGGACATTTTCTGACACATGGAGGCAGCACCTTTTTGGAAAGAGCTCTAGACATCAAGTCATGACACTAAGGGAGTAAATGGTTGTTGAATCATAGTGGATTGAGTGCTGAACTTGAAGTCTGGAAGACCTAAGTTCAGATCTCACATTTATTAACTGTGCGGGCATGGACAAGTCACTGAATTTCTCTAGGATTGTTTCTTCATTTATAAAAATAAATTGTTAATATTCACTTCATGAAGATAGGTGAAATAATACAAATAAAGCATCTTTCAAGTCTTAAAGCACCGTGCCAATGTCCCTTCCTTGACACCCTCTCCCTCTGCCTCTAAATAGACTTTAGGCCTGAGTCTCAGCTTTCTCATCTGTAAAATGAGAGAATTGGATTAAGTAAGCTCTAAGGTCCTTTTCCAGCTCAGACATTTTGTGGTTCTATGATTCTAAAGCTCATTCCTGTCATTCTATATTCTGTGATTCTAGGACTCCTCCCAGACCTATTCTATGGTTCTATGTCTAGAGAAGATGGGGTGTTAAATTAATTTTCCACTTGAGTGGTCTGAGTCTTCAAGCCCTGCTTCCAAGGCTTATGAAGTCTGGGAGCAGCCTTAGGCAGAAGGCTTAATTGAGAGTTACCTCCCCACCCCTCGTTCCCTCCTTGCCCTCTCCCACCCTTGTCTTTCATCATGTATCATCAGCCTTTACATACATACATACATACATACATACATACATACATACATACATACACACATACATTCATATATATAAATGTATGTGTGTATGTATGTATGTATGTATATATGTATGTATATGTATGTGTATATTTCAGTCTCTGGGCCAATTTACTTTTGGTCCAGGTCCAAAGATGCTGTCTAATTTGCCAGGTTGATGTAATGACTAGCATTTTGGAATCAGTTCCTAAGAGATGCCATGGATCTTCTCCCTTTGTGATTTTAGGACATATACTCAGGTGCATAGTAATATCTAGATGACAGCTTTTTTTTAATTTTCAAGGAAAGTAATGGAGGGGTGGCTGAAGGAGAAGACACATATGGGAAATAGAGGAATGGACTATTTTTATTTTAATCCAAGAGGTCTACAGAACCCGATTACCCTAAAATGCTAATTTCATACTTTTAGTTGTATTCAGTTCCATACAACAAATGTTGTTTTATAATAACAAGAATCAAGAGACTTTATCTTTCAGTGGTTCCGTTTTAAAGGTAAATCACTAGATCACAGACTGAGCTGGATGGGACCTTGAAGATAAATATTAACCCTTCTTTAAAGATGAGGAAACTGTAGCCCAGAGATGAAGGGAGTTAAACACAGTTACACTGAGAAAAAGTGATATAGAAGAAATTCAAACCTGGGTCCTTTGGCTCCATATCCTTTGATTTTCTTCATTTCTCCATGCTGTAGATTTCTGTTCTCTAGTGACCTTCCTCGGGACCTGATAATGAGAATGGTAATGGGAAGTTTAGGCTAGATGCCAGAAACAGAAGAAAGACTAGGATGCTGGAATATCTATCACTCTAGCAGCCTCAACAGAGCTCAGGGGCTCAGTGACAAAAAGACCAAGATTTTCTAAGTCCTAAATAACACCCACCTATCCACCAGGTCTGTGGCAATGGCCTGAAAGAGGCCTTAAATTTAAAATCTACCCCATGTCAAGACAAACTTTGTTTACATGGCAAAGATCATAAATATGCTAGTCTCCCAGCTTTATAGTTATTTTTAAATAAATCACATGCATATGTGTGTGAATATTCATATTTATATTGTGGTATATATGTGCTTATATGTATCTATATGTGTGTATGTTTATATACATGTATGTATATTTATCCACACATGTATGTGAATAGTGGGGTTCAATGAGTTAGGATTACCAAAATGCTTATTCTAATCCTGACTTCTAATCCTGTTTTCTATACTTAATTCCACATTCTAATCCTAGGATTTGCCACCAATTAACTGTGGTAACTTGGGAAAGTTAAGTTTTCTTAACTGTATCTTAATCTCTTATTATGCAAAATTCTCTAAGTCTATCTTAATTCTGACATTTTATAATTACAAATGTTTCACTTCCTTTTTTTCCCCAAAACCACATCCATTTCTTTACAGAATGGCCCTTTTTTTCCATGTATCCCTGGAGATAGATGTTCCCATGTTCCCATAGAAAATGTGACCTGCAGTTTGACTTCAACAGACTTTCTCACCAGTCTATCAGACTGAGGGTTACCTGAGGATATGCCATCAAAGCTCTACATTGTTGGAAGAAGAGCACTGGGTGTTGGCAGGGGCAATGATAATAATCTCATCAATGCCATGCATTTATGAAACATTTTCCTTCCGAGGAGTAATATGGCCTGAAGGCTTTGTTCACAAAGACCAGTTTGTGTGGTGAGTCCCAAGTTGTAGCCTTGTAAATGAGAATTGGCAATAATGCACTCTGGGATCCTTTACCTGAAAAGCCAACCCTAGACTTCGAGTCAGGTGCAGTGGGAATCCAATTGGATTTGGAGACAGAAGTCATGAGTTCTCTCTGGCATTTGTTACCTGGGTGACCATGGGTAAGGCACTTCCTATCTCTGGGGCTATGTTTCCTCATATGTAAATGAAGATATTGAACTAAATGACTTCTAAACATGTCTTCCAACTCTAACATTCTGGTATTCTTTGTTATTCATTCAATTACCCAAGGTATTTATCTTTTTATAGTTTTTTTTAAAACAATTTTGAGGCGAACATCAATTTCCCCTTTCTATTTCTTCCTATACCCTTACATCGAGCCACCTCAGACCTACCTCTCTAGTCCATTTTCTCCTCTACTCTATAGTTAGCTCCATTGTGCTCTCTGGAATTCATGCTCATTGGTAACAAATTTTATCTTATGGTATATCTTTTTATCAAACATTTTCAACCTTTCAGAACTTACTGAATTGTCCAGAAGACGTTGTAACCTTAACTACCCTCTCCAGTATTGGATATTTTTTTTCCTCATTCCTTAACACACTGGACCAGAAGAAGAACTAGGTATACACCTTGCTCCTCAAAGACACTTCCATATAATCCCCTCCATTCCACAGCTCAGTAATCTCTCTTTCCTTTGAGATTCACTTGATCTGTATATATTACCACATCTGGATTCTTGTCACAATCTTTTCATCATCCCTCCATTCTTGAGGAGTTCAATATATGACTTACAGTCTTTCTGTCTATCTCAAGATGTGCCCTGACAATCAGGGGCTTCTATATACCCATTAATGTCTTGACTTCTTAGACCATTAATTGGGTTTAGCACTCATAATATACATCTTCACTCCACATCTACTATAGCTGATGGATTAGTCACATCTTAGACCTCACCTTCACTCTTAACTGGTCTACCTCCATAATCCTGAATTCTGAAATTCATCTCTCTGATCATATCCTTCTATCTTAATGCTTCACTATTTCTGATTCTATTCTTTACTACACCATGATCTTTAGCACTTCCATCCTTCCTTATTTTCTATCACTCCTCCTCTGGCCTTTCTTCCCTTTGCTGTCCTAACCTTATGGTTGAAGAATCAAATGAGAAAGAATCTACTGACTTTGGGTTCTTTGTTCCCTCTACTATTCTCATGCATATCTTGGTAACCCACACTTACCAGCTGTGTGACTCTGGGCAAGTCACTTAACCCCAATTGCCTAAAAAAAATAAAATAAAACATCTTGGTAACCCCAAAGTATGTGTTTCCCCTACCAGCTGTCTTCTCTACTCCTACCTATATATTACTGAATATCATGAGAAAATGTCACAAAACCAGACTGACAAGGTTTAGCACAAATTTATATTATTTAAATGTAACTGGGGCTTCACTGTAGTAGGAAATTTTCCAATTCTGATGTACTCACCTCTTGTCCTTCCATCTCGTAGAGAAACTTAACTCTTAAATAAGAAAATGAAGACAATCCAGCAGGAGTCCCCACTTCTCCTATATTCCACAATTCAAAACATATATAGATATATAGATATATGTGCAGATATGTATGTGTACATATATATATATACATATATGTATATATATATATACATATATGTATATATATATACATATATGTATATATATATATACATATATGCAATGTGGGTAATTACATGTGTAAATAAACCATAAAGGTCTAGATTCTATCATTAATAATAGTGCCAAAAAATAATGATGTTGGAGATGAAGATGATCATGGTAAGGCTGAACTCAGGAGAAAATCATGAAACTGTTCTGATTAGGTCTATTACATAATCTCAACCAATCCTTTTATACTTAATTTATTCATTATCTTACTTACTATAGTGGTTTTTCATCCCTTTTCATCCCACCTCATATTTCATTGAAAAAGAATTAAAGCCATTCTGCAAGGATGCTTTCTATCCCTGTCTTATTCTTCAACTCTATCTCACAAGAAGAGGTGTTCCTTCTGCTCACCAAGGTGACCCCTTCTACATCCCTTGGTAATCCCATTCTGTCACAGCTTCTCCAGAAGAATGTCCCATCTATTATCTCACTCTCTCACTTGCCTCCAATCTCTCCTTATCTACTTGTTACTTCCGTACTACCTGTACACATTTTCATTTATACCCAAACTTAATAAATTCTCACTTGACTCATCCATTGGAACAGGCTATAGTCTAATAATTCTCCTTCCTTTTGTGACTGAGGTCCTTGAGAAGGCTTCTACAATCAATGCCTTCACTTCATTTTCTTTCATTCTGTTCTTAACTCTGCATTCTGGCTTCTGACCTCATCATTCAACTGAAACTTTCCTCTCTCCAAAATGACAAATGATTTCTTTATTGCCAAATCTAACGGCTTTTTTATTCTCAATCTTCGTCTTTCTTTATATCTCTTTAGCTTTTGACACTCTTAATAATCATCTTCTTGAAACTTTTTTATCTCTACACTTTCATGACATGACTGTTTCCTGTTTTTTTTGTTTTTTCTTCTCCTATATATCTGACTCCTGTTTTTTAGCCTCCTTTGCTGGATTTTCATCCAGATCACATCTGCTAACCTGAGATGTCCCACAAGGCTCTATCCTGAGCCTTCTCTTCTCCTTATGTATTATTTCAGTTGATCAACTCATCAATTATTTTGGGTTCAACTATCATCTGTATGTAGATGATTCACAGATTTATTTGTCAAGCTCTAACCTCTTGGCTGATCTCCAGTCTTATATCTCCAATTGCCTATAGATATCTCAAATTAGATGTCCCATAGATATCTGAAACTCAGTATGTCTAAAACTGAACTTATATTTCCCTCAAACCCTCCCTCCTTCCTAATTTTCCTGTTACTGTAGAGGGTATCATCACCCTTACAGCTTTGGTGTCATCCTAACTTTTCTCCCTCTCTCTCACCTTCCATATCCAATCAATTTCCAAGTTCTGTCATTTTTCCTTTAACAATTTCTCTTGTACAAATTCTCCTTATCTCCTCTGATATTGACACCACCAGAATGTGCAGGTCCAAATTAAATATGCATGAACTATTAAAATAGACTGCTGCTTGATCCCCTGCTTCTAGTCTGTCCTGACTCCTTTCCATCTTCCACTTGACCATCAAAGTGATCCTCCTAAACCACAAATCTGACTATGTCACAAACTACTCCCATTCATTCAACTCCAGTGGCTCCAAATTGCACCCAGGATCAAATATAAAATCTTTGGTTTGATTTTTAAAGTCCTTCATAACTTGGCCTGTTTTTTTTTTCCCTTTCAGTCTTCTTATGCTTGATGTCCTATCCCTCCCTTCATACTCTGCAATCCAGGGCCCTGGACTCTTTGCTCTTCCCTACAGTAAACAATCCCTCTCCTAACTATGGGATTTCTCAGTGGTTCTCTCCCAAGTCAGAACTCTCTTCTTTCTTATCCCCACCCCTTGGATTACCTGACTTCCTTCAAGTTTCAGGTAAAATATTACCTTCTATAGGAAGCTTTTTCCCAGTTTTTTCTTATTTTTAGTACCTCCTCTCTCCTGATTATTTGTAATTTATCTTATATCCACCTTGTTTGTACATACAACTGTTATCTTCCCATTAGACTGTCAGACCCTTGTGAACAGAGACTTTTTCTTGTCTTTCTTTGCACTCTCAGTGCTTAGCACAGTGCCTGGCATATAGCAGGTGTTTAATAAATGCTTGTTGATTTTGCAAAACCTTTCCTGATCTCCCCAGTAGTACTGGTGTTTATATATGTCAAATCTCCTAATTAAATGCGTACTTCTTTTAAAATTTCCCTTGTCCTTGTATCTCCGGTACTTTGCTCATAAAAGATGCTCAATAAAAGTCTGTTGGATTAGATTGGATTTAATCAATATATCCTCTCTCTTACTTTTATATGATAATTATAGGTAACATTTTATCTGGAGTGCCCCAAGAATTAGAAAGTACTTTTCTCACAACAACCTTAAGATGATAGCTTTACACTTGGAAGAGACCTTGAAATCATTTAATCTGACCCCTTTATTTTCCCTGATGAGAGAATGAAGGTTTCCTTCCTTTTTTTTTTTTTGAGATTATTGGGGTAAATGACTTTCCCAGGGCCACACATCTAGTAAGTTTCTGAGGCCAAATTTGAACTCAGGTTCTCCTGACTCCAAGGCCACTGGAAACTGAAGTCTTTCAATGGTCAAAGCAATCAAATATTGCTACGGACAGATATGCCTAACACAGGCATGAATGTAGATTATCTGGGTGGACAATAATAACTTGGTTTCCTTAAATTACCTTTTGTTCTGGTTCAAATTAATTTGTATGCTAAACTAGAGATATCTCTTGAGAATATCTAATAATAAATTATATAGTTATCTGTAACAGAGTGCTTTGATCCCTACCCAAAAACACAGTTAGAAGAAGAAAAAAATCAGTTTTGGAGGGAATGGAAGACTGTCCCTTGGCTTTTGTTAGTTGGGTATCTTGGCTATGATGAAAAAGCTATAAACTTACCCATTTTAGGGAGAGGTTGTAGCCAACATACTCTCATAGATTGTCACTGATATGGTCTGCAATTACAGTGACCAACACCCAGCAGAGACTACATGTTCAACAACCACTAGAATAACACTCGATTCAGACTGTGTAACCTGCTATTGCCATGGAACACAGTATATGGAGATAGCACAAGATAATCAAAGCAATATACCAATAGCGACTGTTAGCAGAAGTCATCATGAAACCACTGGGGATCATGCTACTTGTAGGTACCAGTGGCAGTGTGCCTATCCAGGCCTGGTAAGGATAGTGCTATAATATCATCAGAAGACATTGGTAGTCCTAGAGATATACAAGGTAATTGTACTTCTCTACATATATGTCCTGCCCTCATGTGTTCTTTCTAGGCAGACTCCTTATGCATATTCCATATGTGTGTTCACTCTCCCCACTAGTGGTGTGGGAAGAATTTAAATCATGAGTTTTGTTATTATGCTTTTTCATTAAATGATTTTGCTTTGAAATAATTGTGTGATCAGAGAAAAATAAAATCGGTGGAGACTTATCAATTACAGTTTTGAGTGGGTATGAGCCCACAGAGTACCTTGAACCCATCATCGTTATTCTGGGGGCCTTACATATGTATGTAGTAAGGGGAGTGGAACCATTTACAACATACATCTAGATGAGTAAACAGTCCAGAGAAGTTAAATGATTTGCCTAAGAACATACAAATAATGTATGACATAACTAGAATTTTAATTGATTCTCTTAATTCCAAATCCATCCTTTCATTACCCCTCCTTTTTTTTTTTAATATTTTTTACTGTGAGCTCAGTCATATGATTAAAATTCCCACGTTTTCAGATGGACAAACTGAGGCATAGGGAAAATTACTTGCCGAAGCCCATAGAATCAATCCATATTGGAGCTAAGATCTGAGCCAATTTCTCCTAGTTACAAGTCCTTTGTGATTTCTGCCCCATTAGGAGGCCCCCCTCCTCCCTATCCTCCCAGTCTTCCCATTCATTGATGTCTTAGGAGGGAAGGAAAACCACGTATGCAAAGGGAATGTGGAGACCCAGGAACATACTTCAAATAGAGAAAACCAAATATTCCTGTTGGTTCACATTTAACCCTAACTAATAGGTTCAGTCTCTCCTCCTCAAATAAATCATAATGTATTTTCAATTAGTTTTCACGTTAACTTGCTGCTGTCCTGAATAATTAGGAAAACAATTCACATTCCACCAGGAGATGATGTGAAGTGTTATCCCTGTGATAATTATCAAGCTGCAGTTCAGGCTCCCCTGCTCCCCCCAGGTCAGCAGGGCATAGAAGAGGACACCAGGAGAGCATTAATGAGCTCTCATTGAAGATGTTAAAAAGCTTATATTGATCTGTTTGTCCAAGAAGGGAGATATTCAAGCCTCTCTGCTGAGAGCAGGAGAGCCAGAGATCCCTATCACAAAACCTTTTAGACAAACGCTTCTGTTCCTGCCTTCCAGATGGCTTCAGCTCAGTGTTGGCTTCTGGAGGTCATACTTTGAAACTTTCACAACATTGCTTGGTCTCACTTTTATTTCTTTTCCAAATATATGTATTTACATGTGTGTATGAGTTTGCATATATGTTTCGGTGTGAATATGAGAGAGAGAGAGAGAGAGAGAGAGAGAGAGAGAGAGAGAGAGAGAGAACAGAGGACAGAGAGAGAGAGAGACAGAGAGAAAGAGAGAGAGAGAGAGACAGAGAGAGACAGAGAGAGAGAGAGAGTAAGAGAGGCAAGAGGGAGAGAGAGAGAGAAAGAGAGGAGATAGAGAGAGAGAAAGAGAGGGGAGAGAGAAAGAGAGAGAGGGGAGAGAGAGAGAGAGAGAGAGAGAGAGAGAGAGAGAGAGAGAGAGAGAGAGTTTAAGAAAAGAAGCCACCTTCTGGATTCCTGTGCAGTAGCGTCTCTTAGAGTAGAACATAACCTGGTCTGTATCAATAGGAATTCTGGGATGGCCAGATCAATGCAGATTGGATTAGCACTGACCTAAGCCCTTTGCCCTTTATTGAGACAAACAAAGTAGCCTGGTAAAATTGAAAGGAGATCAGACTCAGGGGCAAGAGGACCAAGTTCTAAATCTGGCTCCCCTGTTAATCACCTGTAAGTCCATGGACAATTCACTTCCCCATATGTAAGATTTAGTTTTCTCATTCAATAAATAAAGGAACTGTACTAGGGGCTCTCTAAGATGAATTCAGGTCCCCAAATTCTAGAATTCTAACCTAATGGACTAATGGAGATAGCTTGGAGAGGTCTTAGTATTGGCTCAGGATCCTGTTCAGGCTCTCTCTATTTTCTTACTGTATAACTTGGGATAAGTCACTTCAACTCTTTTGGCCTCTGTTTCCCCATCTATAAAATGAGTTGGGGTAGATGAATTTTAAGATCTTTTTCAGTTGTAAAGTTATGTGACTCTGTGATCAGTAGCAATTTTTGCAATTCCAAAAACTAAAGTTTGTCTATTTGGACATTGTCATAGGCAAAACAGATGGGCCATGAGAATGCCATTGCAACCATTAATAAGCATTACACAAGGGACTGAGTGTACAAAGACAACCTGAAGATAGGCGATAGAGAGATACAGACATACACATATACAGGTACATATGTGTGTATATAATGTATGTATATGTACATATACTTATATGTCAGCATGTGTATATATATGTATTATATATATTTGAGTATATATATTACATACATATGAAATGCATATATCAGTATATATACACATACATACATACCTGTGTGTGTCAGTTTGAACAAAATAAACACAAAATAATTACAAAATGAAGTATAGGGACAGGGGTACCTGTAGTTACAGGAATCAGCTTTTCATACTTGGCAGCCTCCTCTTAATCCAAGAAATCCTGGCTCATAATCCAGATAAAATATCTGATGCCATCACCTTAATACAATTGTTATGTATCGTTCAAGGCTTGACACCTCAATATTCCCTCTAGGAAATTTTACCTGCTGAGTTCAGCTGACCCTGATTTTTTCCTTCTCTGACTTCCCATATCTCTCCTGCTTGTGTTGATCACTTGGCACAAAATTCAGGCTGTTTTCCGTTGTTGGCTATCCTTTATACATAGACCCTCTCTTCAAAACATCTGTGAGTTCCTGAGCGAAAGAGGTTTATGCAGCATGTCCCAAAAATCTTAGTGCAGTTCTAAAGCGGCCACTTAAAAAAATAGCCTCAAATTGCATCACAAAACCTCACTGCAGAGGTGTACAGAAGCATAGGGTAAAACTGCACCCAAACCTTGTATATTTTTGTCTCTCTTGTAACCAAGTACATAGTAGGTTCTCCATGAGTGTGTGCTATTTGAGAATTTGTGAAAGGGTGTTTGTGCTTAGGAGCAGCACATGTGGTGTGGGTTGTGGCCCCACCATCTCGTTATCTGCTAACGTCCCATCCCGTTATCCTCTCTGAACTGTTTCTGGTTTGAGATTGCAAGCAGTCCCAGAACAAGGTGTCAATATGTCCTGTCTTACCTCTTGATTCCAAGAACTAGCTTTACCACAATATCCTGGGTTCAATGGACCAACAGGCATGAATGAAATCAGATCTACCCCAGAGCCCTAGAAAAAGATACACTATCCCCACTCCTCTCCGGCCCTATAAAAATACTGCTCTTTCCCTGAACAGGGGGACTTTATGGGGGAACCACCAAGAAATTTTGCTCTGGTTTACAAATTTTTGATCCAGTGATCTGATTACTTCTGTCTCCCCTTAATGGATTCAAAGAGCTGTTCTGACAGCATTTGACCAAAGACCAATTATTTTGCCTCTCAAAACTTCATTTTCCTAATCTTTAATACTCCCACTACCTTACAGGTTTGTGATGAAGAAAGCACTTATTAAACATCGAAGAAATTGGTACATTATTATTGTTCCTTCAAGTTATTTCTTTATCTGTTTGCTTATTTTGCAGTTGGCTGGATGAAACAATACAATTTTTAATGAGCTTTTATCTGGGGAAAAACGTCTCTGAAATCTTTTTTTTTCATCTATTCAACAAACAGAGGTTAAATTTCTGCCATATTCAAAGCAAAGTATTCCATATAGGGAAAAGAGTCTGGACTAGTCAAAAGACCCAACCAGGTTCAAGACTTTGAGCAGCTGGATGTTCTTGGGTCAGTTATTTCTCTCTGGGTCTCATTTCATTTGTAATGAAAATGAGCAAGTAGGACGAGATCTGCAGTTTCTATATTTTTTCTTTTTTAATAAGGTACTGCTGAGAAAATGTAAAAAGACAATATAACAATGCTCAGTGTTACAAATCTGTAATAAATCAGTATCCAAATCAGTCTGCCCATTTCTATTAAGGGCATATGATAAGAGATTTCTTTAGTTTTCAAATGCAGCTGGTATCTTTACATAAAATTTTAAGATGCTTCATAGGACAGAAAGACTATCTACATAAATTTGATCTGCTGATCCCTTATAATAACTATTGCTTTGTGGCCTCAAGAGCCTGAAACACATTGAATTGGGAGCCATTGAACTATCTGGTGCCTAAGGTTCCCAACCTTCTAACATACAAAAAAAATTATGTGCAAATAGAAGGGTAGTATAGGATACTGTTGGTGAAGAATCTAGAAGGCATATTGCATGAATTGGAAGAGTGCAGAATGTGGAAAGCTGGAAATTTAAATGAAAACCCAAACAGTACATTTTATTCCACAGGTAATATGGCACAACGGAAAGATTTTTTCCTTAAGAAAATTGCCTTCTATCTATGAGTGAGGGATTGGAGAAGGGAGAAACTCTGATGCAGGGAGAATAATTAAGACACTCTTACAAATATCCAGGCAAAAGATGTCATGGCTGTGAGAGTGGAGAGGACAGATGGGAGAGAAACTGTGGAGAAAGAATTAACATAGCAATTGTGAAAGTTACTCAATATCTCAATACTCTAAGCAATTCCCTAACATTAAGTTTCTGAGAAAGCACCAACATGCGGAGGGCTTTTTCTCACCAGGGAGTTCCCTGTACCAATGGAATCACAGTTATTGTTCTTATCCCTATCCTTTCAGAATATTATTTCATCTTGATCTCAGTAATACTAATTTATACTTTGAGTTACTTTTATACTTTATATAATTATTAACGAATAATGGTACATACATATACATAATTAATAAATAAGCACCTAAACACAATGGGGCATACACTCTTTTTTTCTGATAAGATAAAAGTTTTTTTTAAAGGATTGGAGTTAAAGGGATCATAAGTTCATGAGATTCAGAGCTGTAAGGAATTCTAATGGTCATTTAGTCCAACTACCAAGTTTTTAGAAAATAAAACTGAACCAGCAAGGTTAAATGACAAGTCTAATGTCATACAGTGACATAGCCCATGTTTTATCCCAGTCTTGTGCTCTTTTTCACACCAGCATGTTCTTTCTCCATATTTGGCACTACACACGTAGAGTTCAGCATAAGAAGTACAAAATCTACATTCAAAAGACTTAGTACTGCAAAACTCAAATCTGTAATATATCAGTATCCAAATTAGTCTGACCATTTCTGTTAAGGGCAGATGATAAGAGATTTCTTTAGTTTTCAAATGCAGCTGGTACCTTTACATAAAATTTTAAAATGCTTCATAGGACAGAAAGATGATCTATGTAAATCTGAGCAAGTCTTAAAATTTTTTAGCTATTCTGGACCTCAGTTTCCTCATCTGTAAAATGAGCGGTTTGGACTATCTAACTTCTAAAGGTCTCACCCAGCTTTGTGATTATACAAGTGCTGGGGCAGATAAAAAAAGATAAAACAGTCCCTGCCTTCTATCCAGTTCTGCTGAAATGACATCATTCTGTATCCCTCCCCCCAACCTGGGCATCTTCATCTTGAACCTGGTAATTTGCTTCCCAGAAATGGAGTCAGGTTATAAGAATCATGTAGGCTCAGTGCGAGAGCCTAAGACAGTGCCCCTGCTAATGAGCATGAGAACAGAAGGAGCAGGTGAGGCAGCATGTTCTGAGAGCACACCTTTTGTCTTATAAGAGGTCATCCAGTACTGTAGTCCCAATTAAGTGCTCACATCAGGCCCCCATCTGCCCGACTTAACTCTTTCTCGACAGCTCTATGCCAAAGGAAAATGTATTCCTTTGTCTCTCTCAGCAGAAGTAAGCAACCCCTCTCAAAGGTCACCCTTACAGAGCGTGGGACAAGAAAGACCTTTTTTGGCAGGGGGAGGGGAAGAGATTCAGAAGAATGTGGTAAGGTCTGGTGAGAATGGAGATCCCACTGGCTGCAGTCATGGTAAAAAGAAATCAGAAAAGATTTTTTTGAACCTTCTGTATTCCGGGGTAACAATAGTTTGAAACCTTTGGATATGGGCAGCCCTTCTCTGTAATGATGTGTTATTGATATGACAATTTTTACATTAATAAAAGTATAATGGAAATACTAAGTTTATTTTTTTAAAGAAAATAAAGTTTTATGCAGCATTAATAAATAAATAATAATACCCTTCTTATAAATTGAATCTTTTTTGTTGTTTTGGCAATAATATATATATCACTTATTGGTTTGCAAAAAGGTTCTTTCATTATAACAGCCTAATAGGGGTGGGATTAAGAAAATATTACTATCCCCATTTTCCTGAACATGAAAACAAGATTCTGAAAGTGACCTGCCCAAGTTAAGACAGGTAATAAATATCTGAAGCTAGATTCAAATCTAGCTCTCTTGACCCCAGGTTCTTTAAAATACTGCTTCTAATAAGGTTGGAGCGACTTGGTTGTAACTTTGTTTTATGGGGTCCCAAAGTTATACTTGTTTAATCTTGTTTTTCCAAACCCCTGAAGAGTTTAATGGTATGTGGGTGGTGATGGGAGGGATTACATAAGGTATTTAAGGCTTACACTTTCCTGGATGTAAAACAGAAATGAAATCTTAGATGAGAAAAATTACACAGCCTGTATTGACTAAGGTCACCTCCTTCCCCTGTGTACACATACAAGTTATGGCTTTGTTCAATGCACAAGGAGGAAGACATGAGTAACTCTACCTTTATCATTATTATTGTACTCGTGCTGTTTTTTTTTTTTCACTCTGGTGTTGCCAACCTCACTGAAATACTATGATGTAGTGGAAAGAATGACATATTGAGTGTAAAAAAACAAACAAACAAAACAAAACAAAATGAAAAAAACAATATCCCCAACTTGGTTGAGGAGTTTATTAACTTTGTGACCTTAAGCAAACCATTTCCTCTGAGCCTTAATTTCCTCATCTGTTAAATGAAGGGGTTGAACTACTTTGTATCAAAGGTGTCTTTGTTCTCTAGCTTATGATAGTGGTAAGTTATTGTTGAACCCTCTTTTAAGTAATTCTGTTAACTTTATTGCTCAGTCATTTCAATCATGTATGACTCTTTATGACCTTAGTTGGGTTTTCTTGGCAAAGATACTGGAGTGGTTTGCTATTCCTTCTCCAATTCATTTTACAAATGAGGATACTGAGGCAAGCAAGGTTAAATGACTTGCCCAGGCTCATATAACTAGTAAGTGTCTGAGGCCAGATTTGAAATCAGGTCTTCCTAACTCCAGTCCCAGTGCTCTATCCATTGTGCCATCTAGCCGCCTTGTGTATTGATGCCGTCTTATATGTATAACATTTCTTTTAGGTGTATGAATAAATAACTGTCTCATGCCTGATTACTATTGTACTCTGAGTAACTTCTTTTCTCTCATTTGGGGGAAACTCTAGGCTTGAACCAGGACTAAGCATTTAGTAATTTTCCCTAGTATGCTAGGGTAGTGATTTGATGAGCCAGTGTGAGAAAATGGAGCCTATCTCTCCCCTTAGCAGAGGCCAGACTACTCCAGGCCTGAAGCCTATAAAAATTATATACTTGAGTCCAGAACAGGGTATAGGAGTAGTAACTCTGCCTCTGGGGTACCAGCAACAGTTCCCCAGTATTGGAATAGTATTTTGTACCACTTCATAGACAGAAGTTATCTTTTTAATTTTTTTTTAAATTTTATTTTCAATATATGGAATAAAATAAGCATTTCCATAGTATTACACATGAAACTTCAAATCTATTATGTACGACTTGATAGCTATTCCTTGTAAATCTGTAGTAAAGTTACCATGCAAATTTCTTTTTTTCTCTTTTTCTCCCCCCCACCCTAGAGATGACTACCATTAGACACAAATATGTACATGTTTATGCATATATATACACGTGTACACACACACATATATGTAAAATCATTCTATATATCCATCTGTTTTTATCAGTTCTTTCTCTGGATGCAGATAGCATCTTCCTATTTTTTTAAACTAACACCTTATAACTCACTGTGATTTAATTTCCCTAACATCCCTTAGGATTCTTACATTTAATAAGCTTCTTTAGGGTAGGTACTGAGATACTTGTCATCTTTGTATTCCTGGTATCCATTAAAGTAATTTGCACAATTCAAAGTATTCAATTGATCCGAGATTTCCTTGACATGGATATTCTTTCTAAGGAGGCATATGACAATACATCTGTGCATGTCCATGAAGGACAAGAAGGAAGTGTGACCTTTATTCAAGTTCTCACAAGAATTCAGGATAGCAGATTTGCCCAGAAATGCTAGGAATTTCCCTTCCTTTCTTCTGACATGTTAAGGATACTAGTAGAGGTGGTGCAATATACATAGACTGGACTTGGGGTCAGGAAGACCTGAGAGTTTGAATCCTTCTGTAGACACTTCCTAACCTGTGTGATTCTGAATGAATCACTTAACTTCTCATCCTCTGTTTTCCCATGAGGCCCCAGGGTCTCTCTATCTCATTTCCTGCCCCCATAGATTTCCCTGGGCTTGTGATTCAGAGTTCCTTATTTCCTTAAAAGGGAAGCTAGATGCCTAGTGTTGCAATTCTATCCCCACCTCAGATTCCTGAGGAATGACCATATTTTGGGCTCTACTCTAAGGGCTCCTAAGAGGCAGCAAGGTGGCTCAGTGGACAGAGGACTGGGCCTGGAATCAAGAAGTCTTGTGTTCATATATTACCACAGATATCTACTGGATTTATGATTCTGGGCAAGTCACCTAATCTCTGTCTTCCTCAATTTCCTTGGCTGAAAAATGGGAGTAATAATAACATCTACTTCACAATGTTTTTGTGAGGGTCAAATGAGATAATATTTGTAAAGTGATTTGCTCAGTTTCTGACATAAATGATTGTTCCAAAGGTCAAGAATGTCCAGGAACTCCATGGGGAAAAAAAAATGTAAAGAATGGCAGCCTTGCAGTATCAGATACCAAACTACGCTTAAAAAAAAAAGAAAAAGATACAAAAAAGCATTAATCACCAAAACAATCCAGAACTAGATAAGAAATAGAGTGGTTTATCAATGAAATAAGTTACATATACTATATATAAAAGTAAATAACCAGGGGCAGCTAGGTGGAGCAGTGAATAGAGCTATGGCCTTGGAGTCAAGAAGACGTGAGTTCAAATCCAGCCTCAGACACTTAACACTTACTAGCTGTGTGACCCTGGGCAAGTCATTTAACTTGGATTGCCTCAACAAAAAACAAACACACAAAAAAAGTAAATAACCAGAGTCAGCCAGCATTTGATAAACCCAAAGATTCCAACTGTTGGGGGAAAAACTCACTATTCAATGAAACCTGCTGAGAAAAATGGAAAGCAGTCTGGCAAAAAGGAGGAATAGACCAATATTTCATATTGTATAGCCAAGATAAACTCAAAATGGTCACGTGATTATAAATTATAAATAAAGGCCGGTATCATAAGCAAACTAGGGGAACATGGAAAAAAAATTACCTGTTAAGTCTATAATTAAGGGAAGGGTTCGTGATCAAACAAGGGAGAGAGAGGATCAATGGAAGCAAAATACATAATTTTAATTACATGAAATTTAAAAAAAATCCACAAACAAAAACAAAGCAGCCAAAACTAGAAGGAAAGTAGGAAAATGGTTAAAAAGAACGAGAACAAGAATTTTTTTTTTTGACAAAGGTCTAATTTCTCAAATCGAGCCACATTTACAAAAATATGAGTCGTTTCCCAATTGACATATAGTCAAGAAATATGAATAGTTTTCAGGAAAAAAAAAGCTATCAATAATCATATAAAATGCTCTAAATCATTTACAATTAGAGAAATGCAACTCTGAGGTATCACTTCAAACTCATTAGTTTGGCTGAGATGAACAAGAAAATGACAAATGCTAGCAAACACATGGGAAAAAGGGTACACTAACACATTGTTGGTGGAGCTGTGAATTGGCCTAACCATCCGGGAAAACAATTGGAACTATGCCCAAAGGGCTATGAAATTGTACACACCCTTTGACTCAAAAGTACCACTATTATAAACATACCCCCTAACAGATCAAAGAAAAAAAAAAGGACCCATATGTACAAAAATATTTACTACAGCTCTTTTAGTGGTGCCAAGGAAATAGAAACTGAGGAGATGCCCATCTATTCAGGTAAGGCAGAACAAGTTTTGGTATATGATTGAGATGGAATAATATTGTTGTATAAGAAATTATGAAAATAAATGTTTTCAGAAAAAAACCTGGGAAGACTTATATGATCAGATACAATAGAAGTGAGTACTAGAAGAACATTGTACATAGTAACAACAATATTTAATGATAATCATCTGTCATTTGGTTACTCTAATCATCTATAATTATAAAGGGTTCATGAAAAATGCTATCCACCTCCAGAGAGAGAACTGATGATCTCTGAATGTAGATTGAAGTATATTTTTTCACTTTATTTTTCTTGATTTTTTTTTAAACATGGCTAATGTGGATATATGTTTCACATTATTTCATAAGTATAACGGTTACCAATTTTTTTCCTTTTCAGTGGGTGGGGGGAGGACGTGTACAGAGGAGAAAAGTTGTAACTGAATATAAAAACAACAACAAAATGGTAGTTCTCTTTCATCCCCTCTTTCCTACTCAGCAAAGAGAGAGAAAGGAAAAATGTTACTAAGAGTACAAACACAAAATCCATTTATGTTATAGGAATTTTATTCCCATACACAGAAAAGAATACTAAGCCATGAAGAAACATAAAATAACTACAATCAGTTGAGAGGCTAATGTTCAAGCTTCATTGGGTCATTTGTGACATGCCTGTCCATTAGCTATTCCATATTTCATCTCCACTGAGCATACCACAATCAGTGTCAGGTGGGCTCTTTTCTTTCCAGTACTTTCTCTAAACAGATGAAAATAACAAAAAGTGAAAAAAAATTCTTCAATCTGCATTTAGAATTCATCAATTCTATCTCTGGGGGTGGATAGCATTTTTCATTATGAGTCCTTTGAAACTGTTGTGGATCAGAGCAGCTAATCAGAGATCAGATAGTTGACTATCATTAACAATATTTCTGTTACTGTGTACAAGTTTTCCTGGTTTTGCTCACTTCATTTTGCATCAATTCATGTAAATCTTCCCAGGTTTTTTTTTTCCAAAAACATCTCCCTCATTATTTCTTATAACACAATAATATTCCATCACAATCACGTGACATAACTTGTTCAGCCATTCTCCAATTGATGGACATCCTCTCAATTTCAAATTCTTTGATACCACAAAAAGAATTCCTATGTTTTGTACATGTGTTTTATACTGTATTTGTATTCCCTTCTCTATTTCTCTCTGTGTAAATGATGCTCTCCAAGATGATCAGTGTATCATTACCCCTGTTTCCTCTGTAACTGCATCATGGTTGATCCTGTTCTCAAGTGACTGGGAAAATGGAAAAAAAAAATTTCTGTCTTCTGAGATCTCCCAAGGTCCTATATCAAAGGAAAGAAGACACAAACAAGAGGTTTTCCCCTCCCAGATGCATATTTGCCTAGGAGCCATTTGCTCATGAGCTGTGTCCAGTTTGGGGAAAGGATATCTGCCCTCTGCAATGTAGTCATCTTTACCTCTTGAAGCCTACAAGAAGGAGAGGTTAAGGGGTGGGAGTTTCTCTTTTAGTATATCCACAGAGTTCCAGCTTAGCAGTCAATTAAGAGTGTCATCTTGGCAGACAGGAACCAGGCAGAAGAAATTTGAGCCTTCTGAAGAGTGTGCGTGCTGGGGAGGGTAAGGGAGAAGGTAGGTGTGGGAAGAGCCCTTCCATCACTCATCCCCAAGTAACCACAATTTGTAAAAGGAAAAGAGTGGGAATTGACAGCCTCTAAAGTCCCTTTTAGCTTTAAATCTATGATCCTATGATTCCTTTTCTCTTAGCACAAATTGAGGCCATTTTCTTTTTTTACCATACATTTTTCTGACCACATTCTTTACTCATCTTCTTCTTTTGTAAATATGGAGAAGGGGCCTATCTTCCTCATCACTCCCAGCAACAGCTGCTGTTAAACTGCCACCAACAGGAAAATACACCTAGAAGCCTTGGGAGTGGCAGCATCCTCCACAATACTATTCTTGTTTCCAATCCAGCCTTCACAGCCTTCATCTGTGGAAATAACAGATGTACAGAAAGGGTCAGCTATCCCCAGTACCTTCCTCACTTGTAGCAGGTAAGTTAGCTAAAACTGCAAGGTGCTCTGAGGAAGAGACAGGCAAGCCAAACTGTCACTATCACCACTTTGACCACTATCTCCCTTCAGAAACTGATAAGGTCACCCCAAGTCCTTGAATTTAAGAGGTCTGGGAATAGTGGGATTAAATAATAACATTATATAAGATGTATTAGTATCTTTGCTGCTGCCCCTGAGGACTCTGGGACTTTTTCATCTGACTTACAGCTGAAATCTTCCAGATATGTTGTCTTTCCCATTAGAATGTGAGCTCCTTGACAGCAGAAACTATCTTACTTTTCTATCTGTATTACCTATACTTAGCACAGTGCTTTGCTTATAATAAGGGCTCAACAATTGCTTTTATTCATTATTTGTTATACGTTGCCTTTTTCATCAATCATTTGCCCTTCATGACGTGTATTTTCAATTTTTTAATGACCATTGGGTTCCATGTCTTGAAAAAATGTTACAGTAGCATAACATTGATATTGAATAATTACAACTTTGTTAAATTTCTGAGAGAAATTTAGGGATCACTAAAGGAGCTATGCAATTTAGTGTAGACAAACCAATTTTCTTTTTTTATCAAATTTTAGGTTCAACTTGTTTTCCATTTATATGGTTAAACTCTAGAGTTTATCTATCCTACTGTAAGTCAATCAATAAGAGCCTACTCTGTTCTAGGTACTGTGGTAAATATTGAGGATGCAAAGGCAAAAAACAGAACAATCTTCGTGCTTGAGAAGCTCATTTTCTGTTGTAGATATCAGGCATACATGTAAATATATGCAGAAAATCCCAAAATATATAACAGTTAGTCAAATATTAAGGTACTTAATGAAGGAGAGCATTAGCTGTGGAGGGGATAAAAAAAAAATACAAGGAGAAGGGGTACTTGATTTGTGTCCTGAAAAAAAAAATTAAGGAATCTATGATGTGGGGTTGAGGAGGGAGTGCATTGTAGACACGGAAATGCAAAGGCCTGGGAATAGGAGATGGAGCGCCATGTATGAGGAAAAGGGAAGCCAGCTTGGCCAGACTGTTAAGTGTGAGAAGGGGCCAATTTGTGAAGGGCTTGAAAAGCCAAACAGAAGAGTTTATAGTTTATCCCAGAGGCAACAGAGAGCCATTGCAATTTATTGAATAGGGGAGAGACATGGCCAGATCTTCAATTAATGAAAATCACTTTGGCAGCATGATGGAGAGTGGATTGGAATGGGGAGTGACTTGAAGCAGGGAGGAGATTTAAGAGGTTATTACAACAGTCTGGCAAGGGTAATGAGGAACCGAACTAGAATAACGATTGTAAATAAAGGAGGGTAAATACAAGAGATGTTATAGAGGTAGAAATGACAAGATTTGACAACTGATTACTATGTGGGATGAGGTAGAGTGAGGAGTGGGATAGAGGATGACACTGAGGTTGTGAACCAGAGCAACTGAACCAACGGTAGTACTCTAAATTCTAGTCAGGAAATTTAGAGACCGGGTGAGTTGGGCTGAAAAGATGATGAGTTTTCTTTTGGACATACACTTAATTTGCTTTTGGGGCATGCAGGGAAGCTAGGTGGCATGGTAGATAGAGTGCCAAATCTGGAGTCAGGAAGACTTCTCTTCATGGATTCAAACCCAACCTCAGATGCTTACTAGCTATGTGACTATGGGCAAGTCACTTAATCCTGTTTGCCTCAGTTTCTTCATCTGTAAAATGAGCTGGAGAAGGAAATGGCAAACCACTCCAGTATCTTTGCCAAGAAAGCCTCAAATTGGATCATGAAGACTCAGACATGACTGAACAACAAAACAAAACAAAATGGGGCATGCAGTTTAAAAGGTCCTATTGGCAGTTAGAAGCACAGGACTGGAACTCAGCAGAGACACTAGGACTGCATATTTAGATTTTGGAATCATCTGCATAGAGATTTTAATTGAACTTATGGAAATTGGAAGGTCACCAAGAGGGATGATGTAGAGCATAAGGAGGCTACTCAGGACAGAATGTTGGGGTACATCCATAATTAGTGGGCATGCAATATAAGAATTTCTCACTCTTGACTCCTTTTCAGCTTCAAGTCTTCTTGATTAGACTTACAAGGCCCCCAGCAAGTGTGTTTCCTACTGGGCCGCATTGGGTGCATTCCCTCTCTTTGCCAAGAGCCCATCAATCCCAAATTTTGACATATGATCCTGAAGTAGAACTTCCATTCACAGATACTATCATCTTTTTCATCTCTATTTTTAAGGTGCTGTTTTGTTTTGTTTTTCATGTCTGGTAGGTGAGTGGGGGGAAGACCTTGGAGAACAAATGGAGATAAATGATGATTTAAAAGAAGTAAATCTGGGAAGTGAATAGCTAGCAAAGAAAATAGTGCCTGACATGCCTCCTCATGGAGAAAGTGGTGGTCTAGGATAGAGGTTATTGCATATGCTCTCAGAGATGGTCACTGCCTTGGTTAGTTGTCTTGACTTAATCATTTCATTATGTTTTGTGGGTATTTTTAAAGGGATAGGACATAGGAAAATAATGGTATAAAAACAAAAAAAATGGTCATGTCTGAGAATGCGATTTGTATTTCTGCACCTCTCCAGGATGTTCCATGCCACTAGACTATTCCTTGTGTCACCTCTACCACACTATGTCCTCCCTTATATGTATGTAGTCCTTATGTTTCAAAACCCTCCTATCCCCAAGCCCATCAAATCTTCCATCCCTCAGTCCTGTTCTCTGCTACATTTCCTGAAGTGAAAAAAGCAACTAAAATGTCACTAAACAGTAATAGTGAGCAATTCATTCAACCTCTCTGGGCTTCAGTTTTCTCCCTGCAAAATCATCATCCTCAACAGCAAACATTAATTAAGTCCCAGTCACCATCTCCATATCACACTGACAGCAATCTGGCCATCATCCTTTTCTCCCCTCTTATTTCCTCCAGTAGAACCTTAGCTTCTGCCCCGAGGACATGAAGCTCAGATTAATTCATTTTCATCTTATGTTGCCCCAAATCAGGATTGTTTGTTTCTTTGTGATTCACTAGTCACAGTTTCCAAACCATGCCATTTACTCTTTCCCACTCTCCCTTTCCCAGCTCCTCTTTAGCACTTATCTTTCCCCTTGGAATATAAGCTCCCTGAGGGCAAGAACTGCCTAGCTTGTTTGTATCTTCAGTGCTTAGCACTGTAACTGGCATATAGTAAAAGTGGACTCAGGTCTTTGAGTCTTTCTTATTACAATGTTTTGTTTCTTATATGATGCTTTCTAAAATTCCTTCTAGACATAATAATTAATAATTTTATGATTCTATGAAGGATAATATCTTAAAGTGTTACCCCCTCACAGATATTTTCATTTTAAAGTAGACATTTTGACCCAGTGAAACATATATTTCTAATGATGAAATTTCAGGCATGGGAGCAGGTCAGTGACAGAGATATTTTAACATCAGAATTGGGGTGGAAAGGAGGCTAAATGTTACCTTTCTATAATTACTACTACATCAGTGATCAGTTATATCCTTTGTAACCTTTTCAACATTGCCAATGAAGGACAAAACAGACCTTGCTTCAGAGTGACAGCACAGGGGACAATAAACATTTGAACGGAAAAAGGATTTTAAGGACAAGCAACTTACACTCTTTACTGGCTTCCTCAGAGAAATACATGCTCTCAGGAAGGATTGAATTGAGAGTTTCAGACTGCAGAATAGTGGGGTGTGTGGGATCCTACAATGCACCCAGATGTATTTCTCATAGGCTCAGAGCCATGAGTACTATTAATTGTTACTTATATCTCTGGCACTTTAAAAATAAATCAAATTCAGAATTTTTCTATTGAGATAGCAATTCTGCTGATAATTATGGCATAACCTCACACTGTCTTATTTGCCTATGACACCCTTCATACCCCATTCTCCAAACATGCACATATAATCCCAAGTTAAACAATGCCCATACCATGCCCTTTTTTTCACTGCTATGAGATCTTGGGAACCTTGCAAGTGGCCTTGGCTAGCCTGTGGTTTTCTCCATCTTATAGATACTACCTTTCTTATTTGACACTGTCACCACAACCCACTGATTTATTTCAGAAGAAGCTTGTGGACCTCAAAATATTTTTAGTCTCACTGGAAGTGTTAAATGTTTGGAGGTGCAGTAGGCAGACAGTCGTATTTATTGGTGTCTTTTTTTACTTAAAAAAATAAAACACAGAATGTCTCCATCTAAATTTGGTCAGGAGAAAATATCTTTGCCTGGGCACTGACCTGAATTGGAGGGAATATGTTATATTCAAATCATAAATAAGTCTTTCTTGTGTTAGGACTTCAAGCATGATTTTTATTCCCAAATTAAGATGCAGGTTCTCCACAAAGATGAACTTCAAGTAGCCATAAAAAAATAAACTTTCAAAATCAAAAAGAAACCTCCAAAGAGAATCATTCAGATCCTCTGTTTGGCATCGGGCTGCAGACTGCAGTGAAGATACTTGAACACAACCCTTGACCTGCAACAGGGCCAAAGGTCACTTCTGTCTGTGTTAGGGCTCTTTTGACAACTTCCTACATAATTTCACTGTTATTTGTGTGTCTAGTCACTGTCTGACCCCAGAGTCTGGAAAAATGGGAAAAGCAGTCAGTATTTCTGTGCCATATGGATTGCAGAGAAGGAGAGGGCATTTTTTTTAGTCCAATTTGGGTGGGAACCACTTTGTGCTCATAGGTTAGGGAGGCAGCAGCTGTGAGAGTTCCATCAGACTTGCAGGTTAAAGATCAAATAGACTTTCTTTGACATAATGTGGAATTTACCCTTTGCCAGGGATTGTTTTAGTAGCTGCTGAGAAATGAATTTGAAAAAGAACTAATTAAGAAAGGGAGGATAAGGGGAGTATCCATATGCACTTTAAATCAGAAGCTAGACTAACTTATGATGTGAAGTCTGTCACTGAGGTAACCAGATTTAGAAGGAGTTGAAGATCCCAGGAGGACAGGATTGTATTTTAAAAGCCAGAATTAATTGAATCCTCTTTAGTACTCAAACCACAAGTAACTGTCTACGAAAGATTCCCTTCTCCCTTTCTCCCCCTTTTTTGCTCAAGTCACCAAGCAAGGTGAAATATTCTCAGAGGCTGAGATTCAAAAGACGTACATGATTGCCACAATGCAGAAGACCTAGCAGTATGACATCCATTGTCCACAGATTGGCTTTATTTCATAGCTCTGAATTATCTGTGTACCTTGCCTCACCTTGTCTACCTGGGACTGCTTCTTTCTTTGTCCATTCCCAACCTGGGTGTCACAGTGCCTGATTCCCTTGCTATCATTGGCCAAGTTTTAATGCTTGCCTATGATTGACTGAGGTACAGTGCTTTGTCTCCATTGTGGCATTTTTTTCAGTGCTGTGACTTGATTGAAGTATCTGCACTGGAAGATTGTGCTTATTAAATTAAAAATCCTAGAACCATCAGTCACAAATGATGCCTTTCATTGTCTAGTTGATGACTATGTCAATGACAACTGTGATGCTACTTATCCTTTTTGTTGTTGTTCAGTCATCTCAGTCATATGTGGCTCTTTGTGACCCCATTTGGTGTTTTCTAGGCAAAAATACTCTAATGTTTTGCCATTTCCTTCTCCACCTCACTTTAAAGATAAGGAAA
Organism: Phascolarctos cinereus; assembly: GCF_003287225.1. Classification (NCBI taxonomy): domain Eukaryota; kingdom Metazoa; phylum Chordata; class Mammalia; order Diprotodontia; family Phascolarctidae; genus Phascolarctos; species Phascolarctos cinereus. The sequence goes on along the minus strand of NW_027555625.1, from coordinate 364,774,218 downwards.
CTCAAGAAAACAGGGTTAAGTGACTTGACCAGCGTCTCACTGCTAGTAAGTGTCTGAGGCTGGATTTGGACTCATGAAGATGAGTCTTCCTGATCCCAGGCCTGGTGTTCTATCCACTTTATCCTTATCCATTTATCCTCTGAAGGTGGTAGGGCATTCTTTTCACTCCACTCTGAGAGTAAATCCTACTCTTCACAGAAGTGGTTCCAAAACTTCTCTTTTGTCCTCAAGCCTCCTATACCTCCCTCTATGCCCATATGTTCTACCTCTTCATCTCTGTTTCATCAAGTCCCTCATTTGTTTCAAGATACAACTCAACACTACCTTCTGCATCAAACCTTTCCTAATGCCCTATTAGGGCCTACCTTCCCTAATTACCTTGTATTTAACTACCTTCTATGTGTCAATATTGTATTGATTCTGTATATATTTTAGATCTACTTATATATGAATATATTCTCTATTAATAGAATGTAACTTCACCGAGAGCAAGGATTTATTTTTAATCTGCAGCACATTGAATAATGAATGGCTAGTACATGCTAGTTGACTAACAGCAGAAAGTTAAATATTTATTTTTTATGAGTACCTAGTTTCGAGGATCCTTACATTTTTGCTCAGGCTATAAGGCACACAAAGAAGCATAAGAAAAAAAATAGATATGCATATATGTATATATATATATATACACATATATATATACATACACACACATACATATATATATACACACACTTGTATGCATACATATACATATACATATTTGTATGTACAGGGATATATATACATATATATATATATGTGTATGTGTGTGTGTGTGTGTGTGTGTGTGTGTGTGTTTTCCTATAGTTTGTTGTGTGTGTGTGTGTTTATTCTTGTCCTGATGCCTGAGGGCTGGATGAACTCTAAAGCTTCTTGCCATGATTCTACAATTCTCATGTCATGTCTAGGCCGTATTGCATGGACTCCTCCTGGCTTCTTTGTGGCTCTTGTGGCCCAGATTCTAGTCGCCCCTTCCTTTATCCATTCATCATTCTTTAATTGCTGACCTTCTTGACTGCCTTGCTCTTGTTCCATATCTGGGCCAATTGCTATCTTCTCCTTAGTGTGCACCTGCCTGCTTTCTTTGCATCCAGCTGCTATTTACTTCCCAGCCAATGCCTGTCTGCTCCTCTACGCAGCTGCCATGTTCTTCATAGTTCATGCTACCTACCTGATCCAATCAAATGTCCAAGTGTAAGGAACTCCAGGAGCTTTAAATCTCAGTGTTTGCTTAATTAAGTGATGTGTCTGCTAATGACAGAAATGTGGGTCAGGTTAAGATGCACTAGAAAGTTGGAAATACAAATAGAGGTGATCTCCCCCAATCTTCGTGCAGCTTTTTTTTTACTGTTCTTACCTCTATTTTCTCTGGCCAAGCAGAGTGAACTTTATCCCAGAGTCCTAGGATTATAAAATCATTTAGTCAAAGTTCATTTCCCAATCTAAAGTGAAATTTAGTGCCCCCTAATGCCTGTATTTAACATCACCTGCTCCTCATTTATCTCTATCTTGCCATTGCAGATGGCTCAGTATGAGAAAACCACTTTGCCCTTTTGAAGAGGACCAGGGGAAAAGTTGGGGAAGATATGAATGAATATTTGATTTGAACACACACACACACACACACACACACACACACACACACACATTACTATTTAGCAAATTTCATTGTGGGGTAACAGAAAGAGCCCTCCTCTATTTGGAATTCGAATGATCTTTGCTGTCTTTGCTACTTTTTCCTTGTTTATCTTTGAGGGACTTTTTTTCTAAATTTATAAAATGTATGCATTTGATCAGGTGATATCTAAGGCTCTTTTTAGCTATCAACTCTGTTACTAAAACTATATTTGAATATTTGTGTCATATCTGGTTGACCTCAATGCCAAATCACAGAGCAGATCTCCCAGGCAAGAGTACTTCAAGCTTAGAAAATTTGGGTCCTTGTATTCATGATCTCCTACTAATGTGTTTACCTTTAGCAGTTGGCCACAGAATGCAATGAGGAGGGCAGCTGGATGATGTCATGCAGCATGTCAGACTGGTTAGAAAGGCTTGAGGACAAATCCTGCCTTTGATAGCTTACTGGCTTTGTGACCCTGGGCAAGTCACTTAACCTCTTTTAGTCTGTTTCCTTGTCTGTAAAATGGAGATAATAATAACGTACTTTTCAAACCTTCAAGCAGTATGTAATGCTAGCTATTATTAATTAGTTCAAATTAGTTACCCTTAATGATATAAGATAGTCAGAAAATAAAACTTTTCCCACATAAATATGGTGTACAATCTCTAACAAATATGTATACCACAAGTAAAAGGTTTGGAAACATAGGTGGTGAAGAATATACCCAGGGACCACACACGGCAAAGGCACAGGCTTAGATAGGAACACTTTCTGGGAATATGTGTCTCCAGAGCACACAAAAGGAGTAAAAACCCATGCCTCTGATACTGAAGGGCCACTGATGTGTTTGGAGGATATCATCTGGTTGGTCTCGTTTGGCCTACTTCTTCCTGGTCTCTCTTAATACATAGGGGCTACCAGACGCTATTCCTTTGAAGACACAGCTGGCTTCACTCTGCATAAAATCTCTGCTGGCTATTTCCAGGCACAGCTCAACTAAACATATGATTGTATAGCTACTATCAGCTTTTATCTTTTTGAGTCAGATGCAATCTTTGGCTATTATCCTTGTCATGAGCAGATAAGATTCTGCCATGCCTTTTTAGCCTTTTTTTTGTTTGGTTGTTTTTGTTTTTTACAGCTCTTGCAAAACCAGTAAACTCTGCAGTGGACTAGCAGAAGCCATCCCCAGGGATAAAACCAAAGTAAAACCAAAAATTTTCACTGCTGTTTTTCTCTTAGGAAGTCACCTGTCCTGTTCATTTGAGAGTACTGGTTAAAGTTCTCTCATCTCTACTAGGAGATTCCTGATCAAGTTCCAAATTTTAGAATACAGAACAAGCTCACTTCTAGCTAAAGAGTGGGTGCACTTAGCCCAAGTCTCTCCTTTGAAACTAAACTTTCTGGACCTTGGACCTACCACATCCCACTTTAGGACAGACATTTGATTTACTTTCCAGATTTTTCTGAAGAATAGTCTCTATCTGGCCTTCTATGTAAGGACTATCCAACAGTCTATTAAACAGTTTTGTTTTGTTTTTTGGCAAGGCAGTTGGGGTTAAGTGACTTGCCCAGGGTCACACAGCTAGTCACACAGTCTTTCTAATCACCATTCTCTTTGCACCAGATCAAAGGTATGGGAGAAGGATAAAAGATGAGTAGAAGATGAGTTCCTGACTCATCCCATGGGCTAATTGTTCAAGAGATTATTAATTCTTAATCAAATTAATAATTACAAGGCCTTGCCCTTGAGGAGCTTAAATTCCACAGGAGGGTGCAACATATATATGCAAAACAAAAGAAAAGAAAGGTACAAGATAAGGAAACTGAGACCATTGAAAGTGTAATCTTTTCTCCAAGGGCACTCAGCTAAAAATTAATTAGTTATTGATTAAAAGGAGAAATGTTAGTCTTCCCTCACCCTCCCTTTTTTTTTGGAGATAATAGTATTTATATAGAAGGGGAGACAATATGAGTAGGAAGTACATGAAGATATTTGGCTTTTTTCCTCTTATTTGAAGGCAGTCAGGTAGGAAAAGAATGACCCTTCTTTTGAGTGACTCCACAGGGTAAAATTAGGATCAGTGGATTAAAGATATAGATTTCAGCCTGTTAAAAAGCAAAACTTCCTAATAATTAGTGTTGCCCAACAGTGGAATGGGATTCCTCAGGAGATCATAAGCATTTAAAGATAGGAGTTTAGAAATCATCTCATTTAGCATTATTATTTCACAGAAAATCAATCAATCAAAAAGTATTTATTAAACATTCGCTATGTGCCAGCCACTGTACTAAGTGCTGGGAATTCAAATTTATCAGTTAAGAAACATTTATTACATCAGTACTATGTCTTAGACATGTGCTGAGTACTGGAGAGTCAAAGAAAGGGAAAAATTGCCCTCTCCTTCATGGAGCTCACAGTTTAATTTGGGAGATAACACACAGACAACTATGTATGTAAGAGATATATACAGGGTAAATTGGAGGTAATCTCAAAGAGAAGGAAGTAGCACTAGGTGGACCAGGAAAGGTTACTTGTGGAAAATAGGATTTTATCTGAGACTTGAAGGAAGCCGGTAATCCAGAAGGTAGAGATAAGGAGGGAGAACATTCAAGGCTAGTTCAAAGACAAAACTGAAGCAGTCTCTGAATACATGTGCATATATAGAAATGCAACATAAATACAAAGTAGGGAAAATGATGGAGTAGGTTAGAAAACTTTCTCAACTCTCCAAATTTCTTCCACAGGAAAAGACAGAACATAGTTTTAGAGCAGCAGAAATAAACTTGGGGTAAAGCAGTTGTCCTCTAAGACAACTGAGAAGACCCCAGGAAAGACCCAACCTCCAGGGTCAGAGGTTTGACCTGAGTGAAGTGCAAACACCTCCAGGCCAAATTTTCATAATCAACAAAGGAGACTTGCAGTCAGCTGGAGTTGGGAGGCAACCTCAGCCTTAGAAACTTTCATCTGGCAGGTAGTGTGGGGGTCTGATGGCTGATCAGGAAAAGATTGAAGGAACTTTCAGTCTTGAAGGATGCCAAGCATAGCTTTGCTAACTAGATGTGTCCCAGGCTGTGGCTACAGGAAGAAGGAGCTAGCACACACCTGGTGAGTGCAGTAGCAAGGGGCAGGGACTTTGCTGGCTGTGGGCACTTGCAGGTGAGTAGAGTTGCTGGTTTCAGTTCCTGGGCAGAGAGGGTAGTTCTAGTTTGCAGCCACCGGAGGGACCACAGGGAAGCAAGATCATTTGTGGGACAGTGTCTAGGGCCCGTAGCCATGGCTTAGGAGTAGAGAAGATAACCCAAAGTTGGGCCTTGAAACAGACCTCAGGAAAAAAAAAAAAAGAACTGAGGCTTGGGTCATCATTCCCCTAACCTCAGAATTACAACTTGATTACATTAACAGCTGCTACAAACAAAGTCAAGCAAAAAATAAATGAATACATAAAGATGAGTAAGCAAAGGAGAAAGAACCCAACCATAGATAGTTACTACAGGGACAGAGAAGATCTGGGTTAATATTCAGAGGAAGATAATGGAGCTAGAAAAGCCACTCTTTTTTCAATGAGAAATGTCAATTGCTTCCAAGCACAAAAAGAATTCTTAGAAGAACTTAAAAAGGACTTTTAAAATCAAATAAGATGAATCACAAAAAAAATAGAAGAAAAAAAAAGAACAATCCAAAAAAATTATGAAAAGAAAATCAACAAACTGGAAATAGAGAATGGAAAACTTAAGGAAGAAAACAGTTTGTTCAAAACTAGAATTGGGAAAGGGGAAGCTAATGGCATCCTAAAACACCAAGAAATCATAAAACAAAATAAAAAGAATGAAAAAAATATAATAGAAAGTGAAACATCTCATCAGAAAAAAAACAACTGAGGGGCACCTAGGTGGCACAGTGGATAGAGCACTGGCCCTGGAGTCAGGAGAACCTGAGTTCAAATGTGACCTCAGACACATAATACTTCCTAGCTGTATGACTCTGGGCAAGTCACTTTAACCCCAACTGCCTCACTTAAAAAAAAAGAAAAGAAAAAAAAGAAAAAAACTGACCTGGAGAACAGATCAAGGACAAAGTATAAGAATAATTAGACTACCTGAAAATTATGACAAAAAAAAGAATCTTCATACAATATTACAAGAAATTATCAAGGAAAATTGCCCTGAAATTCTACAATAAGAAACCAAAGTAGAAATAGAAAAAAATCACTGATCATCCACCTGAAAAAAAGATGCCAGGAGGAAAACTTACAGGGATATCACAGTCAAGTTTTAAGCTCCCAAGTTAAGTAAAAAATATTGGAAGCAATAAGAAAAAAATAAATAATTATCATGGAGCTACAATAAGATATACACAAGATCTAGCACCTACTATGACGCAGGATTGTAGGTTTTGGAATATTATATTACATAGAGCTAAAGAGCTGAGGTTATGACCAAGAGTGAACTTATTCAGCAAAGTTAAGTATAATCCTGAGTGAGGGGGGAAAAAGGATATTTAATGAACTCAAAGACTTGCAGAATTTTGTGATAAAAACCGCAAACTTAAGGGGAAAATTTGAGCGGTAACATCCAGGGGAAAAATAAGGTTAACATTAAAGACCAATTAGAAGGGACTTCAATAAGGTCAAATTGTTTACTTTGGATATGTGAAAATATTAGCCATGCTCTTATGATTGTCATCATTATTTGGTTAGTTTGAAAGAAAGGCATGGGCTGAACTGAGTATGATGCGGTGATTCTAAAAAAAAATACAAAACAAAAAACAGGGGCACTGAGGTGGTGCAGTGGATAGAGAACCAGCCCTAAAGTTAGGAGGAACTGAGTTCAAATCCGACCTCAGACTGAACTCTTGAAATTACCAGCTATGTGACCCTGGGCAAGTCACTTAACCCCAATTGCCATTAAAAAAAAAATACTGTTTAGGGAGAGATAAAAATGAGTAATTGTCTCATACAAATGAGGCATAAAAGGAAAAGCAATACAGAAGCTAGTAGCAGGGAGGGTGGGTAGTTCTTGTACCTTATTTTCATCAGGAATGGGATAGAGAGGAAACAACATATATATCTAAAAGGGTATTACAGTCTTCAAAATTCAGAAAAAAATAAGAGGGCAAAGGGTTACGGTGAGAGGGAGAGGATAAGGGAGAGGATCTTAGAAGTAGGTAGGTTAAGGAATAGGAGGGCAAGGTAGTGAGTAAAAGTAAAGCAGAGGAGTGAGGAGGGATTGGGTAAATATGGTGAGGATAGTGAGAAAAAAATAGGAAGGAGGAAAATATACAACAAATAACTGTAGCTTAGAATCTGAATGGGACAAATTTACTTACGAAACAGAAATGGATAACAGATTCAAAATTTAAGTTCAATAATATCTTGCTTTCAGGAAACATAAAAATGAGAGATACAAAGATAAAATAAAAGGCAGGAGTAGAATGTAGAATGTCAAATAAACAAGGATAGTAATTATTATCTCAGACAAAATTTAAGTTAAAATAGGTTTAATCAAAAGTGAAAAACAGGAAAAAAACTACACTGTGTTAGCAATTTTATTCATTACTGTTTTAGACCATTTAAAATACTTATACACTATAAAATACCTGAGAGTACAGCTGGCAAAACAGATGCAAGAACTATGTGAATACAAACATAAAGCCCTTTTTTTTTCTTACAAATAAGCTCAGATCTAAACAATTGAAGTGGTATTTATTGTTCATAGGGAGGTAAAGCCAATATAATTTTTAAAATGACAATTTTACTTAACCTATTTATTCAGTGTCATCCCAAATAAATTACTAAAAAATATTTCATGGAGATAGAAAAAAATTAACAAAGTTAATTTGGAAAAACAAAAAGTCAAGAACTTCAAAGAAACTGGAGGAAAAAGATGTAAAGAAAGTAGATTCAGCAATATCAGACCTTAAACTATATCATGAGGTAAAAGCATCATTAGAGTATAAAAATGATAAGTTCAATTATTTTAAATTAAAATTTTCTTGAATAAATAAAACCCATGTAGCTAAGAACAGAAGGGATGCAGAAAATAGGAGAAAATCTTTCGTAGACAATATCTCATATAGAAAGTGATTGAGTTGAACTAATGCTGTGGTGTAGGAAATAATGAGCTGGTTCATTTAGGAAAAAAAAAAGAACATGGAAAGACTTGGACTTATAAAGGAAGATGCTATCCACCTTCAGAGAAACAGATGATGGGAGGAAATCAGCATATCTTAAACATATGTGTATAAGTATATATGTGTATATATGTATATTTTTAAGCTTCTATTTAGTATTTTATTTTTCTCAGATGCAAAAACATTTTTAACATTCCTTTTTAAAACTTTCATGTAAAATATATTCATGATAGTCATGTTGTGAAAGAAAACATAGATAAGAAAAAAAACCTCAAGAAAAATAAAGTTAAAAAAAAATGATGCTTCGATTTGTTTTCCTGCACCAACACTTCTTTCTCTAGGGATGAATAGCATTTTTCATCATAGGTCCTTCAGAGTTACCTTGGATTTGTACTGCTGAGAATACCTAAGTCATTCACGGCTGATTATCTTATGATATTGCTGTTACTTTGTACACAATACATCTGACTTTGCATCAGCTCAAGCAAGTCTTTCCAGGCTTTTAGGAGACCATCCTGCTTACCATTTCTTATAGTATTCCATCAAAATGACATACCACAACTTGTTCAGCCATTCCCCAATTGGTGAACATCCTCTCAACTTCTAATTTTTTACTCCCAGATAAGAGCTGCTATAAGTGTGTTTGTACATATAAGTTCTTTTCCTTTTTTTTTTTTTTAAATCTCTTTGGGTATACAGATCTAGTCAACTGCTAGGTCAAAGGGTATGCTTGGTTTTATAGCCCTTTGGGTATAGTTCCAAATTGCTCTACAGAATTGTTGAATCAATTCACAACTCCCCCAACAATGTATTAAAGTCTTATTTTTCCAATGTTCCTGCCAACATTTGTCATTTATCTTTTCTGTCCTATTAACCAATCTAATAGGAATGAAGTATTACCTCATAGTTGCTTTAATTTGCATCTATCCAATCAATAGTGAGTTAGAACATTTTTTCAGATGGCTATAGATAGCTTTGGTTAGTTCATCTGAAAACTAATCATAACTTTTTATCATTTATCAATTGGGGAATGGGTCTTATTTTTATGAATTTGACTAAGTTTTCTATATGTTTATATATGCATATGTCTATAGATATCTATGTATATACGTATATATACATACACACATGTATGTATGTATGTATGTGTATATATGTATGTGTGGATAGATAGATAGATAGATAGATAGATAGATAGATAGATAGATAGATAGATAGATAGATAGAAAGACAAAACCATGCATAATTGCAGCTTTCTTTAGGCGGGTGGGAAGGAGGGGAAAAATAAAGTAAAAAGTACCCAGCAGAGAAAAAAAGAAAACCAACAAGGAAGCAAAGAAATGCAGGGCAGGTTTGAAAATAATGCTTAGCATTTATTATATAGGTTTTCTTGAAAGGGAAATTTGTTTTATATTTAATCTTCTTTTATGGTCTGCTGTGTCTTTTTTTTCCTTCTTTCATTTTGTATTTAAGTTTAAAATTTAAAAAAATATATATACAAAAAATGCAAAGTAAAGGTATAAGATAAGGAAACTGAGACCTTGAAAGGTACAATGATTTCCCCAAGTTCACAGATCTAGTATCAGAGGCAGGATTCAACCCAGCTCTTCTGACTATAAATATAAGATTTATTCCACTATACTTTATAAATGGTGAGGTCTCAAGCTGGAGGCATTCAAGTAGCTAGATGCCAGTTTGTTGACATTGCAATAAAAATAATTCATGAGTTAATATGCATTCCATTCAATTCAACAAATATTCGTTAAGCACCCACTACATGCCAAAAATATACTACTTTATGGGATTAATGAAGAAAAAACCTGAGATCATTATTAACCTCAAGGAGCTGACATTTATGCCATAGAGGGAGAGATGTGATGCAAATGGACAAAGTTAAGTAAATACATAGCAGGGAAGGAGAGAACACTAAGTAATGGGAGAAATCAGAAGATGCTTAATGGTCACTGAGTCTAACTCAGAATTAAAAGTGATGGTAGTAAAGAGGAAGTAAATTCCTGAAAAAATAAATACCCATTCAGAGGCACAGAGATAGGTAAATTTCTTGAACTAGTTGAACATTTGGATGGAAAGTAGAGTATGTGAAGGGAAGTAATATGAAATATTACTGGAAAGTGATTGTGATTCAGATTATGAGGTGTTTCAAATGTCATACTGAGAAATTCATATCTTACCTTAAGACAAAAAAGGAATCACTAAAGAGGAAGAATAGGATAACAATATGGTCAAGGCTGAATTTTAGGAATATTATTTTCACAACAACATGAAGCATGAACTGGTGAGGAGAGAGACTGGAAACAGTACCAGTTAGAAGGCTAACACAATAATCTAGGCATGACATGAGGTGGGAGTCAAGGCCGTATTGGTCAATAAGGACTGTACTAAGAAGCAAATATGCAAAAGTTTCCTCAAAACTCTCAGGGATTCTGGCAAAATGGTGGCTCAAAATTTTAAACTTTTGGGGATGTCTGACTTGCTGGATACTTCCAGATATGTGGTGACTCATTCCTGAAAGGGTTTGTCACTTCTATATAATAAAGAAAATCCTGAGTAATTCCTTGGCTTTCCTCCCTGTCATCCCTGCCCTGAGACAGTTGCCTGAAGGTTATGTACTACGTCAATTAAAAGAAGAGGCAGATTCTGATTGCTTCTGTCTTCCTTTGACCTCCCAGGTGGTATGGTACAACTAAAACTTCAAGCGAGCTCTGAGGAACATACTAGCATTTCACCATCCTACTATCATGGTGACCCAACTCACATGGTAGCTGAAGTAGGCAGATTCCTCTAGGTGAGCTTTAACTTAGCATCCTGATTAGCTTTCCCCATTCATTAGGAAGATAACTGAATGTCATTCATTGGAGAATGCCATTCATTGGAGACGACTGTATTCTAAAACTCCAGATGTTCTGTGTCTTTTTGGTCAAAGCTGAATTCCAATAATTGGAGGACTACCCAGAAATTATAGTAGTGCTTTAGGAGAAGACAACTACCAATGAAATGATTGTCCCAAGCCTGACCAGTTTTATCAAAAGATGTGGAATAAGAATTCTTTGAACAGTAAAGAATCTAGGTGAAACATAAAATGCCTTACCAGCAATCTTAAAATTCACTTTTTCAGCCTCCTGTGAGATTTTGTCAGTAATTACAAGGTAAGTTACTGAATCCTGATTTAAGGCATTCCATTATATGCCAAAACTTAATCTGTAAGTATTTTGTCTCTGGAGTTCAGGGGTGGGGGATTTATTGAGCCAAAATGTGACAAAAAGAAGACCATCCCTTTTTCTTTCAGAAGCTCACCAGGGACTTTCCAGGACAGAACCTAGTCCAGAACACCAGTGCAGATTCAGAACAGAAAGCTTCCTTAAGATATTCTGGGCACAATTCTTTAACGTTGAAAGTGATGAAGCATGAACTAGAATAGAGACTATATGACTGGAGAGAATGAGACATGTGTGAGATATACTGTGGAGGTTATACACACACACACACACACACAAACACACATGCACAGAGAGAGTGAAAGAGAGAGGGAGAGAGAAGTTTACATTTATGTAAGATTTGTTTTTAATAGTATTCTATTTTTTTCAATTACATGTAAAGAAGTTTTCAACATTGATTTTTACAAGATTTTGAATTCAAATTTTTTCCCCTTCCTCCGTTCCTTACCCCCTCCCCAAAACAGCAATCTAATATAGGTTGTATATGTGCAATCATGTTAAACGTATTTCCATGTTAGTCATGTTGTTGAGTGAAGAAACAGAACATAAGGGAAAAAAAACACACAAAAAAGTAAAAATACTATGCTTCAATCTGCTTTCTGACTCCATAGTTTTTTCTCTGGATGTATACTCCATGATAAGTCTTTTAAAATTGTCTTGGATCATTGTATTGCTGAGAGGAGCTAAATCAATCATAGTTGATCATCACACAATGTTGCTGCTACTGCGCATAATGTTCTGGTTCTGCTCGCTTCACTCAGCATCTGTTCATGTCTTTGCAGTTTTTTTCTGAAATCTGCCTGCTCATTATTTCATATAACACAATAGTTTTCCATTAAATTCATATTGTACAACTTGTTCAGCCTTTCCCCAGTTGATGGGCATCCTTTCATTTTCCAATTCTTTGCCACCACAAAAAGAGCTACAATAAATATTTTTGTACATGTAGGTCCTTTTTCCTTTTTTACTTTTATGGTCTCCTTGGGATACTGACCTAGTAGTGGTATTGCTGGATTAAGGGGAAGGTGAAGTTTTATTGCTTTTTGGGCATAGTTCCAAATTGCTCTCCAGAATGGTTGAATCAGTTCACAACTCCACTATCAATGCATTCACGTCCCAGTTTTTCCCACATCCTCTCCAACATTAATCACTTTCCTTTTCTGTCATATTAGCCAATCAGATAGCCATGAGGTGGTTTATGTAGAGCTTTTAATATTTGTCCTGTGCTTTCCTCACAACAGCCCTGTGAGGTTGCTAATTGAGACCCCATGGGACTTCAAATCAGTAGACATTTAATGTTCATATGACTCTAATCTAGTCACTTCTTCTGCTCTCTAAGACTCAATATACTCTATAAATTAAAAAAGAAATCAGTAATTCTTTTACCACCTACCTCAAAGGATTCTTGTAAGCTTACTATTTAAATATGAGCTATTAATATTCTTATTTTACATATGAAGAAAATGGGTTCCAAAAAAGTAAAGTATGTTTTCTGTGGTCACATAGGAAGATCATAGAATTTTGGGGCAGAAAAGAATCTTAGTGCTCATCTAATCCAACTTACACTCAAAAGGGAACTTACACTCTAGTGTACCAGACAAGTGTTCATTCAGCCTTTGCTTGGAGACATTTCTTTTTAAAGAGGCAATCAGCCTTTCCCAAGTCAAGCCATTGCTTTTTTTGTGAATTCTGTTCAGAAGTTTCTCCTACCATTAAGGCAAATATCCCTTTGTGGTCAAATACAAAGGCCTTACTCATCATTTAAGATGAAGCAAAATCTATCTCTGACTTAACTTTCTAGTTTTATCTTCCCTTCTAATACACAATATCGAGCCAGGTTGTGATGGGTCATTTAATCAGGGTAAGGACTTAGCGCATTATTATAGAAATGACTATGGAAATGACTAAACATTTTAAAGCAAAGCAATGGTTTGTGATCATTCCCTGATATCATCTTACTCCCTTCGCTACCCTATAGTCATATAGGCTAGTGTACATGGCCAAATTATTCACCCACACACAAACTGCTTCCTATTGAAATCCTTCTCTTCCTGAGAGATGCTATCTTTTCTATGAACACTTACTTCCTTGATCCTCCTATCTTAAAATGTATACACACATATGTATATGTATGTGTGTGTATGTATATGTAATGGATATGGATATGGTTATATATCTTCATGAAATTTCTTAGAATACAAAGTTTCCTCACTCTGTAATACATTTTGGCCTTATCAGAGTCCACCTTGTATTATAGTTACTTGTGTACTTGTCTTACCTCAAATCTAAACTGTTAGAGGACAGGAGTACTTTCATTTTTTTCTTTCTTCTTTTTTTGTTTTAATCATTGATTGTGTATTTTAAGGGATAGTGTTGTTTATAGCTGAACTTCTAGAAATAATTGTTAAATTCAAATGACTAACCTTCTAATGTTATACATCTCTTAATTTTGCAAAGAAGGAGGAATTTGGAAAATGGAAATAAGGAAGTTAACTTATTGTTTTTCACTTTCAAGATTTAATTCAGTCACTCAGTCCTTTTATTCCTAGAATACAGTCCTTTGTCATTATTTTCTGTTAAAAAGATTCAAATGTCCTCATTTACATGGAAACTCCAATATAAATAATGTTGTCTATGCCGCAGATATTATTGCATTACAATGAAGGAGATGATGACTATGTCACATTTAATTGACATTCTTTGTATTGTTAAATTTAAAATCATTGCTGGTCATTATAAACCAATCAACTCCCCAGAAAATACAGCACTTCTGAACTGAAATGAATATTTTACTCTGAATGTGTCAAAAAAAAATTTCTCTTTGGCTCACTAGTCAAAACAGGAGAGTTGCAATATTCCTTGGTCTCCATCACCACTTCCAGGTTTTCCCCTTTCCTACTTCAATCAGTAACCTCTCTTCCTTTGAGGTTTATGCCATTCACATCTACCACTCAATCAAAATCCTGGTGGCTTTTGTCTACAAACTCCCAGATTACTCCCCTTAATTTCTCAATAAGTTTGTTATCTAGCTTACAATGTTTCTCTCTTCCCCAACTCTTACCCTCATGCTAGAGGACCTACACGTACATATTAATTCTCCCTCAAATACCCTAATCACTTGGTTCCTCAACCTTTTCACTTGTCATGAACTACTCCTGTACCCCAGCTCAGATACACACAAAGGTGGTTAAACTTTGATCCTACCATCATGCATAAATGTACCACCCCCATGTTCAAGAATTCTAAAATTCCTTTATCTGACCATAACCTATTGGCTTTTCACCTCTCCCTCTACCTTTGCTTACATAACCATACTTTTCATCTATACTGTGACCTCCAATCCATTAACCTCTTTATTCTCTCCCAAGCCCTTACACAAGCCACTCTCTTTTTCTTCCCATCCTGTTGCCTTGGTGAACCAATTCAATCTACACTGTCCTCCTGTCTTGAGTCCCTAGTCCACTTGTCATATTATCAACTGTGCCCAGCCAAGCCTCAGCCTGGCATCACTCCCATCATTTGTCATCTTCAAAACTACACACATGCTGCTGAGTGAAAATGGAGAAAATCAAGCAATCATTTTGACTGGATCCACTACAAATTTGTGTTACATAACCTCAAATGGATACTCTCTGAGGCTATTCAATCTTTGTATACCTCCCTTATCAACACATGTCCCACTGTCCACAGAGGCTTTTCCAAACTTTGTCATCCCACCTCAAACCTTTCATGGCTCCCCCTCCCTTAGTGGAGAACTTCGCCTCATATTTTACAGAAAAAATTGAGGTCATTCCCTGTGAACTCCCTCTTCCCTGACTCCTTCTTATCTCCTATCACTCAATTGTTTTTCATCACTTTCTTTCTCCTTCTTCACCCCTGTTACAGAGGATTAAGTAGCCTTACTCCTTACCAAGACTAACCCCTTTATTTGTTCAAATGATCTCTTTCTAACCTGTCTCCTCCAAAAGACAGCCACTTTTGTCATCTCCTCTTACTTATTTTCAGTATCTTCTTGTCTATTTGTTCATTTCCTACAGCTTGCATGTCTCCCTGATGCTGAAAAATAAACAAACAACCAAAAAACAAAACAATAAGCAAAAAATACCTCAATTGATCCTTCCATTTTCACTAACTATTGTCCTATGTATCTCTTCTGCTGTATATAGCCAAACTCCCTGAAAAGGCTCTATACAACAAGTGCCTCCTCCACTTCCTCTCTTCCCACTAAAAAGATGACCCCAGACTCAGTTCCAAAGACTGGTGTCTCAAAGACTGTTTATTAAAGAGGTTGAAGTTCATCCTTTCATTATCATGAGAAGCAGGCACACCTCCTTTGAAGGGGAAAGTACAAGAGTAAAGAAGCCAGAGCAAGCTTTATAGTTAGTAATTGCCTAAATCCTCCCTTCTGGATCCAGATTGGTCCTAATCCTTCTGGGTTACAATCTTCCTTATATACCCCATCCTTAACATACCTTATGTGCCTAGAATTGTGTTGTCACTCCCCCTCAATGGAAAAGTTAGCCTGTCTGTGCTGATTTTTTTATCTACTTATGTGGAAACTTAACTCTTTCATTTCTCACATTAACCTCTTACAATCTGGCTTCTGACCTTATCAGTGTACTGAAACTGCTCCCTGTAAAGTTATTAATTATGGCTTACTTGCCAAATTCATTGGTCTTTCTCCATTATTCTTCTTCTCCATTATTCTTCTGCAGGCTTTGATCACTCTCTTCTTGATATTCTCTTCTCTACAGGTTTTTGGGACACCACTCTCTTTTGGTTTTCCTCCTACCTGTCTGACATCTCCTTCTTTGTTTTTGCTGGATCTTCCTCCAGATCACACCCTTGAACTATAGGTCTCCCTTAGGGTTCCTTCCAGGGGACTCATCTCTTCTTTTCTCCCTCTGTTTTCATGTTGATGTCACTATCTTCCCTGGATTTAATTAGCATCTCTATGCTAATGATTGTCAAATCTACTTATCCTGCCTCAGTCTCTCTGCTGACCTCTGATCTGCAGCTCTAACTGACTTTCAGACGTCTTGAATTGGATGCCCAGTAGATATTTTAAACTCATTATGTTCAAAATAGAACTCATTACCTTCTCCTCAAACTTTTCCCTACTATCTTTCCAATTACTATAGAGGATAATACCATCATCCTTCAACTCCCTCAGGCTCAAAACATAGGAATACTTCTTAATTTCTCACTATTTCTCACCCCCTTTCTCCCCTGACACTACAATCATTCTAGTGTAGCCCTCATTACCTCATGTCTTGATAATTTCAATAGCCTGATGGTGGCCCTGCATGCTTCAGATCTCTTCCCCTTTCAATTCACTCTCCATTTAGCCACTTCAGTGATTTTCTGGTTGTTCCACAAACAAGACATTCCTTCTCAGCTCCAGCATGTTCTCTGGCTGTCCTTCTTGCCTGGAATGCTCTTCCTCCTCTGCTCTGACTATTGACCTCCCTGGCTTTCTTTAAGTCCCAACTAAAATCCCACTTTCTACAAGAAGTCTTCTCTAACCCCTCTTAATTGCAGACTTTGGAGGACTGAGGTCCTGCAATATTGCCAAATACTTTAGTAAACCATAATCGTGTTCAGATAACACTAACCATCATTTAATGGTAGTCCAATTGCTGATATCTGGTCAAGTCAGTTTCAAACTGGTCTTTAGTAACTCTCTTTTATACTGAATTATTTCTATGCTATAGGACTATTTAGTTGACAGAGTTGTATGCCCTCAAATTTTCAAGTAGACACTGGTGTTTGTAGGTCCACTTCTCCTCCCTTCTTCTTCCTCTTCCATCAGCCATGGTTATTACTTGCTCCTGAATTAAAAGAGACTGCTGAAGTCCCTTTCAGGAACAGAATGAGGGTACAACAACTGGGATTTTGCCCAAAGGTACTAACACATAAGAGGAAGGGTTTACAAGGTAAATGCTTTCTCTGCATATCCATCCCCATACATCTCATAGTTCTATGCCATATGAGTGCCTTCGTCTTATTACCCCCAAAATATTTTCATAGTGATTTCTCTATTCTAGGGCTTGTATTCCTACTGTATCTCCCACTGCCCCCACAACTTTTTGAGGTGGGGGCCAGATTCTTGGTTATGGACCATTCCCTCTACTGGTATGATTTAATTCCTAATCAGACTGTTCAGTATATTGCCATTGTCTCCCAACTCTGACTTTCTCTCAAGAATAAGAATACCTAATTTCAGCTCTGTTGAACTCTCCTGACAATACAACTGATATTTGCTGCATGAAACCCAATCTTGTGTTATTGCAGTCTCCCTGGCATTCACATTTACCCCATGTTGAAGGAAATCAGAATGTCTAACTTGGATAAAAGTAGACACAGATGGGACAGGACAGGTGCCTTCAAGTATTTGTGAGACTGTCATGTGGAAGAGGTTTTAGACTTGTACTATTTGGCTCCAGAGGGCAGAACTAAGAACACTTGTGGAAGAAGCAAGGAATCAGATTTTCAATTCATTGGACAAGACCACAAAATAGGAAGCCAGAAACTTGAAACAGATCTTTTGAAAATAAATCTAATCTGAAAGAATATGCATATAGTACATCCAAAGGGCTGAAAACTGTGCATACCCTTTGACCCAGCAATACGAAAGAGATAAAAGAATAGGGAAAAGGACCTATATGTACATTTTTTTTATAGTAGCTCCTTTTTGTGATGGCAAAGAATTAGAAACTGAGGAGACGCTCAATTGGGGAATGACTGAATAAGTTGTGTATATGATTATGATAGAACACTATTGTGCTATAAAAAATTATGATGAGCAGGACGATCTCTGAAAAACCAGGAAAGACTTATATGAACCGATACAGAAAGAAATGAGTAGAACCAGGAGATCATTGCACACAGTGACAACAATAGTGTAATGATGATCAACTGTGAAAGACTTAGCTACTTTGATCAATACAATGATCAAAGATAATTCCAAAAAAAAATAATAAAAAATCATAATAAATCATAATAAAAAAGTAATCATCCTCCAGAGAAAGAACTGGTAAACTCTGAGTGCTGGTTAAAGTATGCTTCTTTCACTTTATTTTTCAAAATATGGCTAATATGGAAATATTTTCACGTGACTTCACACATATAATTAATATTATATTGCTTGTGTTCTCAATGGGTAGAGGAGGGACAAGAGGAAAAGAATTTGGAACTCAAAATTTTTTTTAAAATGTTAAAAATAAATGTTTTAAAAAGAAAGTATATACATATACATTAAAAGGTATAGACCATTTAGTTTGATCTAATTAGGTAATTCTCCACATGAGAACTCCTTTAAACGATGCCAATTACTTCTTGTTTATGAAGAACTGATTTTTTTCTTCTCCAGAAAAATAAATAAATAATGATCAGGAACATTTCCTAAAACTTCTCCTTTTTCCCTCTGTGTCATCTGACATCACTCAAACATTTTCCTCCTCCATTATCCTTCTTCACTCTAGTCCCAGAAGAAGAGGTGACCATTCTCCTTGCCAAGGCCAACCTCTCTTGATCCCACCTTTTCCTTTCTTCTCCAGCTTAATTGCCCCTCCTATCATCCCTCCTCCCACCCCTTAAATCTATCCCTACCACTGGTTCATTCCCTGCTACCTACAACCTATTTATCATCTCCCCTATTAATGAAAACAACAACAACCTTTACTTAATCCAACCATTCTTGCTTGCTCTCTTCCTATATCAATCCTCCCTTTTTGTTTATTTCTTTGTTTTTTGGCTAGGCAATGGGGTTAAGTGACTTGCCTAGGGTCACACAGCTAGTAAGTGTTATGTGTCTGAGGCCAGATTTGAATTTAGGTCCTCCTGAATCCGGGGCCAGTGCTCTATCCACTGTGCCACCTAGCTGCCCCTATCCTCCCTTTTGTAATTAAACTGCTTGAGAAAAATTTCAAGTCTTGGTGCCTCTACTTTCTTTTTAACTCACTCTCTAATCTGGCTTCCAACTGGCACTATTATTTTCAAAATTTCGAAAGGCCCCTTAAAATAAATTGCTGTCGATTTTTTTTTGTTGTTGTTTTTACATCAGCTATGTTTCTCCCTTTATTATTACCCTCCCTTTCTTCAGAAAGCAATCCCTTATGATATTTTTAAGAGAGGATGAAGAGGAAAAAGGATAAGCAAAATCAATCAATACATAAAAACAAATTTGACATTATATCCAATATTTCATATATGTGTATATCTACCTATGTAAAAAAGCAGGAAGAGGTATTATCTCATACCTTTTCTTTGAGGCCAAGCTTATTCTTCAGATTTTTGCAAAATTCAGTTTTGATTGTCTTCTGGTTATTACTCTTCCCATCTACATTGTTGCAGCTGTGTCTGCATTATTTTCCAGACCCTATTTATTTTACTCTGCATCAATTCATATAAATCTTCTCATCTCTCACTAGATTCAGCACATTCATCATGCCTTACAATACATTCTTATAGCAACATTCTTATAGCATAAATTGTTTAGCCATTTCCTGAAATGGGCAACTTTTTTTTCATTTCTTTGATACCACAAAAAATGTGTTGCAATAAGTATACATACATATAAATTTATGTGTGTGATCTCTCCCTATATTACATATATATATACACACACACACATATACATATATATTAAAAGCTTTCTCTATAGATAGATAGATGCAGATAAATATAGAGAGATCTATATGTAGAAATATAGAGCTATATAGCTATCTACATATCTATATCTTTCTATAGATACATGTATACATATATATGTATATGTGTGTGTGTGTGTATATATATATATATATATATATATATATATATGTAGATAATATCTTACTTGTTCCTCACAACAACCCTATGAAATACATACTATTATAATTCCCATTTTATAGATGAGGAAACTGAGTCTGAGAAAGGTTAAGTGACTTGTTCAAGGTTGTGCAGCTAGTAAGTATCTGAGGCAGTATATGAACTCAGGTCATACTGATTCTAATCTAGTACTCTATCTACTATGTGACCTACCTGCCTCCCATGATAACTATTAAGAAGTAGAATGTTTTCAAATTTTCCAGTAGGTCTTATCCAGGGTTGAGAATGACTTATTTAGCTCAGTTGGACCCCCTTGCAGATATGAATGGCTGTCCAGAGGTGGTGGGTGCACTTCTACACCTCACTCACAAGGACCTAGGAATAACCCTAGTGGAGGTAGAGCAAAATTATACACCTACAGCTCTCTACTAGAGCTCCTGAGCCCCCACTATTATATTCCACTTTTAAACAAATCAGACAAAATGGCAATTTTAATTCTTTGTGGTGACACATTTACTAACAGAAGACAAAGTGAAAATAATCATAGCATTACATAACAGTTCACCCATAAACTTGGGTCATACTCTCCAACAAATGCAAATAGTATATATTGGAGAGAATGGGCACAGATCTACAAAAAACATACCTGTGAAGAACACGAGTGGAGAAACCAGTGTGTACAAGGCAACTCACAACTCTGTGTACAAGGCAACTCACAACTCTAGACTATAGGCTTTGAGGTCTTTAGTCTCTTTAGGTATCTATTCTAGGCCTCTTTGTTCCCCTGCTGAATAAAGTTGTTTCTCCATTTTTTCAGCCCATTTAGTGTAAAATATTTTTTTATCAAATAGCAGCCATAAACCTGGAATCTTTAGAGCTTCTTAGTTCTTCTGTTTTCACTAAGTATTGAAGTGGCATTATGCTCTTTTATTGGAAAGCATCTCACTTAAATCTGGATCTACAAAGTTAATCAGGCCTCTTTTCTGGGTTTTGAATAATTTTCTCCTTTGTATCATAGAGGGCAGTAAATGGGAATTTAAGCAAGCCTCTAAGGGCTTTCATCTCTCTCAAGTTATAGACACTACCATAAAGCAAAGCAGATTCCTCCAATTAGTTCGTCAACCAGCAGGGAATTCTGCTTTCTTCAATAAGCTCTTAGCATGAGGGCTTTCCTCCAAACAGATCAGCTCCCCACATCAACTGCAAAACCTGTCTCTAGTTGACTCCTCTTGAACTAAACTAGGCACATGGCAGCTACTACTATCTTCATCTGTCTCCATTCTATTTGTTTGTTTATGAAGATTTCTCAGCTTTGCCGGATTTTCAGCTCCATCAACTTATGGCTTCTTTATAAGTCTTTAACATTGCCTTCTGCCTCAGATTAATGCCTCCATATACAGGGTGTCCCAAAGGGATTTAAACTTTTTAAAGCTTAAATATGAGTTCAGCCTTTTATCCCTTCGTGGTTCTTTGATTTAGAGTTTCCTAGTAATAACCTTCAGATTTCTAGAAACAGCCATGTGTCAATTAGGTGCTGGGAAACCAGGCAGGGCATCCATTTTTACCATTAGTCCAAACTTTTACCTCACAGGTGCTGCTTTAGAGTTTATGACAGCATTGAAAATCGTATTGCATAGGGCTTGGGCTCAGATTTAGCAAGGCCTGAGTTCAGATCTGGCCTCTGACTATGACCCTAGTTCAATCCTTAACTTCTTAGTACTCCTGGTAGCCATCTAGAATTGTAATGGTGGAATACTTCCTGATTGTCATTGTGGCTTTCTCTTTAACTTAATTTTATTTATAGACTTGGCTTATGATTTTATCAGTTTAGGGACTAATTATACCACATAGATCTTAGGGGAGTTCCCTTTATCAATAAAATCACAACTTTCTCTCACTCTCCAACCCTCTCAGCTCTCCTTCATCCTCTACCATGGACAACCAAACAATATTAATAGACCAAGATATATATAAAATTTAATTTTTAAAAAATCTTTTTTGGGGGCTGCTCTTCCTGGAATGAGACTCCATATGATCAGGCTATAGATTTTTTTTAAAATAAAATTGTGTGCTTTGGGATAGGGGGGAGGAGATAAAGGGTAAAAGCAATGAATGACCCCTTTCTCCCTCCCTCTCTTTCTCTCTCTCTCTCCCTCTCTCTCTCTCATTGTTACAACTGAATAATAATTGAATCATCCTTTAAAGAATTCTAAATAATATCCCTACATACACACACACTCTACAACTTTGATATAGCTTTTTCAATCAGAACACATTGTTACATGACAATAAACATGGAAACATTTGAAATATGTTGTAGGTGTCGTGCATCACTTCTGACCCCAAATGAAAGAACAAATTAAAAGCAGTCAAAGGAATTCCCTCTTCTCGTAGACTCTGCAGATCTGGTGAAAACTGTGGCACATGTAAAGGACTGAATCATCCTAAATGATGTATTATGCAGAAAGCTGGTTTGCAAATAAAAGAGCTTAGTGAAAAATGGGAAGAATCTGTTATTCTCAAAAAGATCTCATTCTAAGGCAGGACTCGTAGGAACTTTGCAATTAAATCTGTGAAATAAGAGTGATAACAATAGTTCACATTTATTTAGCATTTTACATACTTCATCTTTGCACAAGTTTAGGGGATCACTGAGTTAGGAGAGAGTCTTCTACAGCAGTAAGGAAACTAAAACTGGATTTATAAGAACTGGGTTCAAGTCCTATCTCTGCCATTTATCATCTGCCACTTAGTAGTTATGTGACTGTAGGTTAATCACTTAACCTCTTGAAGAGTCATTTTTCTCATCCAGAAAAGGGGCAATATTGGCTCATTGACTCATAGGATATGTCATGTTACAATGGAAAAGCAAAACCACATGACACAGAACACTAAATTTAGAGTCAGAAGACTACCTATTTAGAGTTCCAGTCGTAATGTTGAAGTATATGAATGAATCTGGGAAAATCTCATTCTCTCTTTGAAGCATCAGTCACCTCTTTTGTAAAATAGAGAAGAAAGTAACTTGTTGTACCTACTTTACAACATTTTATAAGGAAGATATTTAGTGAACTATAAAACACAATAGAAATGAAAGCTGATAATAATGCTTATTTAAGTAGTGCATTAAGGCTTCCAGACCACTAAATTAATGATGACACTATGAGTGTAATGAAAAGTATGATGAATGTTATACCATTTTATAGATGAGGGAAAAGAGATGTCAAAGATTACACAGCTGACAAATGTCTGCGGCGGGATTTGAATCCATGTCTTCTGCCTTCACATGTACCATGCTAACTATCACAGTGAAAATAAAAATGAGTCTCAAAGAGATGAAGAGATAAGTTATTACTCAAGGTATTCATAGATATTGTGTATTAGAGCTGAGAATGAATAGCACAAGACAAACAAGTTTTTATTGCTACAGAGTATCAAAATAGGAGTAAAGGGTATTGCTTTCTCCCTGGAATGACAGCCTGCTTTTCACATTTCTTTCTGGTTTTTATGAGGTAAGGGTGTGTGTGTGGGAAGCTTCTGTGGGACTCTGGAGCACTAGCTGCTTGGAGGGACTGTCCTTTATACTACTGTGACCCATGTCCCCAAATAAATTTTTCCCAGCTGGAGTCTGGCCTAATTGTGACTATTTCTAATTTTAAATACCTGGCTTTTTCTATTATACCCAGATGGATCACAGAATCACCCATTAGAGTCTGAAAGGACCTCAAAATGAATATAGTCTGATTCATACCCCAAATGAATTCCCACAGTAAATTTCTTCCTGAAGACTTATGATGAGGGAGAAATCACTACTGACCAAAAGGATCACCAGGTTCAATGGCTCTCAATTCTTTTCTCAAAGAAAGTACTGCTGATTGCAAGAAATAGATTTGTTTTCCTAAAAAAGAACATGGACGGTAAAAGGTTAATAAGGGAAGTCCACTGGGATGATTCACCAGGTTGAAGTCCTTTAACCTTTCTGCCCTTGTTTGTACAGTATTTTTTTCTAAATTCCATTTCACCCAGGTATATTCAATTACACAAGTGACCAATAAAAGAAAAAATGAGCAAGATTAAAGAGATACGATCTTACTAAGGATAGAATAGGAATGGGCATAACTATAGTTTTGGGCATCTAATATGATCTCATCTGCTTGCTTTACATAAAGCTCATGAGAGGGAGAGATGGTCAGAGGCCCCTGGAAAGTGACAGGTCATACATTTTAGCTGATTGTATATATATAAAACCACAAAGAAAAACACTTAGCTTCCTTCAACATGTGCAAAATGGGACTGAGAGGCAGCCAAACTGCACCCTCCTAACTCTACAATCTATGTTGAGACAGGATTGCCACAAAGTACACATTCATAGAGAGAGAACCCCAATATATAGGGCTGTAATTCAGGTATATATGCTATCCACTGGTCAAGAACTATTTACACTGGGACCGACCTAATATTTATCTGCTCAGAACATACAGGTGACTGAGGAGTCACTAACTATTCATGAAGCGTTCAATGTTAATTGGGCATTTCGAGGTCACAATGACCTGAAGCTATCAGAAGCCAAACAAACACTAGCCTAGCCAAAAGTGTCTCCATGGTATGTTTTAGCACTTGAAACTTACAGGGAACATTATTAGATAAAATCATCACAGGCATTTCCTTCCTTTCTTCTGGAGATTTTAAATATTTGTTCTTCAACATGTCCATCAGTTTCCTGTGTCTCTCTCCAGAAGAAAAATATGAAGGAAAATTAAACTAAAATACATTTTGATAGCAATTTAATTTTTTTTTCACAGTTGTCCTTTACAGTATATAGTATAAATATTTTTGTCCCTATTTTATAGATGAAAAAGCTAGGACTCTTAGAATCATAAATATATAGGTGGAAGGGACCTCAGAAGTTCTCTACCCCAGCAATCTATTATGGTCACACTGCTAGTGAGAGTATCAGCAGGGGTTCCATTTTTTTTTTTTTGAGGCAATCAGGGTTAAGTGAAGTAGTCAAGGTCACATAGTAAGTGTCTGAGGTCAGATTCAAACTCAGGTCCTCCTGACTCCAGGGCTGGTAGATTTCATTTTTAATAGTGACAGTTACACTCCTATAAATGAATAAGATTGTCAAGGGAGATATTAGGAGAAAAGAAGATGAACCTTAGAACAAGCCATGGAGAAAAAAAAAGGAAAGGAAGGGAAGGGAAAGGAAAGAACTGATTTCTTGCTCTCCTAATACTCCATGCTAAAATTTCTTCAACCTGTAACCTGGATGGCAAAAGAGGAATGTGAAGACTGCCTATAGATTCTAAGTAATACCCTTATTAAATCACTTTCTTCTGATGTAACTGCAAAAGGCGTGACTATTTTGGGTTCTCGCTATGATAAAACTGAAGCAGGGATCTGGGGACTTTCATGAGGGATGGCACTAAAATGTCAACAGATGGCTTGCTAATCATGTTAAAAAATACTCATTTCTTTTAAAAATGGTATTTTTCAGTAAGTAGATCAGAAAGGAGTATTTTTGATCTAAAACATATTAGTCAAAATGTCTTTTAATTATCATACTTAATCATCAAGGTCATGATGGTAATCATTTCTAAAAATTAACACTCCATTCTTCAGCAGAGAAGACTGTCCAAATGCATGCTTAGAAACACTGAATTTCTATACTTGAAAGGACATCTCCTATTGCAAAAGGAAGAAGGAGGAAGAGGAAGAGGAGGAGGAGGAGAAGAAGGAGAAGAAGAAGAAGAAGAAGAAGAAGAAGAAGAAGAAGAGGAAGAAGGAGAAGGAGAAGAAGAAGAAGAAGAAGAAGAGGAAGAAGGAGAAGGAGAAGAAGAAGAGAAAGAAGAAGAGGAAGAGGAAGAAGAAGAAGAAGAAGAAGAAGAAGAAGAAGAAGAAGAAGAAGAAGAAGAAGAAGAAGATTAAAGTCTATGGTGGAACTATTCATAGAGACACTTTGAAGTAATCAGCCATTGAATGGAGGCATGAAAGAAATATATTTCAATCTGAGGACTGAGAGTCATTTTGTCTATTGGGGGTTGTTAACTCTATTTTACAAATGGGGAAATTGGTACCCAGAGACTTCAGGTGATATACCTACATTAAAAAAAAAACTGCAGAGTAAGATAAATAGTGGGCATTTGAATCTCTTTTCAGCATGCAATGCAGTGAAATTGTCTAGCTTCTAGTGCAGTTCATTTACTGAGCAGTATGCAGTAGAGAGGTTCATCGCCCACAGTCTGCTTCAGTGGGGTCCTGTCCCATAGCCATTTCCAAAACCTTGAAGTGGTCTGAGGACAAGACCTATCCTACCTTCTAACCCCAAAACTCTCTCTAAAACAACAAAGGTATCTCAGTTCTTTATACCAAGATCTAACTACTTCTTCCTGGTCTAAAGCAGGCCTCCTTGGTCTTCATGGGATTCAATGAATCGTCCCCATGTTGAACCTCAGAGGAAGATCTATATAGTATAATTTTATCTCTCTTTAAATAAATCTCTTCCCAACCACTGACACTCTATTTGGACGACTCACTTCTCAATGGTTAGCATACTTGCATCATATTAAACTTACTGCATCTCAGTGATTCTTTTCTGTTTTAGCTTCCAATTAAGAAGCATTTATTTTTTTTCTCGCTTCCACATCACCTTGCTCTGATTGTGCAACAAAAACAAATAAAAACAAACAAAAACTGAAACACTCAAAACAAATACACAAAGTCAAGTGAAGCTAATTCCCTCATTAGCAACATACAAAAGATGTCTGTCTCATTCTTCACTTAAGTCCATCCTCCCTCTGTCAGGAGGTGGTTTGCAGGCTTCATCTTTGGTCCTCTGGAATCATGGCTTGTCATGGTGGTGATAAAATGTATAAAGATTTTCATGTTGTTTGTTTTTAGAATGTTGTTCTCATTTCACCAATTATGCTGTCAGTTCTGTTCATATCACTGCATCATTTTAAAGATGTCTTCCAAAATTCCTCTGAAACTGATCATTTTGTTATTCCTTACAGTACAATAATATCCCATTATTTTTATATACCATAATTGTTTGACCATTCACCAATAGGGGTGTATTGATCTTCAGTTGTTTGCTAGTACAAAAAGAGCTATTATAAATATTTTTGTTTCTCTGGGCCCTTTTCTTCTTTTTGTGATGCTCTCTTATCTTCAAACTCTCATTTGGTACTGTCACCTACAATGAAACCCAAGTCTACCCACCACCCCCATCCCCATCCTAAAGAAAAAAAAAAGCTTTTACTGGCTGGTACTTGAAATGTTATCCCTTTTTATTTCCACCTCCTGGATTCCTTGGCTTCCTTCAAGTCCTAGATAAAACCCTATCTTTTTCAGGAAACCTATCCCAATTCCCTTTAAAGCTGATACCATCCTTTTGTTGATTATTTCCTATTTATTCTGTATATAGGTTGCTTGTACATAATCGTTTTCTCGTTGTCTCCTTATTAGATTATAAGCTCCTTGAGAGCAGGAATCATCTTTTGCCTTTATATTCCCTGACACTTAATAAAATAGGCACATACTAGGTACTTTAAAAATGTTCATTGGGGGTGCAGCTAAGTGGCACAGTGGAGAGAGCACCAGCCCTGGAGTCAGGAGGACCTGAATTCAAATCTGGTTTCAGACCAGACATTTGACTGACACTTACTTGCTGTGTGATTCTGGGCAAGTGTCTTAACTCCAATTGTCTCACCAAAAAAACAAAAGTTTATTGGGACAGCTAGGTGAATAGAGCTCTGGCCTTGGAGTCAGGAGGACTAGAGTTCAAATCCAGTCTCAGACACTTAACACTTACTAGCTGTGTGACCCTGGTCAAGTCACTTAACCCTGATTGCCTCACCAAAAAGCAAAAAAAAAAAATGTTTATTGACAGACTGGCTAAACCATCCCCTCCATTCCCTCAAGCTGTTGTCCTAGTTCTCTTCTCTCTTTCATGACCCTACTCTTCATAAAAAGCTTTCTATACTCATTGCCTCCCTCCACTTTGTTTTAAACCCTTATAATCTATCTTCTTTCCTCACTATCTGATTAAACTGCTCTCTCTTGGCTTGATATAAATCTTTTAATCGCTCCATTTGAAGAGCTTTCTCATTATTACTCATCTTGACCCTCCTACAGCTATGTGGCCACTTCTTCCTGTATACTCCTTCCTCCCACAGTTTTGAGACATTACTCTCTCTGGGTTGTCTGCCCACCCCTTTGGCTACTTAGCCTCTTTTTTTGACTTCCTAACACCTCCTAACTGGATGGATGTTCCTCAGAGATTACAGAATCAGAACTGGAAGAGACCTAAGAGGCCATCCTGTCCAAATCCCTAATGTAGATACAGAACCTGAGTCCGAGAGGGGCCCAATGGCTGCTTAAGTCCAAACCCTTTCTCTTAGTGATCTTATTATCTCTAATTGATTCCATTCTATACCCAGTTCTAATTTATTTCTTGAGCTCCAGCACCCTACCCCATGACTAACTTCTTGCTGGACCTTGTTCCAACAGGAGTCTCACACTCAGTGTGTTTAAACTCATCATCTCCCATAAATCTCCTCCTCCTCCAAGTTTTCTTTTTTTTTTTTTATGGCATCACCATGTTTCCAGTCACTTAGATTCAAAACATCAGTGTCATCTTCAGTTCTTCTGTATTTATCTTAGTCTTATCATTCCCTATGTCTTGCTGATTCAACCTCCATTACAATTCTTACTTCTCTCTCTTTCTGTCACTCCCAAGACAGTCATTCTAATTCAATCTCTGATCAGCCCTCCCCTGAGCTATTGTGAAAGCCACCTAATTGACTTAGTGGCTTCCAGTCTCTCAATACATCTTCCACTCAACCACCTAGAAACATACTTCCCAAATCACAGTTCTATGTCAGTCTCCTCACAGTGGCTCCAAATTACTTCTTGGATAAAGTAAAAACTCCTCTGTTTGGTATGAAAAGCCCTTCCTAATTGTGTTTCAGCCTATCTTTTCAGTCCAGTACATTATTACCCTTCACATACCTACATCTCCACCCATAATTCTCCTTAGTGATATCTATTCCTTCTCCTACCTCCACATGTTCAAGCATGTCCCCCATGCTTGGAATGTACTCATTCTTTCCCTCTTTCTTTGTGAATACCAGTCTTCTTGCATGGTTCATCTTGTGGAAAACCTCTTGTTTTCCTGTTCTTTCCTCCTCAAATTATTCTATATCATGGAGCAGCTAGGTTGCGCAGTGGATAGAGCACTGGCCCTGGAGTCAGGAGGACCTGAGTTCAAATCTGGACTCAAACAATTGATGCTAGCTATGTGACCCTGGGTAAGTCACTTAACCCCATTGCCTAGGCTCCCAAAAAAAATCTTATATTTACTTATATTATGCATGTCATATCCCCTAGAAGAATGCAAAATTGAGCACAGAGATTATTTCTCATTTATGTGTTTTTATATTCAATGAATAGTATAATGCCTCTCACATTGTAGGTGCTCTGTAAATGACTGTTGACTTGATGTCTATGAGAGGGGGCCAGGAAATTGTATCCTGAAGCTTGCTAGAATTATACATATACTAAATGTAACCTCTGAGCAAGGGCTGAGAGCCTCTCTGGTAAGAAAAAATAGTGAATTTTGCACATGGATTCTTAAATATCGAGGGAACTTGTGAATGATCTTAAACTGATCAAACAAAATCCATAATCAGTCATCTCCATGTGATTGACACAGCATAGCTGTCTCTGGAAATGAAATTATTTACTTTGCAAGATCATTTGGTGAACAAAGATTGTGCTATAGGTATCTATGAGATACACTTGCATCATATCATAGATTTGAAACTGGAAGTGTTCTCAGAGACAACTACCTCATTTCACAGATAATAAAACTAATTCCCAGAGAAGCTAAGCAGTTTGCCCAAGTTCATGCAGCTACTAAATGACGAAGCTGGGATTTGAACTCAGATCCTTGACTTCATATCCAGGGTTCTGTTTTACTTTGCCACACAAATCATGTAGTGAAATGAATGCTGGATTTTTAGTGAAGGGATCTGGATCTAAATGTTAATTAGGACACTTTTGTAACCCTAAGCAACTCAGCTCAAACTCCTTGGGTCTCAGCATTCTTATCTGTAAAAAGAGGGAGTTAAGTAACATAATCTTAAAGCTTCTTTAGAAATCTTGAAGATTCCTTCTAGTTCCATCTCTATGATCTTAAATGTGCATATATAAACTCAGCTCACTTCTCTGGGCCTTAGTTTCCTTTTTCATAAAATAAAATTCAACTCAATTGAGTATGTAAATCTATGCTACCCTACAGGAAAGTAGGAGGAGAAGAGGATAAGAGAAGGGAGGGAGGTGTTGTTGATAGAAGAGAGGGTGGATTGGGGAGGCAAGAGTCAGAAGCAAAACATTTTTGGGCAGAGATAGGGTGAAAGGAGAGAGAAGATAGAATAAACAGGGGGAAATGGGATGGAGGGAAATATAGTTAGCGACCATAACAGAAACATTTTTGAAGCAAGTTTCCTGATAA
Organism: Phascolarctos cinereus; assembly: GCF_003287225.1. Classification (NCBI taxonomy): domain Eukaryota; kingdom Metazoa; phylum Chordata; class Mammalia; order Diprotodontia; family Phascolarctidae; genus Phascolarctos; species Phascolarctos cinereus. The sequence continues at coordinate 364,743,859 of NW_027555625.1, read as the reverse complement.
AGGCCTTATTTCTCAAGTATGTAGAGAAATGAGTCAAATTAATAAAAAAAAAAGAGCCATTATTCAATTGATAAATGATCAAAAGATATGAACAGTTTTCAGATGAAGTAGTCAAATCTACCTATGTCCATATGAAGAAGTACTCTATATCATTATTGATTGTAGAAATACAAATTAAAATAATTCTGAGGTACTACCTTATACCTATTAGATTGGCTAATAAGACAGAAAAGGAAATTACAAATTTTAGAAGGGATATGTGAAAATCAAGACACTAATGCACTGTTGGTAGAGTTGTGAACTGATCCTACCATTATGTGAAGAAATTTGGAACTCTGCCCCAAGGCCTATAAAACCATCAACACCCTTTGACCTAGCAATGCCACTATTAGGTCTATATCCCAAAAGAGATTTTTAAAAAATTTTAAAAGGAAAAAAAAAAGTTTTTCCTCACAAAACTATTTATAGCAATTCTTTTAGTGATGGCGAATAATTGGAAATTGAAGGGATGCCCCTCAATTGGTAAATGACTGAACAAGTTGTGGTACATGATTGTGATGGAATACTATTGTGCTATAAGAAATGATGAACAAGATGCCGTCAGAAAAACATGGAAAGACTTACAGGAACTGATGCAAAGTCAAATGAGTAGAACCAGAACATTGTACACAGTAATACCAATATTATAAGATGGTCAACTGTGAATAACTTAGCTATTTTCAGCAATACAATAATCCAAAACAATTCTGAAGGACTTATGATGAAAAATGCTATCCAACCCCCAAAAAAGAACTAATGGAGTTTGTATAGAGATTGAAACATACTTTTTAAACTCTGTTTTTCTTGTGTTCTTTTTTATCTATGTTTTCTTTTACAACATGATTAATATGGAAATATGTTTTGCAGAACTACACATGTGTAACCTATATTAAACTGCTTGCCTTCTCAATGAGGGGGGTGGTGAAGGAGGGAGAGAATATGGAACTCAACATTTTAAAAATGAATGTTGAGGTTTTTTTAATGTAACTAGGGAAAAAAGTGCTAAATAATTAAAAAAGAAAGAAAAAAAAAGTGTTGGACAAGATGGTGTCTTCCAGTTTTGACAATCTAGTATACCTGCAAATTGTGTTTTTACGTATTGTTGTCCTTCTTCTTAGAGCTAGTAACCATTCCTGAAAACTCATTTCTTTCTCCGGGTTAGCTTAGCAAAGAGAAGGCGCACATGCTGAACTATATTTTGGTGGCAGTGCCTGAATGAGTATACGAGAAGAGTACTTCCCCAAGAGAACGGTAGCTATGGAAATGCATTCTTTTAGGTCATATAACAAACATGGATTACATGACATGAACTTAGAAATATGTCAGGACAAGTATTCACTCACTCCTTCCAGATGAGAACTGTTGGCCTCTTTCTTCCTGTAGCTATAGATCTCAACAGTTTTGGGTCATTGGATGACGCCAGGAAGTTTCCACCACAAGTCGAAGAAATATAGACAGTGTTTCACAGGAGGAAAACCTGGAATCTCTAGAAGTTTTTATTGAACTAAGCCACATCACAAAGATGATTCCCCTCAGTGTGTTACTAGTTAGAAGCATCTCTCTGAGGAGGCCACTGATATTGTTAGTGATTTTGAAATTAAAATTCAAATATTTATTGAATAGCTACTATGTATAGAAAACTAGGATAGGCACTGGGTAAAAAAAAAAATTTGAGATAAGATATAGTCCTTGCCTTCAAGAGGATTGCAGACTAGTAAGGAGGTATGGCATATGCACATATATACATGCACAGACATACATGTGAATGCACATATATGAGCACAGGCTTATATACACACTGCCAGCAACAGACATGGTACGGTGGAAAGCAGAGAACCAGAGTTCTTATACCTCTGCCACTTGCTACCTACATGACTTTGGGAAAATCATTTCCCCTCTGAGTCTTAGTTTCCTTGTGTCTGAAATGAAGGAGCTTAATGGTCTCTAAGATCCTTTTTAGGGACAGCTAGGTGGTGCAATAGATGGAGGGCCAGGCCAGGAATCAAGAAGATCTGAGTTCAAATCTGACCTCAGATACTAGCCATGTGACCCTAGGCAAGCCACTTACTGCTGTTTGCCTCAGTTTCCTCATCTGCAAAATGAGGGAGAAGGAAACGGTAAACCATTCCTGTATCTTTGCCAAGAAAACCCCAGCTAGAGTCACAAATAGTTGGATGTGATTGAAACGACTGAAGGACAACAAGGTGTTTTCCAGATTTCATTTTGTGATCTGTGGTTTAAATTTTGTGTATTTGAAGTCTCCCCTTCCAGTTAAACTGAGTCCTAGAGAGGGGAGATGACTTGTCTGTACTCACAAGTGACAGACCTGGAATTGACACTATGTCCTCTGCCTTTCAATCTTCTGCATGTTCTGCTGCACCCCACACCCCACAATGTTAGGAGCTTGTGGTACAATGCAAAGAATGCACTGGACATCAGACAGCCTAGGCTTCAGTCCTCACTCACCTTTAACTGGCTGTGAGACTTTGAGGAATGCATCTGGACTCTCTGGGCCTCAGTTTCTTTAATTATAAAATGGTATGTGTATACAGGGGAGAGGAAGTACTGGATAAGTTCAAAAACCTTTTCCAAATACCAGCCCTGAAGTCAGGAGGACCTGAGTTCAAATCTGGCCTCAGACCAAACACTTGACACTTACTGGCTGTGTGACCCTGGGCAAGTTACTTAACCCCTATCGCCGGGGAAAAAAAAAAAAAAACCTCTTCCAGCTCCAGAATACGTTTTGTATTCTACTATTCCAAGACCCCTGCCAGCTATTATGTTCTTTGTTCTATGATCCTAAGGGCCCTCCCTGTGCTGAAGTTCTGTGTTCTATGATCCTAAGAGCCCTACAGCTGTGACATTTTGTGTCCTATGAATCTAAGCCTTTCTGGTTCTGACATTCTGTGTTCTATGATTCTAAAGCCCTGTTTCCATCTCTGAAATTCTGTGTTCTATACTCTTAAGAGCCCTTCCAGCTATGACATTCTGTGTCCTATGATCCTAAGGGCCTTTGCAGCTCTGATATTTATGTTTTGTTTCCAAAGTCACTTACACTTCTTACCTTTTATGGTTTTTCTTTTATAGATATTAAAAATGTAAAAAACCTCCACGTTCACCAAGTTCTACTCCCTCCCTCTGCTCATGCAAAAGAAACAAAGTGTTGTAGTATTGTCTTTTTTTTTTCCCATGCGCTTTTTTCCTTTCTACTCCACCCCCTGAATCAGTACAATATTAGGCCAGATTCTGTCTTTGGTTAGTCACACCCTGTGGGGTGAAATGCAGCCATTGTTTCCGCACACAGCAGCAGGAGGCCAAATAATTTAGATTAGCAAGTGAAGAGTTTCACATCCAATTGAAATTAGATAAGCCTAACATAATTACCTGACCCTGGACTTCAGCCAATGCTCTGGGCAAAGGCCTCCAATGGTCAGAAAGTGCCACTAGATCTTTAATGCCACCCAACAGTCAGAAACATAGCCTCCCCCCTGAGCATTGTAACAGATTGCATATAAGCAAGTCTGTTATTAATCATACTTTAATCTCAGGATGGCTATGGCAGTGATACAAGTGGTGCAAAGGCTAATTTTAGCTCCATCACAACCTTCATTTGAGTCATTTCAAATACCACTTGAAAACCAAAGGTTTGGACATTATGGGGTTGCAGTTGCTATGTTTTGTTTTTCTTTTGCTTTTCAAATGTGAAAAATAAATATAGCATTTTTATCAGAGGACCCAATAATAGATAGACCTCAGTCACCTTTAGGGAAAATTCTGATGCTTTGTCACTCAAAGCTCCAGGAAATCATTCCTGTCATCTCTAGTCATGCCCATAATGCTCTTCTTCCTCATCTCTGCCTCTTGGTTTCCATGTCTTTCTTCAAGTCCCAGCTAAAACCTTATATTCTCCAAGAAGCCTTCCTCATCCACCCTTAATGCTAGTGTTTTCTAAAGCTGATGCTTTAAATGTACTCCCTCTATGGATTATCTCCAGTTTACCCAGTATATATCTTGTTTGCACACAGTTGTTTGCATATTGTTTTCCCCATTAGATATGAACTCCGTGAGAGTCCCCAGTACTTAGCACAGGGCCTTGTACTTATCACTTATCATAAATGTTTATTGACTTTTTCTGGCCTTTCAGACATATTGACCACTACTGTATGAGGCATCCTTAAAACCTAAACTCAAACATGGCTCATAGTAGTCTCCCAAGTTACAAAATCCAAGTATAACAGATTTGCAAAAGCATATCAGAAGCCCATAAATAACTGATCAAGAATCTCCTCTATAACAATCCTCAAAAGTGGCCATTTAGTCTTTGATAGAACTCAAATAATAAAAAAGCTGCTGACCATCAGTGAAGCTCATTTGAACCCGGGACAGCTTTAACTCTTGGTGATTTTTTTTCCTGTTATAAGCAATAGAACTCTGCCTCTCCACAAGTTCTACTCATTGCACTAAGTCCTGCCTTCTGGGTCCAAATAAAAGAAGTCTAATTCCTCTCTTATGTGAAAGCCAGACAACTGTCATCTCAGCTCTAGGCATTCTCTTCTCCAGGCTTTCTTCAACCAATCTTTGTATATCCGTGGGCTTGAAGTCCCTCTCTATTTTGGGCACTACTCATTATAAGCTGTCGAGCTTAAAATTAAACCTAGAACCAGATGTGATCTAAGCAAGACAGATTGCAATGGGACTAGAAACTTCTGCATTATGGTGACCATGATTCCCTCAACGCAGCCTAAGATTGTATCAACTCTTTTGACTGCCATGTTGCATTATGGACACATGTATTCAGTACATTAAGACATCCTGATCTTTTTCACATGCTGTTGAAGGTAATTCTGACTCAAGCCTGACTTAAGTTCAATGGTGAAATGAAATGAGTTACTTGAAGGTAATTCAACACATAACAATGATAGGTTTACCTAGTCATAACAAAAAAAAAAGATATTCAAAAAGGATACTCCAGAATTTAGCACAGGTAGAGATGAATCTTCCTAACCCTCTCCATTTGGAAACACATCTGGTCAGCAGAGTAGGTGACTTAAACAGACTTAGGATGTATGCCAAGTCTTAAGGTCATTGACTTCATTTGGGAAGGACTTTTTTAAACCTTTTAGTGAGCAAGAAGCCACATGTGGTCAGAGGATTCCAAGAACCTTCATGGGGTGTGGGGGAGGGCAGGACCCTGATAGACAATGGTCCTGTCAAATATGAGCTTTTATTTCTTTTTACTTTTAAAAATATTGATCTAATATTTTATTTTCCAATTATATGCATAAATAATTTTTAATATCCATTTAAAAAATTCTGAGCTTTAAATTGTCTACCTCCCTTCCTCGCTCCCCTACACCCTCATTGAGAAGGCAAACAATTCGATTTAGTTTTACAGGTCCAAGCATGCAAAACATATTTCAATATTTAGCCATATTGTGAAAAAACACAGACAAAAAAATAAAGTTAATAAAAAAGTATGCTTCAATCTGCATTCTTACTCCATCAAACCTTTCTCTGGAGATGGATAGCATTTTTCATCATAAACCCTTGGGAATTGTCTTGAATCATTGTATTGCCAAGAATAGCTAAGTCATTTACACTTGATCACTGTACAATAATGATGTTGGTATATACATGTTCTCCTTGTTCTCCTCTTTTCACTTTGCATTAATTCATGTAAATATTCCTAGGTGGTTGTTGTTGTTGTTGTTGTTGTTTCCTTGAGAGAATCCTGCTTATTGTTTCTCATGGCATGATAGCATTCCATTACAATTATATACCACAGTTTGTTCAGCCATTCCCAAGTTAATGGGCATCTTCTCAATTTCCAAATTTTTGCCACACTAAAAGAGTTGCTATAAATATTTTTGTACATATAGTTCCTTCCATTTTGCTTTTTATCTCTTTGGGATACAGACCTAATAATGGTATTACAGGATCAAAAGACATGCATTTTTTATGACCCTTTGGGCATAGTTCCAAATTGCTCCCCAGAACGGATGGATCAGTTCACAGCTTTCTCATTTTTTCTACAACCATTCCACGATTTGCCATTACCCCTTTCCTTGCCAAGTTAGCCAATCTGACAGGTGTGAAGTGGTACCTCATATTTGTTTTCATTTGCCTTACTCTAATCAATAGTGATTCAGAGCTTTCTTTTATATGGCTGTAGATAGCTTTGACTTCTTTGTCTGAAAACTGCTTGTTGGTACCCTTTGATCATTTATCAATTGGGGAATGAGTCATATTCTTTTCAATTTGACTTATTACTCACTATATTGGAGAAGTTTATTAGATAAACTGGCTGTGATTTTCTTTTCACAGTTATGATTACTATATATTTCCATTCATCCTATTTTCCCCGTTTATCCTACTCTCTCCTTTCACCCTGTCCATAATAAAAGAAATGTTTGCTTCTGACTACCTTCTCACCCAATCTGCCCTCCTTTCTATCAGTCCCCCCCCCTTCATATGCCATTCCTCTCCTGCTTTCCCTTAAGGGCAACATAGATTTCTATACCCAACTAAGTGTGTATGTTATTCCCTTTTTGAGCTAATTATGATGACAGCAAAGTTCAGTCATTCCCCCTCACTTTTCCCACCAAGTTTTCTTACTCTGTAAAAGCTCTTTTGTGCCTCTTTTATGTGAGATAATTTTCTCCAATCTGTATCTCCCTTTCCCCTTCTCCCAATTCATTCTTCTTTCTCACACATTTTTTTAAATTTTCATTTATCACCCCATCATATTCACCTCACATTCATGACCTCTGTCTATGTATATGTCTTCCAACTGCCTTATAATAATAAAGTTCTTGGGAGTTATAAATATCATCTTCTCATGTAGAAATACAAACAGTTTATTCTTATTGAATCCCTTATGATTTCTTTCCTATTTACTTTTTTTATGCTTCTCTAGAGTCTTCTATTTGCAAGTCAATTTTTCTATTAATTTCTGGTATTTTCATCTAGAATACTTGAAAGTCTTTGATTTCATTAAATATACTCAGTTTTGCTGGCAAGATGATTCTTGGTTGCAATCCTAGCATTTTTGCCTCTAAATATCCCACACCCTCTGATCCTTTGATGTAGAAGCAGTTAAATCTTGGGTTATCTTTGCTGTGGCTCCACAATATTTGAATAACTTCTTTCTGGCTACTTACATTATTTTATCCTTGACCTGGGAGCTATAATATTCCTAGATGTTTTTATTTCAGGATTGCTTTGAAATGGTGATGAGTAAATTCTTTCCATTTATATTTTATCCTCTGGTTCTAATGTATCAGGGCATTTTTCCTTACTAATTTCTTAAAAGATTATGTCTAGGTTCTTTTTTGGATCATGGCTTTTCAGTAGTCCAATAATTCTTATCCCTCCTCAATCTATTTTATAGGTCAGTTACTTTTCCAATGAGATATTTCCCATTTTTTTCATTGTTTTGACTGTTTTATTGTTTCTTGAATTCTCATGGAATCATTAGCTTCTAACTGCTCAATTTTAATTTTTAAGGAATTTTTTTTTCTTCAGCAAGCTTGTGTACCTCCTTTTCCATTTGACCAATTCTACTTTTTAAGGATTTCTCTTCAGTGAATTTTTGTATATATTTTTCCATGTGGCTGTTCAGTGGATTTTGTGTCCCTCTTCCACTAGTTGACTGATTCTATTTTTAAGGTCCCATTTTCTTCAACATTTTTGTGTGCCTCCTTTACCAAGCTGTTGACAGTTTTAAAAATGATTTTCTTGCATCACTCTCATTTTTTCCCAATTTTTTTTTCCTTTACCTCTCTTATTTGATTTTTAAATCCTTTTTTGAATGCTTCCAGAAATTCTTTTCAGGCCTGAGATGAATTCACACTTTTCTTTAAGGCTTTGGGTGTAGCCATTTCAACTTTGTTGTCTTCCACATTTTGATCTTTACTGTTGTTGCCATAGCAAGTTTCTATGGTCAGACTGTTTTTTGTTATTGTTGTTGCTGTTTGCTCATTTTTTCCAGGCCATTTCTTGACTTTTAACTTTATGTCAAAGTCAGACCCTGCTCTTGGGATGGAGAAGTCATTGTCTCAAAGTTCAGGGTTTTTGTACAGCCATTTTAAGTAGTTCTAGGAGTCTGTGAGTTTTCAGTTCTTCCAAAGTGGTATGATCTAAGGAGGGGCATGTTCTTTACCCTTCTAGCCTGTGCTGTGGTCTGTGAATGACCACAAACACTCTTTTCTGCCCTGGAACTGTGACCAGGGTCCCTACTTCCCTGTGGGAACAGGCTCTGGTATGCTAGTGCTTCTCTTCATTCTGGAACTTTAACCCAGGACTGCAACCTGGCTCCATGTACATGTAATGCAAGAGTTCTGCAACCAGAGCCAGCCAAGGGACCCCTGTAATTTTTTCTGACCAGTTGTCCAAACCCTTTCTATTCTGTGAGCTAAAATCTTCAGAAGCTGCTGCTACAGATTCAGTTGCCCTCAAGGCTTACTGCTGTCTTATCAGGGGTGTTGCCTGCACTGGACTGTACTCCACTCTCAGACTGTGTGACAGACCCCTCTTGTCAACCTCCTAAGTTGTCTTGGGCTTGAACATTGTTTCACCCAAACCTTTTGTGGGTTTTTCTGCTCCAGCATTCATTTTGAGGCATTATTTAAAATCATTTGAAGGGAAATTCGAGAGAGTTCAGGCAGTCTCTGCCTTTTCTCCACCATCTTGGCTCCACCCACTAGTATATCTTTGATAAAGTTTTTTTTAAAGTTTTATCAGTGTGTTTTGGCTTTGCATTACCAACACTCACATATTTCTTCTACTCTTTGAGAGTTTTCTTATAACAAAGTAAGGCATTATAATAAAGCAATGATCTCATCTGGAAGTACATGCAATATTCTTCATTGGTAGCACCTCACCACTTCTGTATTATTAAAAAAATAACAAACTAGCAATTCCATCTCTCAGCTTCAGTCATGTTCTCTGTCTACCTCCCATACTTGGAATGTTCTCCCTCCTCAACTCAGCCCGCTGATTTTCTTGGCTTCCTCTAAATTCCTATGAAAATCACACCTTTTATATGAAGCTTTTTCCCAACCTCTCTTAATTTTAGTGCCATCTCCCTGATAATTATTTTCTATTCTGAACGTAGCTTCCTTTGTATGCATTTGTATGCATTTTTTCTCCCCCATCAGATGTAAAGTCCTTGAGGACAGGGATTGTCTTTTGCTTCTTTTTATATCCCTAACATTTAGCAAAGTGCCTGACACATAGTAGGTGCTGAAGAAATTGGATTGATCTGTGTGTATATGCAGATACATAAACTTGTTCTCCCTCCTTGTCACTTATACTGGGCATTATTACTGCCACTAAACTTGAACCCTTCTTTTCCTTTCGAATAATAAATCAGAGCTGGCTCCTCTCTTCCTCTCCCCAACCCACCTTTGGAGCAGGGCCAAGGGATGATCCTAGACCCCTGGGGAGGAAAGAGGGGATGGGGAACAGCATCTACTCTATCCCCTGCATAGAAATAATACTATATTTATTTTAGGGTTTGGAGTGAGCGAGGAGCAGGGGTCACTGGGGTAAGGCCTGGCCCACCTCCTCCCAGGACTAAGTGGGGGAACAGAACTGTACAGAGACTCTGTTTTAATGTATATTTGTTGCAAAGGAAAAAAATCAGGCTCAGTTTTGAACCTTTAATGAGGAAAAAAATATACAACAGCAATCATATCATAAAAAAAAATAATGGAAATCAATTTGCTTTCCCTTCTACACCCCACCTCACCCAATTGAAAAGGGAAAAAAAAAAAAGAAAAACACGTTTTTCTAATAAATACACATAGTAAAGCAAAACAAATATTTGTAATATACACACACATATGTATATATACACACATATGTACACACATATATACAAGCTACATTCAGAATAGGAAATAATTATCAGGGAGATGGCACTAAAATTGAGAGGTTGGGAAAAGGCTTCATATAAAAACCATGATTTTCATAGGAACTCAAAGGAAGTCAAGAAAATTACCAGGCCAAGTTGAGGAGGGAGAGCGTTCCAGGTACAGGAGATAGCCAGAGAAGCCAGGAGATGGAGTTGCTAGTTTGTGGATGTCATTCTCATCATTGATCCTTTGTAATTACGAATAGTAATTGTACTTTCTATAATTCTTACAATTCCTAAAATTGTTTTTTACAGTGCTATTTTTACTCCATCAATTGTTCTCCTAGTTCTACTTTGTTCATTCTTCATAAGGTTTATAAAATCCCTCAAAATTGTTCATTTTTATAATGATATTTTAATATTAATTATGTTTTCTTGTATTATTTATTTAACTCTGCATCAGTCCATGTAAGCTTTTACATGTCTTTCTGAAATCATCTCTTTCCTCAATTTTCTCCTCTTTAAAGTTAGGATGTTGGACTAGACAATCTCTAAGGTCCCTTGCAGCTCTCAACCCCATGATCCTGAGAGAAAGGTTGGAGAGGAATACATTATCTCCACCTAGGGGGAGGGGGACAAAAAAGTCCAGGGAAAAAGGTATAATTTGACAAAGAAAAATTCTGAAATATAACAATCCCAATGCATAGAATTCATAATTCTCTAAATTTTTAGTTTATGGAGTAAAATAACAAACAAAAAATACTATGATGTTGGCAATTTAGAAATACCTTCCAATGATTCAGGTCTCCACCTACTCATGTTTACCCAATCCTATTTAATCCTATGTAACTCTTGTCCTTGTCTCTCAATAAATCCATCATAGGGTGGAGTGGGGGGTGGGGTAGAATACACAATGAGCTGCTGGTCTTCCTGGATTCTTGACACCAAGACAATAGTAGTAGAGTTTCCTGTCTACAAGCATCCCTCAGGTCATGTGAACATTCTATTTTCTCTTCTTATCTTACAATTATTTGAGTCCATATTTTATTCTTCAAAGTTCCTCATTGGATATATTAGCAGCCTACTCATACTCTTACCATGTGTCTTACCAAAATGATATTCATTTGCAGTTCTCTGGAGACTTTTGAATCCCATATCTCATTGTCATATAGCAACTCTATATTGTTACTAGTATTAAGAAAATGGGTTTTATTGTTATGAAAAGCTTGAAAAATTAAAGGAGCTTTGCAATTTCCTGAAGTCAGTTGCGCCTTCTTTCCACCTCCTGCTTCATTCTGTCATTGGTCCTCTTTGAAAACAAACAACAACAACAACATTAATTCTAGTACAACCAGTCTGTCTAATACTCCTTTGAATGATTGCAGATGTCTTGTAGGAGATTTTATAATGTTTTGGAGTTTAATGCAATCATCATGATGTCATCCACCAGCAGAAATATCTAAAGAAACTTACCATCCACAGAAAATTCCTCTTCAACTTGGTCTCTGTATGGTCACAGACATTCTTGGTGGTCATATAGCTCCCTATTTTATACCTCATCTGCTATTTATAATCAAAGCATTATTCCTCCTCTATCCTTCAAGAAATATTGAATATCTTACCATATGAATGGGGAACACCTTATCGTTAAAGAGATGGCAAGGTAGCATTCATTTCTACTGTGTAAAATAATTTTTCATAATAAAAAGATAAAAGAGAAATCTTATATTTTTATATTTTATTTAGTTTTGGTAGTTGTTTTTAAATTCAATTTTATCTTTAATTAATAAAAATGGTTCTTTTCTGTCTCCTCTACCATTGAAAAGGAAAGAAAAAAGAAAGCAATACCACTGTAATAAAAACATATAGTGAAGCAAAACAAATTCCTGCATTAGCTTGTCTGAAAAATTATGCCTCATTCTACACCTTAGTTCATGTCTTAGTCCATCTCCCTCAAGATGTGGGCAGCATGTTTCATTATTAGCCCACTGGAATCATGATGGGCGTTGTATTCTTTGGTTAATTGTAAAATAATATAAATGTTGTATAGGTCCATTATTAAATATCATTTGTGAAATCCTTCTTGTTATTTATTACCAGTATCATTAAGGATACTCTTGATTGATAACAAATGACTTTCAAAGACACATAGTTGAATAGTTATTGATTTTTTTCATGTTAATTTTTAGGGGACATTAATAAGGTCTGACATTCCCACTAACACTTTTGGTATCTTCCTTTTTGTCAGCTTTTTTTTTTTCATGTACCAGTCCCTTAATGTTCTCACAATTATGTCATCAGCATAAATCTCTATACATTTGATCTGATATAAAAGCTTTTCCAAACCTTCTTCTCTTCAAAAATTTTTATTTTATTTTATATATATATATTTTTTGGCAATTGGGGTTAAGCGATTTGCCCAGGTTCACACAGCTAGGGTCAAGTGTTTGGTCTGAGGCCAGATTTGAACTCAGGTCCTCCTGACTTCAGGGTCAGTGCTCTGTCCCCTATACCACCTAGCTACCCCTAAAATTTCTACTTCTAAATAAGCATTTTCAGAAATATGATGTTGAGTCTAAATGCATTTCATCGTTTTTTTGCTGGAAAAAGTTTGATATGATTATTTTTATTAATATTTCTATTTTTCTTCCATTTATTGTCCTTCCACATTCTTCCACAAATCCTTTTGAGATGGCTCTGCTTAGTAGGACATCTTTCCAAGCTTTCTTTAAACTGTCTTTATCCTCTACTGCCTTTCTCTTTGCTTTATGGGACAAAATTGCTCATAATTATCCATCCTTCTTTGCAAGATTTTGCAATTGATTTTTATATTTAAGTTGATGTTGTCTTTGGTAACCATTGCTCTTTACTTGTCAAACAAATCAGATGATTGCTTAGTCAGTGAAGGGCCATTTTGAGGTTTGGGGTTTTTTTTTGCTCTTTTAGGTGACACTTAATTTATTTCATTTAAACTTATAGATAAAATAATTACAGTTGGTGTTGACTTTTCTGTTGTTGATTACCATTTTTGATTGCCATCTACTTATTTAGATAGTTTAGGTTTAATTTGTTTCAATTGTAAACTAGATATTTTTTCTCTTTTTTTTTGGTTTTAATTAATTCTGATCTCAATTGTGAAGAGTTGATGGTTTGACTATACACAGACAGCTAACTCATGGATATCTTCCACATCAGTAACAATAACCATCATTTGCCCATCAGAGAAGATTTATTTTATTCTTTATAATGTCCTTTGGTGCTTTCCCTGAACACTTCTTTTCTTGAAATAAATTCTTATGGTATAATGGCAGAGTACTTTTGTGTAATTAACAAATTTTTGCTGTCTTTCATTCCTTGTCCTTGAACTATGATTTCATATATATTTCTTCACATTCTCATCTTTTCCCACCTTTGCTTTAAAGTTTTAAGTATTGGAACATGCATAATCTGATTTAGTTTAGGGAGTATTATCAAGTTTTTTCATAATACTTTTCTAACTCTCCATCCCCAGCAATAGACAGTGGTGCCTAAGCACTGTTGGGTGGAACAATGGATAGTGTGATGGGCCAGAGGTCAGAAAGAACTGAATTTAAATCTGACTTCATAGACTTACTAGCTGTCACCCTGAGCAAGTCATTGAACTGTCCTTTGCTTCACTTTCCTAGATTGCAAAATGGGCATAATAATAGCACCTACCTCTCAGGGTTGCTGTGATGGAAAATGAGGTAACATTTCTATAGCGTTTAGCACAATGGTCTGTAAATTGTATGCACTTAAGAAATGCTTATTTCCTTCCTAAGTTGCAATTAAATTTGTAGTGATTTTTTTAAAACAATACTTATCATTAGTACTGCATTATACCATAAACAAATATTCCAAGAAATGTTCTTTGTTATATTTGGATGTATGAAAAAACTTATTTCCCCAACTCCTTTCTTTTACTCTCCAAGTAGTACCTGTGAAAGATTCTTCCATTGAACTGAACTTTTGCCTTTCATCATCATCATCATCCTCACCACCACTATCACCACCACCACCATCACCACCACTAACATTTCAATAGTTCTTACTATGTGCCAGACATTGTGCTAAGTGACCGGCACATATTAGGCAAAATTAACTCATTTGATCCTCACAACTTTAGAAGGTAAGTGTTATTACTATCCCTATTTAGAGTTGAGGGAAATGAGTCAAAGAGAGGTTAAGTGACTTGCTCAAGGTCACACAGCTAGTAAGTGCTTGGGATTGGATTTGAACTCAGGTCTTCCTGACTCCAGCCTCAGTGCATTATATCCACTGTACCACCTAATTGCCTTTCTTCTGATTTTGTTTATAATAAAAATGTCAAAAATGCTATGATTTACCTCTCCTAGAAATACATCCACTGCTTAGACATGTAAGTCATTCTACAAGAATCTCACATTTAGAGAACCAACATTTAAATTAAATTTTATTTCTACTTTGAAAATTGCATGATTCTTAACATTCTCTGTCCCCTGGATTGTCACTTTGTCACTCTCTTTGCAGACATAAAATAGATACCACAAAAGATTTAGGGACATTATTTTTTTTTACCCCAGGTATTTCATGTGTTGACAAGAACAACAACAAAAAAAATCATGACCAAGTGACCAAATAACCTAATGTTGAAAAATCCCTCTGTAGTTAGCTGGGTTCATACTTCAAAAAACATATCCTGTCTCTTGTTACGGTCAAACTCTTAGCCTTTCCATAAAATAGAATCTTCCTGAACTACTAGCTTTGCCTTTGAGAATACAGGTTCACCTCCTTAGCATGATGAAGCATGAGAATAGGACTTTTTAAAGGACAGAGAAATCATTCATAATCAGGAAACACAAAGCCCATAAAGAGGAAGTTCAAAATATTGGATTATTGGATTCAAAAAACAAAATTAAAAAAAGGTGCCATTCTCACCTACCCCTACAAATTTTTGCTGAAATATTCCCCCTTCCTTTATTTTTTTTTAATTACCAAATTTGTAATAAGTAATTGTTCTCCAGGAGGAAGAGGGGAGAGAACTATATAGGGAAATATTGGCAATATAAAAATAAAAGATACCAATAATTTTTCAAAGTGTCACTACCTACAACCTTTCGTCAGTAATTTCAACTTGACATGGTAGTTCCAAACACATAATAAATAGTTGTAGCTATGTGACCCTGGGCAAGTCACTTAACCCCAACTGTCTAAAACAAGCAAACAAATAAAAATAAATAAATAGTTGTTAACTGACTAACAACATCCTGCTTTCCCATATCCCCTTCTGATCTTCCTTCTGCTGGCCTAGTTTTGGTCTGACACCCTATTCTTTATTTTCTTATTTTTTTTCTTATACATGTTACTCTTCCACTCTGCCCTCCACCAAATAAAATAAAAAGGAAAACCCTTCCTTGTAACAAATAAATATAGTCACACCAAATTAACACACTTCACCATTCACACATAGCACATCTCATTTTGCACCTCTAGTTCAACAAGGTGAGAAACATGATTCATTCTCAATCCTCTGAAGTCATCATTGGTCATTGCATTTGGTGCATAGATATGCCTGACTGCACTTTAAATAGTTGACGGGGAAGAGGAAATTCACCTGAACTATTACATGAATCAGTACAGTATGACCACCTAAGCTACGGGGCATTGCTACCTAAGTCTATCCATACCATTTTGTCCTCCCCATCACTAGTTCCTACTCCCTAGAGAAATTACCCTAATCTAACCCTTCAGAGAGTTTTCCCTATTCATCGATGGGAAGGAAGGAGAAAAGTAAGATTGTTTGTCTTAATAGCCAAATCTTGTCCCAGGCAACAAAAATGTAGCTCTGATTTATTTTTAACAAACAGTTATTTGCTGAATGTTTAGTTGTTTAGTTTTTCTTTGCAGGGCAGGGTCACGGGATTAGCAAAAACATTAATAGTTAAAACTATAAGATCATCTTTCCCACTGTGACTCATCCCCCCAAACAGGAAAAAGGCTGGCAATTTTGGGATCAGGAATCATACCCTGGTCCTTTTTGTATCTTTATATACAAATATCCAAGTACTGTTTCTCCCTGATGTAGCACCCTCTTTTCCACATAAGAAACATATACATCAACAGTCATTAGATGAATGGAATTTATCTAACTGGCAAAAGAAAGTCCAACAATTTAAACAGAAATGAGAAAAGAAATAACTTTACAGAACAGCAAAAGCTTTGGAATTAGCTTCCGCCTTGTGCTGTAAAGAAATGAGAATAAAAATGCATACAAGACAGACTCTGTCTTTTGGAGCTCACACTCTAATACGAGAGGAAAAGCATGTGAAGAGTGAAAGGAACCCAAGTGGTGTTAAGCTGTTTGGGGAGGAGGACAAGAAATTTGGAGAGTGGAAGAGGTATGAGTGAGGGAGATGCATTTGGCAGACTCCTTGAACAAGTAATTCTGGCGGGAAAGATCAGTCAGAAAACTGAAGCAAGTACAACTATTAATTTGTTCTTTCTTCCTTTTGGAAATTACAGATATAATATTTCTCTTGAAGACCACTTCGGTTGCATCTCTAAAGTCCTGGTTTGTTGTCTCTATTATTCTTGTTACCTTCACAAAAACTGTCTTTTGTTTTGAAGATTTGTTGTTTGACCCACAAATTCTTTAGAATTAAATGATTTCATCTCCATTGATTTCAATCTCTTCTTCAACTGTTCCTTATGGAATATCTATTTTTATTGCTTTATGATTACTAAAGGATATGTTTAGTGTTTCTTCTCTTCTGCATTCTTTATGAGGTTTTTCTGCCCTACTTCTTGGTCAATATTCAAAAAGATGACATTTACAACTGAGACATATGCCTATTCTTTTCTAGTCTTATTTGGTGATGATCACTGGTCTATTCTTTCTAAGATTTCTAAAATTCTATTCAGATCCTTAATTTTTTTTTCTTGTTTATCTTTTCCTTAGATTAGTCTAGCTATGAAAGAGGTATATTGGGGTCTCAAAATATAATACTTTTAATGTCTATTTCTCCCTGTAATGTGATTAAATTTAGGTGCTATGATATTCTAGATGTTTGAGTGTGTCTATACACACACACACACACACACACACACAAATCTGTATAATTGATATTGTTTCGATAGCTATGATTCCTATAAGCACAATGTCATTTTCCTGCTTATTTGTTTTAACTATCCATTTTTTAGTGTTTAGTTGTCTGAGACCATGATTGGGACCCTTGCTTTTTTAATTTGCTAGAAGCAGAATTAAATC
Source organism: Phascolarctos cinereus (assembly GCF_003287225.1). Taxonomy (NCBI): domain Eukaryota; kingdom Metazoa; phylum Chordata; class Mammalia; order Diprotodontia; family Phascolarctidae; genus Phascolarctos; species Phascolarctos cinereus. The sequence goes on along the minus strand of NW_027555625.1, from coordinate 364,726,700 downwards.
TGTTAAGATCAGCAGCAGTAATATATATTTGAAGAGGTCTGTTACTACTTTTCTGTCTCTTATCTTTTTATTAAGCCCAACCTCAGATCTCTAGTTCTTATACTTTTTCTTGTGTTTTTAATCCCTTTTTGAAGTCAATTCTGTAAAGCTGCAGTTTTCTTTGTGATTGTTATCTACTTGACCATGCACCTGTCCTTCATTCCCGTTTCCTAACGCTGTCTGCTTTTCTTTCTACACTAAACTGTACATTTATGTGTCAGTCTGTGTGTTTATTCAGCCCTCTGGTTGAGATAATGAGGCTCATGAAACGCCTGCTTCCTTAACCTCTTTCTCCATTTTTGTATGTTCTTGAATTTATGAACAATAGCAAATTTTCCTCATTCTTACTCATTTCTTCACTACAATATTCTTTCTCCCTCCTTTTTCTTTCCCCTCCCAATACCAAGAACACAGAAGCATATTACATGAATGCCCAATATTCCTTTTATGTAACTTTCTCTGAGGATCTTTTAGCAATTAGTGTTCTGAAGCTATATATATATATATATATATATACATATATATATACATATTATTCCCTTCTCTCCCCCATTAGAATATACTCGCTTTGTTTTTTCCTTTCTCGTTGCTCAAATTTACCTTTTTTAGTTTCTTTAATACTCTAAGGTTTATATTTCAAATTTTCTATTCCTCTTTGTCTTTCTTTTCCATCAGAAATTCTTGAAGTTCTTCTGTTACAAGTCTTTTTTTCTTTTTTTTTTCTTCTGCAGTATTTTATTTAGTTTCATATGGTAAATTATTTTGGGTTATAAGACATTCTCTCCCTTTTTGGAATATCACATTTTGATATTTCTTTTATTTCCACATTCTTGGAGTTGCTGCCAAAGCCTGAGTGATTTTGATTGTAGTTCATTGGTACTTGAACTCTTTCTTTCTGAGTACTAGCTCTATTTTTGTTCCTTTGACTTGGAAGTTCTGAATTTTGACCATAATATCCCTAAGTATTTTCCCTTAGAGGTTTTTTTTTTCAGTTTTTTTCTTTCTATTTTTCACTTTGCCTTAATGTTCAAATAAGTAAATGGAGTTTTCTTTTAATATTTCTTAAAACCCACTAAAAAAATGGTCATGATAATCACTAAAATCTGATCTGAGAATCTTAAAAGTCTTTTTCAGTTTTGCTTCTTTTTCATTTTAGAATTTGATCATTCTTAATCTCCTCTAGATTTTTTTCTAGGTCATTTTTTTATTATAATCATAGTTTATGTACAAATTTATTTATTATGAAACATTTGTACAATATTATATATATATATGTATAATTTTTGTTAATTTGTAAATAACTTAAATTTTCTTAAGTTTTTCAATTTTGATTTTATTTTCATATTTATCATTCTCCCTTGGAGTCCTCAAGTTTAATTTTTTCCACTCTAATTCCACTACTTGGGTAAGGATTACCACTTTTTATTCTAAGTTATTTATTGTGCTTCCAATTCTTATTTATAGAGCTCTTATTTTACTTATAAATTCCCATTTGCCTTTCCTTAATTTCTTCCAGTTATTCTTTTAGTCCTTGTAGCTAAGCCATTTTTGTTTGTTTGTTTGTAAGACTGTCTTTGTATTTTTGAAATTACTCTCTCCCATTTTTACCTTTTAGATATTTCTTGGACAAAAGTATCTGTTTTCTTTGATGTTTTCTTCTGTTTATTCATATATTCACTTTCAGAGTCTGGTTCTGGAACTTGGTGTCAGCACAAAGTTGGTTGTTCTCTTCTTTGATACTCTTGTTGATTTCCTGGGTCGCTTGTGATGAATTTTACCTTATCTGGTATTTCCGACCTTAATGTACTGGGAAACTTTCAGTCCTCCAGTCAGAACTCTATAGTCTTCAGGTATTCCTAATAAATCTCCTTTCAGCATGCTGCAGATTTCCAATCCCATCCAGGAATTTAGGTCTATATTCAGGGGTTCCTGGCTCTCCTCTACTCCCTGAGCAGAGTACTGCTGTAGACTTCAGACCTGTTTATCTGAGCTGCTGTTGGCTTCCCTGGCAAGACCCCTCTTCCAACAATTACAGTTTCTAGCTGTCTTTCTGTGAGGTCTTGAGTTGAATGAAGGAAATTAAAGTTGTTGGTGTTGTTGGTTTCTCTCAGTATTTCTTGATTATTATTTGATCTGGTGACTCTTTTATAACATTACATGAGAGAGCTGGACTCCTCTTTTCTTTTCATGTCACCATCTTAACTAGAAGTTTTGGGTTTTTTTCTTTGTTTGTTTATTTTTTGGTAGGCAAAGGAGTTAAGTGACTTGCCCAAGGTCACACAGCTAGTAAGTGGCAAGTGTCTAAGGCCAGATTTGAACCCAAGTCCTCCTGACTCCAGGGTTGGTGTTCTATCCACTGTGCAACCTAGCTTCCCCTAGAAGTTCTTTAGTTAGCAACTGATCAACTACTACCTTCCCAATATTATGCACAGGGATTCTGGATTTTCCACAACAATCCCAATGGTTGTAAGACTTTTGCTTTCTGGACTCTGTTTTCTGTCCTGTGTACCTCATTACTTTCTCATGTAGAATGCCTCTCTCTTTGATTTTCCTTCTAGGATCCTAGTTTAAACTACAAAATTCCCTATCCCAATTACACATAATTTCTTTTATCTGTGCCTAATTAACTGTCTGGGCTTCAGTTTGGAGATACTATTAAGATGTGTCTTCAAAACAAACAAAAAAATATCACTAGAGACTTGGGGCTGAATTTGCCTACAATATTCTCCATCTACAACATTTCCCCTGCTGTATAATTTGCAAATTCCGACCTTCTTCTGCCCCAAATCGATGATTTACGGTAACTTAGTCAGTTTAGTCCCACCCCTCCCAAATCCCTCTCCTTCATGGACAGTGCCTGATAAAACCCCTTCTCCACCATCACCAAGGTCCTCTTTTCCTTAAAGCTCTAACTTTTCTTCACTTCATATTCTGTCATTCATGGGAAACTGGTATTCTTCTGAGGATCGTCCTTGTCAACCTCACCATTAACGGTCCCTCCTCTCTTGCTAGCAACGTGCTAGATCCTTCTTCCCTGCTGCTAATTCCTGATTCTCCCTGTGTCATCATCACTCAACCACTCTATTCATCTTGTCTCAATCTTTATTGTCCTCAATTGACCTAAAGGTCACTCTTATTCCTTTCTTAGTGAGTACATTAGCAAGTACACAATCTTCCACTCCACTCTATCCACTGTCCTCATCCTTGGTGAAATAATAAAAGGCATAATTTATGTTGGTAGCTGCTCAAATACATTTGTCTCAGCAACCTCAACTCTGAGGACTTCCAATTGACTTCCAACTGATGACTTGTAACTTGTTGAATGTCATGGGTAATCTAGTGCCTCTGTTTGGGGCCCTCTTTCATTCTCTGGCTAAACCCATTCCCTTAGTGATCTCGTTATCTCCCCAGGGGTTCAAATGTCACTGTTATAGGAATGACTTCTGTATAAATATAAATCTAATTTTATGGGTTATCCTAAATCTCCAGGTATCTATTAGATTCCTAGACCCAGATTTGTATGCAAATCTTGAAACATGCCTGAAGGCAAATGGGTGCCTCAATAGAGAGTGTGCTGGGCCTGGTGTCAGGAAAACCTCAATTTGAATCTGGCCTCAGATGCTTACTAGCTGTGTGACCCTAGGCAAGTCATGTAACCTCAATTTCCTCATTTGTAAACTGGAGTTCTTAAGAGTACTTATTTTCCAGGGTTGTTGTGAGGATCAAATGCAATGATATTTGTAAAGTTCTCAGCACAGTGCCTAGCACATACTAGGCACTTGATAAATGCTTATTTCCTTTCTTTTCCTCTTCTTGCTGAAATGAACGCGTGCATCTATGTGTGTGTATGTGTATACATGCATGAATATGTGTGTGTGTATATACACACACATACATGCTTATAAAACATATACACACACACGCTTTTCACCACTTATACTTCTACTTCCCTTGTCCTGACCATTTTCACTGTTTCACTGGACTAATACAAGCTGTCACAAATCTTAGTGCCATTTTCTGCTTTAAAGGCTTAAAATTTAAAGCCACTCAGCTGATCTTCCTGCTTCTGGTCTCCTGCTTCTCACATAAGGCATCTAGGTGATATAGTGTACAGAGGGCTGGTCTTGTAGTCAAGAAGATCTGAGTTAATATTCTGTCCCAGGCTCTACCTGCGTGACCTTGGGCATGTCAGCTAACCTCTTTCACTCTGTTTCTTCATCTGTAAAAATGGAAAAAAAAATAGCATCAATTTTACAGGTTTTTTGTGAGGATCAAATAAGATAACGTATATAAAGTGCTTGGCAAACCTTAAAGGCTTTTATAATGTCTACTATTATTATTTTTATCATTTCAATAAATATTTAATAAATCACATCCTGAGAACTGTGCTGGGTGCTATGGACATAAAGCCAAAAACAAAATTTCTTCCCCTCAAGGAATACATTTCAACCTTTCCTGCATATTGCTGGCAAAAAAAAAAAATTCTTAAGGCTCAGGTCTGTTCCTGTCTGTTGCCTGGTCAAAAGTCCTACACTGGCCCTTTTTATTTTCCTGAGGATAAGAAACAAGCTCACTAGTTTAGTATTTAATTCTCCCTCTTCTCCCCTGCCCATATCCTGCATCTATGCTAGTTCACCTTCTTCCCCTTTGTGGACTTTATGTTTTAGTCAGATTTGACTTTCAGCTTTTCTCTAACTAACTGTGCCAACTCCAACCTCCATGTGTTCACAAAGAACCTGCTGCCTTTTCCCCCACAAGCCTGGAATGAACTACCTCATCTTTCTCTTTAGAATTTTTGCATTCCTTCCAAGTTCAACTCAGGGTCTTGCTTTCCCCTGACCTACAAATTACCACTATTACTTCTCCTTGGCCTCTAGCTTAAAGTATTGTCTCTCTTTCCAATTGTCCTCCAATTTACATTTGTATAGCATTCATATGCAGCTTTAAGGTACATAAATTACTTTACATATATTATTTTATTTGATCTTCTCAATAGTCTTGTAAGGTAGATGCCATTATTATTTTCCATTTTACATGATAAAGAAAGTGAGCCTGAAAGAGGTTAAGTGAGTTGTTCAGGTTCGTGAAGCTAGTCAGCAACAGAAATTGACAGCATAGACCACCAGAGCTGAAAGTATCAGTAGTTAAGTCTAGTAAGCAAGCTGCTTGATACAGCTCAGCAGTGAATTGACCCGTCATCTGTTACACTGTATCCCACAAGGAACTCATCTAGTTGAGCAAGGAAGCAACTTGTCCATCAGTCGTGCCACGTCTCAAAGAGCATCTCCTGGAGAAGAGAAAATGAGTTTCCAGGCCAGGGGCCACAAGGTGTCCCTCAGCTCCATATGTCCTATTTCTTGATGCTTCAAGTTTCAGCCTACTCAGACTTGCCGATTACAGTCCCCCAAGGACTGCATGTGCTTAGAAGAAAGAGTGGGCTTCTGGTTTGGAGGATGTTTTGCAACTCCTGACTTTGCCATACTTTTTCAGCAAACGTACCTTTGTATAGATTAAGTAATATCAACTGGTTAATCACTACTGGTAGGGAACACGCTGGCTCAATCAACCAGACAGTCAACAAGAGGACAGCATCTAAAAGGAAAGGGTTTATAGCAGTGCCAAATGCAATAGAGAGGTAGAGAAGGATGGGAGCTTGAGGAAATTATTAGAAACTCTAACCCTCAGAGTTGCCTGGTGATAGAACCCTAATGGTAGTGGTAGTAGTAGTAGTAGTAGTAGTAGTAGTAGTAGTAGTAGTAGTAGTAGTAGCTGTTGCCCTCTGGGGACTCAACCTGCCCCTCTAAGTGGGAGTTGTGAAAACAGCCAAGAGAGGGTAGTTTGAAGTATTATAGACTAAACCTTTAAACCACCCTTTATAACAGAAGAAACTTTTTAGTGTCTCATGGTTTGGTGAATTATTGGAGTCTGTTACTCTTTGAGGAATATACATATATTTTTTAATAACCCACTGTCTCTCTAATTATTTAGAACAAGCAATCTGTTATCCTATTGTTGCTTTCCAATTATGTAACTGGTTAAAGCAGTGGCAAAGTAACCACGTTAAGTGGGGAGAACAGCCACAATAAATCCAGCAAAATACGAACACACACACAATTACCAGAAGAAAAAAAAATCTCAGCCCCAAGGACCACCTCCTTGTTTTTTTCGTAGGTTGCTGAGCATGAGAGATGTTGAATCAAGGTTAGTGCAGTCAGTATCTAAGGAAAGAATGGCACAAATGCACACTATTCAGGAGCACATTCCAGCTCATCTAAATAAATTGGATTGTGGACTTTGGCAGCTCTATAAATAACACTTCCATTCTAAACTCTCTTTCTGCCAAAGTACATATTTCAATGTTACCAAAATGTGTGCACATTCCAGAGCCACTTGCCTGGGACAATCCTGTTAGTTGTATTAATTAATCAGGCTTTTGGTCTTCCTAATTCTACTTGTGGACAGCTGTTTCCTTTTTTGACATACTGCAAATAAATATGCCGATTATGGTATAGGTTTTCCAAGCTGGGTCTTGCAGACAACATTCTGTACTGCTGGGCCAGAGGTGGGGAGAATACCCTTCATAAAACTTCATAGAACAAATCTCCTTAATAAAAAGATTTGTTCTGTAAAATTTGGACTAAATTAAAAGGCCATACCCAAGGACCTAGAAGGCCACATGTAGCCTCGAGATCACAGGTTTGCCCACCTCTGTGTCAGACTGTAATAGAGAGAAGGGAGTTCTGCAGGTGAATTTTAAGGGAAAAAAAGTGATTTTAATTTTGTGGGAATGACAGTGTGTAAGAGGTGGAAGTTACCTTAGAGTTTTTAAAACAGAATTTCAGGACTGGAATGGAAACTAGAATCACAGAACCATTTCATGGTACTATTGTCATGTATATTAGTGATAATCTAAGTCAGTTCTACCCACTTGGTTCTCAGTCTACTGAACCGTGATATGTCCGAACCCAAGTTGCTCCACCACTTTGTGAGTACTTTGCTAAAATCTTCATTTGATCTACTAGGCTAGCAAAATGCAAAAAAAAAAAAGTAATTAGACTACCCAGTTCTTGATGTAGCCACACTGACACGGTATAACCAATTTCTCCTTTTCTAGGTATTTAACATTTCATTTAATAATAAGTTCTAAAATTATGCCAAAGTTAAACTCACTACCCTAAAATTTGCAGACTTGTGAACTTGGTAATGTGAAATATCTTCAAAGAATTCAGCTCTGCCTCTCATATCTGTTGATACTTGGCTTTCTGTATTTATGTTAATTTCTTTAATATTTTTAATGTAAAACCCTCATTAGAGATATTTGATGTGAATATTTTCTTTTCCCCAATCAATAGCTTCTCTTGTCTTAGCTATATTACTTTGCTTTTTGCAAAAGCTTTTAAATTTCACATAATTGGAATTATCCATTTTATCTTTTGTTTAGTTGAGATATCTCTTCCTATTAATCAGACCACATATCCATTTTTTGACCTTTTTTTTTGTATATGATATGCTTATTTATACTTAAATTCTGCCAAACTGCTTTCCAGTCATTTCAACACTTCTTGTCAATAGAGAGTTTTTTTCTCAAGTAATTTATGTTATCAGGCTTTTAAAAACAGGGTTTAGGTGTTTATTTATTTCTGATTCTTCATCTCATCTGTTCCACTGATTTACTTTTCTGTTTTAAATCATACCGAATAGTTTTGATGATTACTGCTTTATAATAAATTATAAGGTCTGTAAGTTTTATTCCCCTTTCATTCCTACTGTTTTTTCCCCATTATTTACCTTTAGATTGTAGATTTTTGTTCTTCCAAATTACTTTTATTACTATTTTGTTTGGCCATAAAAAACAGTCCCTTGAAAATCTGATTAGTATATCACAGAATTTGTAAATTAATTTAAATATTATCATTTTTATGGTATTGTTGAAGCCAAATAGTGAGCTCTTCTAGGATGTAAGACATCAATTTCTAATTAATTTCAAAGTCCTTATTTTTTTTTTAGGGGGGCAGCTGCACACATCTTTGGGGAATTTATATATGAGGGTTACTTGCCTTAGTGTGGGGTGAAAGCCTCCAACTTATGCCAGATAATTTGTGTTAAATATTTACTATCTACAAGGCACTCTGCTAAATCTTGGCCTATAGGGAAGAAATGCAGAGATTTTCTTCTGAACAGCCATTTCAATTCTTCTCTGTATCACAGGGATATATTGGAATACGTTTGTTGGGAGCTCAGGTTGACTCGTCCTGTGAGCTATGTGAACCAACTGGTAAAATTTTGTGCCAGATACTCAATGGGTCCCTATCAATCAAAGAGTTACCCGAAATGAAATTCCAAAAAATATGTTTCCAATGAATCCCATTATATATAGGGCTCATTTAATGGAATTCCAGATGAAAATCTCTAGTGGATCTTTGCAGAACATAGAGAAACCCCAATATTTTACTAATGGATCCCTGAAATAGAGATCATAATTCAAATGGAGGTTCATGCTTAACAGAATCTGCCTCCCTCATCAGCTGCCAGTCAATCACTCACTAACTATTTCTTAATGGCCTACCATGTGAGTCACTGTACTAAATTCTGGGAATACAAAAACTTTCATAAGGAAAGAGATTCTGCCTTCAAACTTTTTTTTTTCCTAGCTGATGTAGACCACACATTATTCAGTAGAGAGTTTAAGTCACTGGGTAACAATCAGAAGACTTCCTTCTGTCCTTTGAGCAAAACAATAAAGAAAGAAAGGAACCAAACATTTATTTAGCACCTATTATACTCCAGTCACTGTTCTCAATGCTTTACAAATATTGTCTCTGATACTCATAACAATCCTGTAGATAGGTCTTATTTTTATAATCTTTTTTACAGCTGAAGGAATTGAGGAAGACTGAGGTTATATGACTTACTCAGGTTCCCATGGCTAGTAAATGTCTGAGGCTGTATTTGAACTCACAACTTCCTGACTCTAGACCCAGATCTCTAGTCATTGTGCCACCAGCAGCCCCCATGTCTACCTCTATCGGAAGTATACTCTCTAAACAAGAGCCATACCATAATTTCATGTAAACTCCTTTAAGTTGTAAATTACTTATCTTTCTTTTTTGGATCTTTCTCCATTTCTCTATTTCTCTTTCCTTCCTTCCTTTCTTCCCTCAGTCCCATTTTTCTTTCTTTCCTTTCTTCCTTTCTTCCACCTTCTCTCCCAGGTCAAGTCAGTAAGCATTTATTAATCTCTTAATCTGTGCCAGGCACAGTCCTAAGAGCTGGGAATACAAATACAATCAGAAAGGCAGTCCCTGACTTCGAGGAGCTTACATTCTAATGGGTAGAGATAACACAAAAAAAATAGTAAGAGAGATCCATGGAACAGAAAGTTCTATGGAGATGAATCAGCATCACAGCCTGGAAAGCAGCAAAGGAAGGAAGACATTTTTGGCCTGGGTGTCTTCCTTAAATTTAAAGTTCTAGGAGGAACCAGCCAATCAGAGGGGGAGACCTCAGGGGTGGAGGATACTTCCAATGTGAAAAGTAGTACAAGGTTGGAGTGAGCCTCTAGGGTGAAGAAGTTTCTAACCATAGGAGACAAGTCCTGTGGAAATGAGTCAGCAAAACAGCCTGGAAAGGAATGATGTATTGAAGCAGCAGAGCACCAACCTCAGTAGTAGTAGCAGCAATAATAATAGAGGCAGTAAATGACAGAACCAGAATCACAAGCAGTTCACTGGTCTTTTCACTAAGGCTATTTCTGAGAATATAAAAAAAAAAAATAGAAAGCATGGAAAGACGTCTGCTTTCCATTGTCTTACAACACTTTAGAATGATTTAGAGTTCAAAAGACACTAGGAAACCTTAACACTAGAGTAAAGGTAGGACAGGCCAATGATTTATGTGTTAGTAATACTAGGAAAGTAAATTGCATTTTTTCCTTCTTAATAAATATCTTTCCTATTGATAGTTTAATTTATTTTCAGCTAGCAAATTTGAAACCTTGGACTTCTCAAGGGCTTAAAGATGAGTTTTTTAGATGGCTAAGTCTGTTATCACAATGGGAAAAGTGAGAGGTTGTGGTGAACCTAGGCCCTAGAGAATGAGAATTCAGAGTACCTTCTCCATTTTAGGGGTACCCAAGTCAAAGTCATAATATCTATTCCTTTCCTCTGCAAGGGTCTCTTCTGGAAATTCTGTACATGGCATAGATTTGCATGTAAGGTGTAAATTTTCTAGGACACTTCCCCAGAAATCTGCATTTAGATAGAGTATTTTACTAAAGTCTAAAATCTGAAATTTTATGTGCATCTTTTTCTCCCTTATGGATAGGTAGAAGGTAATTCTGTAAAGTCTTTGATAAGGAAGATTCCAGCACAGACTCTAACCTATTATAAAGATTGAAAAATATATTAATCCTTTTTGCAAACCAAAATCCTAGGGAACTGAGTGACTATGATCTATTAGCTAGATATATGGTGAGAATTCTTTTTGGCCCAATCACTTTAGCTTTAAACAATCTGAATTCAGCTAACCTCTCCTTTCATCTGCTGAAAATAGATTTGAAGCTAGTGAGTTAATAACATGGGCTTTTTAATGTTTAAAAAGAAATACTTCTCTTTTATTCCTAATGATTATATGCATATTCTTCCATCATTCTTATTCTTAAACTATGAACTATCCTATTTTTTAAATAAAGAAATTAACATACAAAGAGATACTGCAGTAAGATTGAACCTATATTTAATGACATGAAAGGTGAGATGGTACGTAATTCTTTACACATTACAAAATCCCTTCATATCCATTACCTTCTCTGAGCATCACAATAGCCAAGAGAAAGGTAGTATAAATCTTCTTATGCCCATTTTACAGATGAGGAAGCTAAAGTTCAATAGACAGAGCTTGATTTACCCAAGATCATGCTAGGATAAACTCCAGAATTACTGATTAAGTACCTACTGTGCATAGAGAATAGAGCACTGTGGGAGCCACACAGTAACAGATCTAGGCCTAGATGCTTGGTATCCTTCCACGTACAGAGCCCTTTCCCCAAGGCTACACTGCCTTCCTTACGATGTAATCTAAATCTGAAAGTTGGTTAGCTGTCTTACTAGTCTAAAAATAAATGCCGAACACATTGAGCTATCATTGAAGGAGAACAGTTTCTAATTCTGGAAATTTGTTAAATTGAATAGTCCTATTTTCTACTTTGTCTCCAGACTTTATTTTAAACACATGTACATATAACCATTTTAACCACACTCTAAATCCAACTTTCAAGTATGGATCAGGTTTTGTTTTTGTTTCTCTATTTGTTTTTTGTTCTGTTTGAACATTGTTGTGTATATATATAGATTAAGAATGCTACTAGCAAAGATAAATCTTATACTTCTAGAGATCTCTATAATTGACACAACAATTGAGAAAGCACATTCATTTCTAAAGCACCTTCAGATAAATATCTAATTTTGTAGAAAAAAAGCATAGTGTTATGGAATTAGCCCTAATCTTAAAGCCATAAGCCCAGAATTTAAGTCCTAATTCAAGTTAGCCGAATTCAACTAAATTAGTTTATTATTATCATTATTATTGTTATTGTTGTTGTTGTTGTTGTTGATCTATTATCAACCAGACACTGTGCTCACTAGGCATTGAGGACACAAAGGCAAAGAGACAGTCCTTGTCCTGAAGAAGCTTACATTCAATAGGGATGGGGTGGGGAGTGGGAGGTTGAGTGAACATACAAAAGATTAGGGACTGGATCTATGATTTCTTTAATCTAGGACAGAGATTAGCAAACTATAACCCATTACCACTGGAAAGTCAAATCTAGTTCATCATCTGTTCTTGTGGGGCCCATAAGCTGAGAATGGTTCTAACATTTAAATAAAAAAATGTATATATATATGGTATTTAAAAATATAAAAACAATAACAAAAACAAAAATGTTCTTAGCTCTACTTGTCCACAAATAGGTGGCAGGTCAAATCATTGATATAATTTGCTAACCCCTGGCCTATGGGACTCCCAGATAAGCTACTTTCTTTTACCATCATAGGTCAACAGGTTCTCTGCAATTTAGAAAATTAGAGAGTCTCCTAGACAGCAGTGAGAGGAAAAGTGACTTGCCCTGGGTCACATTGCCAGTGTATATCAGACACAGGACTTGAACCCATATCTTCCTAGGTTTAAGGATGGATATCTATCTAACATTGCCTCATACATTCCTCATACATACAAATGAAATACAATATGCAAAGTTATTTCTAGGGAACTAGTCAAGGGGGCAGGGGGAAATCAGGATGGGCTTCCTATAGGAAATGATATATGAACCAACCTTTGAAAGAATGTAGAGATCCAATGAGAAAGAAATGAAGAACTACATTCCAAACACAGGGTGCTAAAGTTTGTTTAAAGACAAAGAGTTGGAAGATGGAATTGTTTTAAGTGGAGAACTGCTAGCAAACCAATTTGATTGGAATGTAGTGTTCATGAAAGAGAGTAATAAGCAATAAACTGAGAAAGGTAGGCTACATCTAGATTGTAAAAGGCTCCAAAACCCAAAGCAAACAATTTTAATTTTAGCCTTGTGACAAGAGGAAGTGAATGGGGTTTCTTAAGCAAATGAATGCCACAGTCAAACCTATGAGTATAGGAGTATTAATTTGGCTTCTGTGAGGATAATAAATTGGAGAGATTTTAAAAAATGGAGGCAAGGAAATCAATTAAAAGGCTATTGCAATAGTTCAAGAAAGAGATGATGAGGGTTTGATTTATGAGGGGTACAGAAGAGGAAAGAATAAAGAATAACACTGAGGTTGCAAACTTTGATGAGTGGAAAGATGGTGGTGCCTTCAACAGAAATAGAAAACTTAAGGAGGGAGGAGGATTTCTGAACTAATTTAGTTTGATGTTTTTATAGGATCATCCACTTGTAGGTATCTAATAGTCAATTAGTCATAGTGGCCTAGAGTTTAGAAGAAATTCTGGGGCTGGAAAAATAGATCTGAGAATCTTTTGCAGTGATGATGCAGTTGAAACCATGGGAATTGATGGGATCAACAAAAGAGAAAGTGTAGACAGACAAATGAAGAGGGCTTAGGAGTGAGTCCTGGGTTATGTCTCATAAATACTGGCCAGGAAAAGGATAACAACTCTGTAGATGAGATTGAGAAAGATTATTTATTGAAAAAAGAAGAAGAAAAACGTATCATGAGAAAGAAGCTTAATAAAGCATGAGATGGATGTGAATGGGAGGTAGAGAAAATCTTTTTTTTAGTTTCTTTTTGAAACAGAGAAGTGAGGGAGGTACATTAGAGATGTGAAATGTCAAATACACTTCCAGGTGAGATCATTGTATCATTAGTTTTTCTTAAAAGTTTTACTTTGTTATGAGACCTTTCATGAAATGGGAGTAATTTGTAAAAGTTTAAACCCAACATATCAATAAAAGCTAAAAGAGAGAGACAGAAATAGAGACACACAGAGAGAGTATGTCCAGACAGTTAAGAGGAGAATAAGAAGAAAAGAGTATCATGAAAATCCAGGGAGAAAATCGCTGTTAAATGGTGAACAGTGTCCAGAGGCAACACAGAGGACAAGAATGGAAGGGATAGAAAAAAGGCCATTAGATTTAACAACAGATTGGTCTGACCCTAGGTCAGTCACATAATCTAAAAATCTCAATGTCTTCATTTTCAGAAAAGAGACAGTATTCTTGCACTACCCATTTCATTGCTAGTTGGGGTGGGCTGGGGGAGTGGGAGAGAGAGAGGGAGGGTGGGGAAGAAAACATTTATAAAACTTAAAACACTTCAGACATGTAGATTGGTATGACTAAGTCTCACTGTAGCCCTATGAGGTACAGACCCATGACCAGTTAGGAAAATTAATATTATGTGGCATAATTTGATATTTAATATTAAAATGCCATATATGCAAAACACCCATCTTTTAGTCTAGCTCAAAAGAGACCTTTCCTAGTCTGAATTGGTTGCGGACTGGAATTACTCCCAGCCTCTAAGGCATCTGCCTTGGCAGGGACCCTTGCTTTTGTCTACCCCATAAACAGAAGCCAGCTTGAGCTAAACTCATCCCCCCCCCACCATGACTTGTGCATTTGCCTTTCCTAATCAAAGTTTGGGGTGACCTCATCTAAAATAAAGGAGACAAACCAATAAAAGCCTGGTTGAGATGGCTTATGTTTTTCTTTCTCTCTTTTTTTTAATTAGCTTATTTATTTTTAGTTTTCAACATTCACTTCCACAAACTTTTGAGTTTTAAATTTTCTCCCTCCCCCCAAGAAGGTGTACAATCTAATGTCAGCTCTACATACACATTACATATACATTCATATTAAACATATTTTCACATTAGTCACATTGTAAAGAATTAGAACCAACGCAAGAAACCATGAGAAAAAAGAAACAAAAACAAAACAAAAAGATAGAGAGCAAATAATATGCTTTGATCTGCATTTAGAGTCCATAGTTCTTTCTCCAGGTGTTGATAGCATTTTCCACCATGAGACTTTTGGAGATGTGTTAGATCCTTACATTGATGAGAAGCACCAAGTCTATGAAAGTTAGTCATCACACAATACAGCAATTACCATGTACAATGTTCTGGTTCTGCTCACTTCACTCAGTCATGAGAGACTTCACTCATGTAAGTCTCTCCAGGTTTTTCTGAAATCTGCCTGCTCATCAATTCTTATAGAACAATAGTATTCCATTACATCCACATACCACAACTTACTCATCCATTCCCCAATTGATAGGCATCCCTTCAATTTCTTTTCTTTGCCACCACAGAAAGAGCTGCTATAAATATTTTTGTACATGTGGACCTTTTTCCCATTTTTATGATCTCTTTGGGATACAAACCTAGTAGTGGTATTGCTGGGTGAAAGGGTATGAAGCTTATGTTTTTTCTAACCAAGATTGTTGTTGCTGTCTCTCATGGAGCAATTTGGGTGTCAGAGATGGGCATGATCAGACACATCTGAAAGCTAGTCCCCTTTTCCCAGCTGCAGATTGATCCTGAAGATTAGTACTGCCCCCTAAGAATGAAGTAATGGGAAGGATTTGAGAACTCTTAACCCACTTTCTCATTAGAATGTCCACCGATTAGGGTTGCCTTACCTCTGCCAGGGGGAAGTTCAAATATGTGTTGTTGGGTCAATCAGAAGGAAGACACACTCAAGTATAAAAGACGTTGTTGACATTGGGTCTTCGGCACAAATGGAGGCTAGCCATAAGACCACTTTATTACTAAGTTGCATGCTGCTGCTAATAAAGGATATGGCACAGTGGATAGAGTGCCAGGTCTGGAGTCAGGAAGACTCATCTTCCTGGGTTCAAACTCAGCCTCAGACATTTAATAGCTGAATGACCCTGGAAAAATGAATTAACTCTGTTTGCCTCAGTTTCCTCATCTGTAAAATGATCTAGAGAAAGAAATGGCAAACCAGACAGTATCTTTGCCAAGAAAATCCTGAATAGGGTCATGAAGAATTGAACACGACTGAAAAAGACTAAAAAACAAGCCCTTTGTTAAATTTTGACGGGAACACTAGTATTGAGGAATTGAGGAATTTACAGATGAGGAAACAACTGAATCATAGGATATCAGAGCTGAAAGTGAACTAAGGAGGTTTTTAGTGCAAACCTTTCATTTTACAAAGAAGAAACAGATCCAAAAAGTTGTGCTTGGCTCATGGGCAGACAGTGAACCCAGGTTTTCTGGCATTTAGTCCAGTTCTCTTTACTCTACAGCATGTTGCTTTTCTGAAGCATGCCATTCTAGTTGAAGAAGATTAGAAAACCTTAACTACATGGAGGAACCCTGAAAGAAAATTATTAATAGATAGTGGAGTATGAAGAGATGAAGAGAAGCATTCAGTCCAGACCTGCATTTAGTTGGTCAAGGAAACTCCCACTGCAGATTATCAAGCAGGGAACTGCTGGGAGCACTGAGAGGTTAAGTGATTTGCCCAGGGCCACATGGGTAATTTGTGTCAGAGTCTGGAATTGGACTTAGTTCTTCATGACTTCTAGGCCAGCTCTTTAGCTATTGTACTATTTTGCATCCCAGGAAGACATAATTTCAAAAAGATGAATGCTAGAGATTTTTAAAAATCATTTCCCCAATATGTGGAAAAGCTACTTTAATGGAATTGGGTCCATTTACTGGAAAACATGAGAGTATGGCATCTAAGGTACCTGGAAAAGGATTGGCATTGGCCAAGGATTCTTATCCTAATAGCCTCTTCATCAGAGTAAGTAGAAGATAAGATGAGACAGGAAGAGGGAGATTATTGTATTGGATCTCACAGCTTATTTGTAGAATTGTTGAAGCTGGAACTCTGGTATACCTAGTGATTTATACTATAAATTTTGTCTTTTATTTTTATGTGTAAATAATTTAAGAGTGGAGAATTGTTGTAGTCAAAAGTGCAATGGGCTTGGAGTTGAAGTCTTATGATCAAATCTTGTCTCTGCTACTTCCCACCTTGACATAAGCAAGGTTTGATTTTGGTTGCTGGTTTTTTTTCCCCTTATCTTGGCCTTAATGTCATTATCTGCATAATTGGGGGATTGGCCAAGAATGATCAAATATTTGGAGCCTGTTCAATATGCCATC
This sequence comes from Phascolarctos cinereus, assembly GCF_003287225.1. Lineage (NCBI taxonomy): Eukaryota > Metazoa > Chordata > Mammalia > Diprotodontia > Phascolarctidae > Phascolarctos > Phascolarctos cinereus. Next base: position 364,710,023 of record NW_027555625.1, on the reverse strand, counting down.
TTTGGTTCCAATACACACCAAGCCTTGGTGAGAGGTCTTCTTTGTATAGATAACGAAAGAGTTCTCACTTTCTACTATAGAGGTCATTCAGATATCCTTTATTTCTTAATGGTTTACTGTATGATCTAGTGTAGCTAGGTTGCTCAGTGAATACAGTGCCAGGCCTGAAGTCATAAAGACTTATCTTCCTGAGTTCAAATATGGCCTCAGACACTTACTAGCTGTGTGACCCTGGGCAAGTCATTAACGCCAATTACCTAAAACAAAACAAAAAATAACAAAAAAAATTAAAAAAAAATAAAACTCATCTATAAAATGAACTGGAGAAGGAAATGGCAAACCACTCCAGTATCTTTGCCAAGAAAACCCCAAATGGAGTCATGGAGAGTTGGACACTATTGGAGAAACAACAACTGAGCCAACTACTACTTGTTAAAGAAGAGCCTCCCTTTTAACTGCCTGTTGAGCCTGAACTGAGTGTACAGGTGAAACTTTCAGAGCTTGTCATCTCTGGCTCTGTCCTGGGGAGGTTTTGTAATGAGAAAGGACTTCTTTTCAGTGTGCTCCTCCATGTAGGAGAAGGGAATGAGAGTGTCTCCCTCCTGAGCACCATGGGTTCATGAACATACAGCTCCTGATTTTTTCTTTGTTTTTGTGCCATGTATATTCTTTCCTTATCTTAGATGAATGAATGTCCCAAAGATGGAATAAACAAAGTTGAGGCCTGTGATATGAAAAAGTCAGAAGAGCCATCTGAAGTCCAGCAATGGGAGTCAGTAGTAGAATCTACTCATAACTGCAAGAGACAAGGACATTTTGTAACCAGTCTAGACAATAGATTTTCCTGACTCAACCCAGCAAGAATCCATACAATCTGAGCAAGGGAAGGACTCATCCATTGGTGACTCCACACCTGAAAATGAATTTGGCAAGGACTCTACAATGGGAAAAAGCTAAAATATGTATGCATTCACACACACACACACACACACACACACACGGTATTTATGTATAGATGTACACAAAATTTCCAGACCTAAAACCATGATCATGGGGTAGGGACCTTAGAAATTATCTAGCCCAAATCTTTCATTTAAAGATTCAGAAAAAACTTTGCAGTCATTCTACCAACTAGCACTTAGATGGCAGGTTGGAGTTCTAGAGAAAAACTACTACTTCTCTCCTCAGGGCTTCAGGGGCAAATCTGAGTGATTGTGATTTCACATACATACATACATACATACATACACACATGCATGTATGCATATATGTACACACATGTGGGTGCATATAATTGTGTGTATTGCATGTGTGTCATTCTAGGACCTTATATTTCTATCTATATCATTTATTTATATGGATAGAGAGAAATTCTCTTTCTCTCTCTCTCTCTCTCCTCTCTCTCTCTCTCTCTCTCTCTCTCTCTCTTCTCTCTCTCTCTCTCTCTCTCCTTGTTTCCATCATGGTAATATTATGGAAATACAAGCTCTTTGAGAGTAGAGATTGTTTCATTCTTTATAGTTGTATGCCCAGTGCCTATCAGCAACTGTCAAATAGACCCTTGATAAATGCTTTTTGATTGATTGATCACAAGGACAGCTATCCTCATAGTTTTAGAATTCACAAATTCATTTTTTTAGGGGCAGGGAAAGACAGAGGGAAATAACTAAAACATGAGATCTTCTAACTCCAGAACATTTTATATCTGAATCATTTATTTCATTGTGGAAGAGATCTAGTATAGAGAGATGGGCGTGTGTGTGTGTGTGTGTGTGTGTGTGTGTGTGTGTGTGTGTTTGCTGCAGAAGGTGAGAGTGCATAGACCAACAGTGAATGATTGGCTTGATCAAATTTACATTTTCTGACTTGACCAAAAACCTTTTAAAGGTATGTGTGTTAGACTCAGTCAAAAGATGGCAGTTGGGGCAACATATCCTTCCTTCCTTCCTTCCTTCCTTTCTTCCTTCCTTCCTTCCTCCCTTCTTTCCTTCCTCCCTCTTTTATCTTCTCTTTCTTCCACCCAATAAAATATTCTTATTTATTTTTTTCTTTTTATAATATGGTCTGTTTATCTGACTTAGAAAGTTCAACATTTCTTTCCCCCTTTAACTAGATACAAGGAGAAGGGCTTCCATGTCTGTATGAAGGTAACAGAAATAAAATGTCAAGTCTAATCTTTTGCCTGAAGTGGATTTGTATCTGTGGAGCATATAAATATAGAGAATGCAAACTTACTTGGAGGTTGGCGCTATGGTTGATGTGAAACTGTTGGTTTAAGAAAATGAGAGGTTTCTAGAGGGAATTCAAATATGAGGGCTATTTGGTTTGGGGAGAAGACCTTGGGGGGAGACGGAGAGTTCAGTTTTCTTGTAAAAGGGAGGAATTACTGGTATAGGATGAATTGGTTCTGACATATAGATCTGATATGAAAGTGAAGTCTGGAGGTTGTATTTGGGGTTGGAGGTTTGTTTAAAAGCTCCATTGGAGAATATATTAATTCAACTATGTTTAGGCTTCAACAACAATCTGAAGCTTGTTTTCCTGAAACTTTACTATTCAGAAAAGTCAGCAGTCTCTTTTGCCCAGCATCTTAACTTTTCTCAACTTTTTCAGACTTAAGGGAGACATTTTGAGTGTTGTTCTTTTATATATGTTTGCCTTTACAACCCATCTAGTTCTGGTATTCCAAAATGATTGATATCCAAGGAGAACCTGCTTTTGCCATAGGTAAAAAATAATAGAAATTTTTGGAGGTGGAAGGAGCTTAGAATTTCAGAGCGTGAGAAGTAGAGGTAGTTTTAGACGTCATCTAGTCTAACAATGTCACACAAAGATGAAATGACTTTAACAAGAGCTGGAGTTAAGATTACCAAAATCAAATGAGGATGACACTTTCAGAGTAACCTAGGAAGACTTGTGTGAAGTGAGCAGAGCCAGGAATATAATTTATGCCATAGCAATGACATTGTTAAAATGGACAACTTTGAAAGACTTAAGAACTTTGATTAATAAAATAACCAACCAGAACTCCAGAGAACCAATGATAGACAAAGGCATGCACCCCCTGACAGAGATGATACAGAATGAAACAAATGTTTCTGGACATGGCCTATGTGGGAATTTATTTTGCTTTACTATATGCATATTTGTTACATGGGTTTTGTTTTTCTTTTCTTTTTGAGGAAAGGGAGGAGTGAGGGAGGAAAAAAAAAGTTTCTTAATTGAAAAAAAGTTTAATCAAAAACAAAATCAAAATTGATACAAGCTGGCCATAACACAACACATCAGTAAAATAGAACCAGCTCGTATAATGACCAAGTTACTGATTACAACCCAGTTTTCTTAATCCCCAAGCTTTTGCTGAGGAATTTATGGATTTGTGAACCATGAAAGAGCCAGAACTGGTAGAGAGAAAACCAAAGGCCAAACAGGGGGAAATGTCTTAACTAAACTCAAAGAAGTGGAATGAGAAACCAGGTTTTGAATATATTAAAGTCTTCTATGTGCCTACTAGACTATAAACTCCATGAAGAAAGAAATTGGGTTTCATCTAAATTTTTTATTTCTGTAAGTCCCTACAACAGCATTGTACTTATAATAGGAATTTATGAATGTTTATTGATTGACAAATAAGTGCTTATTGTACTTGTTTGTTTATCCAAGAAGCCATACCCATCTCAAAAAGAAATCTCCAATGCAGTGATGAGCATTTTCTAACCCTATGCCATTTGCATCACTTGGCCCTTTCAGAAACAAACCAGCCAGATGAACTTACTAAAACCGGAGCCAAAATTGTGTGTTCAAGAAGGGGAGAGTTTACCCTAGTTGTGTACATATTGGGCGCTGGTCAGTGTGTGCCTTTAATGCTATGGAGCTACAGATGTTCTCTATGGATATCTTTACTGGTGTCTAAGCTTTTCTTAAGCCATCTCCCCACCATCTTCAGCTCTTTCAGGCCATCTATGTTCTAGGTTTTCCACTCCTTTCTAAGGTTGTTGTGGTTGGGCTATCTCCAGTTTTCCTGATCTATATCTGGCCACTGGACCCTGATGATTTTTGAGGAGAAAATAAAGCTGGTGTCTTTGCATAGTCCTTCCTCACTCAAATCCAATTCATTTGCAAGTCATGGCATCATCTAAGGTAATATAGAGTGAAACCCAAACCTTTTCTGCTTTCTCTTTAAACCTCAGGAGTTATTTCCTCTTTCAGTAACTACTTTAAAGCCTGTTATCTCAGACAAGTCAGATACAGGGTTAGAATACACTTATGTCTCCTGTTCAGCCTTTAAAGGTGATCTGGAGTACTGAAAACCCAAATTAGTGACTGCAAAATAAACAAAAAAGGTTGAAGAATTCTATTTCACTCCCAAGATTCTCCCTAAATTCAGACGCAAATGAAATTGGAGGAAGAGAAAAGAAAAAGAAAGCTATTGCCCCTAGCCCAGCCTAGCCTTTATCATGTACATCTGATAACAATAAAGCCCTTTATTCTAGCCAAACAAAAGGATTTTGTCTCACAAAAAAAAAATCAAACTTAGAGTTAACTCTCCAAAAATTAAGTGTTGAGGAATAGAAAGTGGTTGCAGTAGTGTTATAGCTTCAACATTTCCAATGAGTTTTATATTTGTCAAAATTCATGCTCTTAGTTTTCATTTATTTTATTAACTTAGATTACCAATAAATTAATTATCATTTTGTTGTCCTCTCAGGGCTTTTTCCTTCCACTCCATTTTTCTGGTTTTGCTCCCCTAAAGAGAGACCAGAAGGGGAGAAAAACAGAGTTCAAATTTTATTCTATCATCAGACCGTACCATTGTTCCTGGAATGTGTATGTACCCATGCTGAGTTTAAGTACATATGGTTTTTCTTTCTCCCCCAAATCACAACACCCAGGTTCTGCCTGAAAGAATTTGAACCAAACCTTCTTTTAGTCAAAGATAAGGTTTAATAGAACATCCAGCATTTTGGGCATACTCTTAAGACGTCTTGAACATTAGTAAGGTATTGGCTAGATTATAAGAATCCACTTTAATGGAGACAAGATGGACCTTATATATAGAAGGACTGGGAGGGATCTAGGAGTGGCCAAGTAGTTTGGGGTGATTGGAGGAGGAGTCTAAGGAGGATCTGGATGAGAGTGGCCAGTAAACTGAGGTGAACAGAACTCCTGGGACCTGGACAATGTGGCCAAGGGAGAGTGAAGACTAAACTAGGATTAAGGGTGGGAAGTGGCCTGGGGCCACAGGGAGGTAAAACAATGGAGAGCCAGGCTAGGTTAAGGGTAACTGAGATTGGCCTATAGCCTTAGGTGAACTTCAGGTATTTGGCCATGTGGGAAAATCCAGGGTTTTTTCCTTTTTGGGGTATAGATCTCATCCTCATCATACTCATTCACTAAAAAGTAAGAAAACAAATGAAATACAACAGAAACAGAAACATAGCATCACTCTGTATTCACAATTTCATGCTGAGTTGAGTCCATGAAGTAATATTATTACCCTTATGATCAGTGAGTGACCCAAGTGTCATAATGGATAGAATGTTGAACTTGCGGTCAGGAAGATCTGTTGGCCAATCTGGACTTGTTTTTTTGTCTTTTTTTTTTAAATAACTATGCCATCCTAGGTAAGTCACTGTACTTTCTGAGCCTAGGTTTCCTTATCTGTAAAATGGGAATAATACCAGTACCTATCTTATTGGTTGTTGTGAGGATGGAATGAGTAAGGTTTTTTTTATTTTTATTTTTTTTTAGGCAATTGGGATTAAGTGACTTGCCTAAGATCACACAGCTAGTAAATGTCAAGTGTTTGGTCTGAGGCCAGATGTGAACTCAGGTCCTCCTGACTTCAGGGCCAGTGCTCTATCCACTGCACCACCTAGCTGCCCCTGAAATGAGTAAATTTGTATAAAGTGCTCTGCAAACCTCAAAGTATTTTGCAAACCTAAATGTGCTATATAAATTTTGTGATTATTAAAAAACTTTTCTGTCCCATTCCCTGATTCATTGTCCCTGGAATGCAACATGAACATTCTATTTAAGGGCTTTTGATGCCATCACCCCTGAAATCCTGAACCTGGAATACCCTTCCCACTCTTTTCTGCCTTACTTAATCCTTACTTATTAAAAATCCTACTCAAATTCTGTCTTCCAGAAAGCCTCTTCTGAACACCTCCAGTGCAAAATAATGCCTTCCTCTTTGTGGATGCCTATGTATTAACTTGTTAACTTCACTGCTACTCATCTACAATTTTAAAAATGCTTATATCATTAATTATCATTATTATTACTATTCAAGCAAAATAATAACAATGAATTTGATTTGAATAAGCTGACTGTTCAGTGCATTTCCACTTATTCGCCAAATCACTATTTAAGAAAATTAGTTTATATCACTGCTGAATGGCTAACGTAAAAAACAAACACATTCTTTCCCCCCACTTTTCTTTTTAAACCTCCTGAAAGAGTTGCAGGTGCTGTCACTGGTTGCTCTTTCCAAAGTAAGGTAGTGATTAATAAAATGTGTTATAATAGGTGTGACATACCCTTTAAGACTTTCAAATACATGTTGCTTCCCATTAATTCAAGTGCAAATTGGAATATGGTCATATTTTGTTAAAATAAAATGATGAAGAATTCAAGGACTCTGCTTTACTTACATATACAAAGTTTGTGATAATTCACTGCAGCTGTAGAAACTGGCAAAACAATCTCTCACTCTCTCTCTCTCTCTCTCTCTCTCTCTCTCTCTCTCTCTCTCCTTATCCTCCCTCCCCATCTCTCCCCTCTCTCTCCCTCCCTCTCTCTCTTTCTTCTTAGTTGTTTTTTGAAAAAAGGGATAATACAGTCCCTATTTTTCAAAGACAGTTAATTTAAAAAAAAATACATTGCTTACTTTTTTTCTTTAAAAATTAATTACAGTTGACCATTCTGCTAAATCCAAGGAACAGTGTTCTGTTTATACAAAGGTTTTTCATACATTATGATCTAATCCTATACCGAGTAAATGTGGCTAAGATTTTTTCCTTCACACAGCAGAGAATCCTGATTTCACTGGAGAGCTGGATTTCATGACAAGTGGCAAGCCTCCAAAGCTGTTTACATTTTAGCTTTGTTTTCTTTATGTCTCTTTTTTTTCTTTTTGTATTGATAAGGTTCTGTCAGTGAATATTAGAAGAAGGCTTCATCTTTGGTCTGTCAAGCCTAAAAACCTTTAATCCATTCATTTCCTTATAATGAGTTTGAGATGCTGGTATTTTTTTTTCTTTTTTTCTGAGCCTTTCTGGGTACAATCCAATCAATGTTTAATTTTCTGAATTAGCCCTGTGAGAAGATTTACTTCATTGTGTTTGTCCTGCAAACAATGTTTGTTCTAAAGTTTGTGCAAATTTCTTTTTCTATGCATCTTCAAGTCAATGAGTCCATTCCTCTGCCTCCCAGCCTATATATTTTCCTAGTATACCACCTTGCAATCTGTCTATACTCAAAGGTCACATTATTTACCTACCATCAAGATGCCTACTAAGAGTTGTTTTTCCCATGGTAGGAATTAACTGTGTTTGTTTATTTCTTTGCACTTTCCTTCCTAGCTTTATTGTGGACAGTGGCCCAGTTGTGAGATGACTCATTAGGACTGGAGTTTTTGACTGAGGGAAAAACCTTCCTTTCTGGGAAATTTCCCAGTCTACAGAAGAAAAATATATGCATAAATTGCCAGATACTACCTCTTATGGTTAGAAGTTCAAGAAATATACCCACACACACACATTCACACATCTGCACCCTATCCTTATCCTTATATCTCTTTGTTCCATTCACTCAAAAAGGAGACATACAAATATAGTCCAAATTGACTCTGTACTCATTCTCCCAACTTACATTGGGACTAGCTCTGGTGGACTAAGTTCCTAGAGCTATATCTCTCTTCAGGGTTCTAAGTTCATTGGTGCCATGGGATTCTTCTTTTGCTTTTAATTCAAACACCTCTCTGGCCTGTTGTATTCCTTCCAGTATCAATGACTTATTTCATATTATCCAGCCTTCTGGTTGGTCTCCCTAACTCAAGTCTCTCCACACTCCAATCCATCTTCCATCCAGCAATCAAAGTGATCTTCTGAAAATAGAGGTCTGGCTATGTCATTCTCCTATTCAATAAATCCCTGTGGCTCCCTTTTGCCTCTAGGATCAACTATTGAGTTCTTTGAGTGACTATTAAAGCATTTCGCCAAATGACCCCTTCCCATCTTTCAAGTCTTCTTATACCTTACTTCCCTACACGTGCTTTATGATGCAATGACGCTGGTTTCTTTTCTGTTCCTCATACAAAACATCAGATTTTCAGTGGCTGTCCTCTGTGCCTGGAATATTCTCCCTCTTTTTTCTACCTCCCGGCTTCCCTCAAGTACCAGCTGAAATCCCACCATCTGCTTTTCCGAATTTCCCTTAATGCTAGTGTCTTCTCTCTAAAACTATGTCCAATTTATCTTGTATAGGTCTTGTTTGTAAATAGTTGCTTACATGTTGTTTCCCCCATTAGACTGTTAGCTCTGTTTAGTCAAAGACTTTTTTTTTTATCCCTAGTACTTAGCATAGTGCCTGGTGCATAGTAAGTGCTTGTTGATTTGACTTGTTGACTAATCAGTGACTAGCACCCAGTATCATATTTCACAAGTGATATATCTTTGATATCATTTATAATAGCTTCTTGTCAATTAGCTTTTATAATGATATATTTACTGAAATTATATATATATATATATATATATATATATATATGTACATATATATATCTCAAGAACAAGAATACTAAAACATCCATCTGAATTCCTCTACTCCAGTAACTAAGGAAGATGGGGTCAAAATTAGAAGTTATTAAACAATAAAATTCACATAAAATTCACTTTTAGGCATGGCCCCAAAATGGGCAAGCCCTTCCTTTGATGCAAGGTGTAGTGTCTTGGCAGCCAGGCCAATTCACTGCTGTCCTGGGTAAGGAAGGTCACTACTCAGGGCTGCATCCCCATAAAGCTTGGAAACCAGTGACTTGTGCTATGGGTCCTAGTTCTGGGGCCTCTGATGGATCTTCCAATCTTTGGAAGCTCACAAGTTCCTCACCTATTTCTTCTACTTCTTTCTATCTCCTACACTCATTCACTCAACAGCAGAAAAAGAATGAAATACAACAGAAACAGAAAAACAGCAGCACTGTTTGTTCAATTTCGTGCCAATTTGACTAGGGAGGTAGCCAGCTAGAAGCAATATGCATGCAAACACTCTCTCTCTCTCTCTCTCTCTCTCTCTCTCTCTCTCTCTCTCACATACACACACACACACACACACACAACCGCATATACAAATTCCTCCCCCATCCCCCAACCCCAGAGGCTTACACACCATTTCCACTTACTACTCACCAGGGAGCAGAGAACTCAACTTCCCATTGGGGCGTTTTATACACATAATCTGTCTGACTCAGTAGGCACTTAAAAAACTTTTCATCACTACACAGTAAATTGATAGGAAACAGTCCCAGAATACCTATGCGTGCTCTGAAGTGGGGCCTCTATTACAAATCTCTGGAATCAGGCTCACAAGGCCCTCGTGAAGGTTAGCAGGACACAGAACAGATTTTGAATGCTTGAAAGCAGCTAGGGCTCACAGTGGATAGAGCTGTGGTCTTGGAATAAGGAAGACATCGTTCAAAATTTTGTCAGACACTAATTGTGTAAACCTTGCAAAATAATTTAAACTCTGTTTGCCTTGGTTTCCCAAACTGTAAAGTCATTTAATAATAGCACCTTTCTTCCAGAGCTGGTGTGAGGATAAAATTAGATAATATTTGTACAATGCTTACCACGGTGTCTGATACTTAATAGGAACATATAAATGCTTGCTTTTCTTTATTTTTCTTTCTTTCCTTCTTTCTTTTTCTTTCTTTCTTTTTTCTTTCTTTCCTTCCTTCTTCCTTCCTTCCTTCCTTCCTTCTTCCTTCCTTCCTTTCTTCTTCCTTCCTTTCTTCCTTCCTTCCTTCTCCTCTCCTCCCTTCCCTTTCTTTTCCTCTCCTTCACTTTCTCCCTCCCTTTCTTCATTCCTTCCTTTTTTCTCCTTTTTTTTCTGTTCTTCCCTCCCTCCATTCCTTCCTTGCTTCCTCCTTTCCTGAACTAAGATTCTATTGGCCAGTCTTCTGTTACACAAAGGAGAAAGTGATTAAACGAATCTATACAAGGTTGAGTCTCCTAGTGAACTTAGTACTTCTGTTGTAGTTAGAGGAAACAACAAATTAATCCCAAGATCAGGAACTGGCAAAGATATTACTGATCATGTAGTCTGATTCCTTTTATTTTTTGATTAATAAACTGAGGCCCAGAACAAAGAAATAACTTGCCTGAATTCATACAGAAAACAAAATTCAGGTCACTGATCTCCAGCATCCTTTCCACCATAGCAAGCTGCCTGCACACAGAACAGTATTCCAGGTGCTGAATGACATACAAAATTTAGATATAGGACATGACCATGTAGTTCGTGCAGTCTAATTGGTAAGAATCAACATAACATAAAATACATCAAGACATACAATTATAAAGTGCTATGGAGGGATAGAGGAGGAGAGCACTTTTTTCCCCCAGTTAATAGTATTTTCTACCAAATACATGTAAAGATAGTTTTTAACATTCTCTTTTATAAATTTTGGTTTCCTAGTTTTTTTTCTCTCTCCTTCCATCCCTGGACCCCTCCCCAAGACATCAAGCAATCTGATATAGGTTATACATGTACAATTATATTAAATATATTAAATAAATTAAATATAGTCATATTTTGAAAGAAAAATCAGAACAAAAGGGAAAAACCATGAGAAAGAAAAAAACAAAAAACAACTAAAAAAAGTGAAAATAGCATATTTCAATCTGCATTCAGGCTCCATAATCTTTTGGAATTGTCTTAGATCATTTTAGTGCTAAGAGCTAAGTACATCATAGTTTTTGTTTTTGTTTTTTATTTTTTTAGGTAATTGGGGTTAAGTGACTTGCCCAGGGTCACACAGCTAGTAAGTGGCAAATGTTTGGTCTGAGGCAGGATTTGAACTCAGGTACTCCTGACTTTAGGGCTGGTGCTCTATCTACTGCACCACCTAGCTGCTCCTAAGTCTATCATAGCTGATCAGTGCAAAATGTTGCTGTTCCTGTGAACAATGTTCTTCTGGTTCTGCTCACTTCACTCAGCATCAGTTCATATAAGTCTTTGCAGGTTTTTCTGAACTCCACCTGCTCATCATTTCTTATAGCACAATAGTATTCTATTACATTCATATTGGAAGACTTTTTCAGCCATTCCCCAATTGATTGGCATCCCTTCAATTTCCAATTCTTTGCCACCACAAAAAGAGCTGCTATAAAAACTTTTGTCTATGTGGGTCCTTTTCTCTTTTTTATGATTTCTTTGGGATACAAATGTAGTAGTGGTATTATTAATCAAAGAGTAGGAACAGTTTTATAGCCCTTTGGGCATGGTTCCATGTTGCTCTCCGAAGGAGAGCACTTTTGACCTGCAGAATCAAGTAGTGTTTCTTGGAAGAGGTGACATGTGAAATGAGTTTTGAAGAATGGGTAGGAATTCAACGGGTAAAGAAAAATACAGATCCATTTAAGAATCTCAGTATATCCAGGGGTCTTTTTAAGGACTCATTTAGCTAGCTGGATTCTTAGATCGAAGGGTAGGTAGGTAGTGCAATGGATAGAGTGCTGGGCCTGAGGTCAGGCAGACTCATCTTCATGAGCTCAACTCTGGCCTCAGACACTTACTAGCTGTGCAAACCTGACCCTGGGTAAGTCACTTAGCCCTATTTGCCTTGGTTTCCTTACCTGGAAAATGAGCTAGAGAAGGAAATGTCAAACCACTTTAGTATCTTTTTTTTTTTTTTAGGCAATTGGGGTTAAGTGACTTGCCCAGGGTTACACAGCTAGGAAGTGTTATGTGTCTGAGTTCGAATTTGAACTCAGGTCCTCTTGACTTCAGGGCTGGTGCTCATAACCACTGCACCACCTAGCTGCCCCCATTTTAGTATCTTTGCCAAAACTTCACATGGGGTCACAAAGATTCAGACACAACTGAAGCAAATGAACAGCAATTCCCAGAACAAGCCCCTTTTGGGCAACCTTTTTCACCTCTCATCCAAGGCCCAGCCTGATAATGAGAGGGTGAGTTTAGATGGAAGGCATACCCAAAAGTGATGTAGCACGCACCAAGTAGGTAAAGCTAAACTTCACTCTTATACAGTAGCAACCAAGGAGAGTGGTTACAGCTAGCACTATGGATAGTGAGGTGAAACTATATACCCTGGGAATCAAGTTGGCAGGGTGCTGAAAATTGGGCCAAGGAGAAGGAGACACATCCTCCAAAGGCAGAAGGTATTAATAAAAGGAGCAACTAGTCCAGCTGACTGGCAAAAAGCAAAGAGCAGTTCCTGTAAGGAAGCTTGCAGTCTGGGCAGACAGCTTTATTAATGAGTAATTTCTGAAAGGAAGAGAAGCTGTGGAGACAGTGAAGTGTACTGAATCTCTGCATACGCATAGAGTGCAGGAATATGTTTGATTTGAGGGAAATAATGTAATTGTTTCCCAAACAGACACTCATGAGAGAACAATATCTTCATTTCCTGTCCTCAGTTGTAGTTCTGGCAACTGGTGCACTAACAAATGCAGATTGTACCCTGGAATCTGCATTTCACTTGCTAAATGACACATCTGTTTGGGGAAATTATGTAGTAGACTGTGGACGTATTGGGGGGAGGAGGTGTCTTTAGTATGGGAAAAAAAAACATGAGAAATTCCTTTTCTCATCTTCCAAAAGATAAAAATATCATTAAAATAAAAGAATTACAAAGAATAATACCTTTGGTCCTTTAAAGTGTCTATTTTATTATTCTTGTTAAGTCATTTCAGTTATGTCCAACTCTCCATAACCCTATTTGGGGTTTTCTTGGCAAAGGTACTAGAGTGGTTTGCCATTTCCTTCTCCAGCTCATTTTCCAGTTGAGGAAACTGAGGAAAATAGGATTAAGTGGCTTGCTCAGGGTCACACAGCCAGTAAATGTCTGAGGCCAGATTTGAACTCAGGTCTTCCTGACTCCAGGCTTGGTGTTCTTTCTACTGTGCCAGCTACCTGCCTCAAAGGCTTATTTTACAGAGAAGGAAATTGGAGATTCTGAGGTATGTGAAGTGATTTGCTTAAAAGTAAGTGGCAGAAATAGGACTTTAGTTTAAATAGTTAAGACTCCAATTTCAGTCTTCCTTCTATCAAACCAACAGAAAGACATTATGTGATGGAAAGGATGCTGGTCTTGGAGTCATGACCTGTATTCAAATGCTAGCTCCCAGACTTTTAAATTGTGTGACATGCATAAGTAAATTCACCCCTTTAGACTTCAGTTTCATCATGTGCAAAAATGGATCTAATAATCCTTGTGCTACCTATCTCACAAACCTGTCAGGAAAGTACTTTGGAATTCTAAAAAAAAAGCTAAGAAAAAAAAGAGCTAATTATCTTTATATCATAAGAGAATGGGATCTCATATTGAAAGCTGGTTCCTTCTTAGTCCATGTGGGAAATATATTCTATACTGATTTTTTACTGAATTTACCATACACAAAACTACATGCACAATTAAAAATTTTCAGGTTATTTTTTTAAGAGACAATATATGCCAAAAAGGAAGCTGGATTGATTTTACTTTTGAAAGACAATTTGGAATGTGGGAGCTTAACCCCATTAGGTAAAATCTTTCACAAATTATTAAATTCAACCATTTGATAGGAAGGGGTGAAAGTCAATTCTTCATTCATTTCATTAAAGATATTCTTAAGCAGTCAATAAATAATTATTTTATTGGATGACTTCAGTGGTAATATTGTAATGGCACTTGGTAGGTTTTGTCACAAGCTCCTTTCTCCTTTATCATTTTCTTAGAAAATCAAACAGAATGGGACCGGATGAAAAGGAAGATGTCTGTTTCAATAATTAGAGAAGAAATGGTTCAGGATCCAGCAGGGAAGGGGTCAAAGCCATCATATCTACAGAACCCTCTGAGGATGAATGTTGTTTACAGTATATGTTTAAAATAATATTCCTGGCTAGTCAAGCTCTCCCCCAGGATAGTGCAATTATAACAGTAACAGAGGATTAATTAAGAATCATCCCATAGGTGATGCTAGAGATGTGGAATCGACCAGAGGGGGTTACATTACCAACTCAGCACAGAGGTGAACAGACCAGAGCTGTTCAAAATAATTAGCTAGGCACAAGGGCAGGGCTGAGCTTTTGCTTCATTTGTCTGATTTTGATTAATACTTTAATCTCACTCTCTCTCTTTTCTCTCTCTCTCTCTCTCTCTCTCTCTCTCTCCTTTCTTCCTCCCCCTGCCCCCCTCCAAGAAGCATAGAAGCATTCTGGCTTTTATTAATGGGCAAGGAATGAACAGGATAGAGCAAACCTTATAGAACTGAAATCAATTGAAATCAATTGAAAATATATTTCACTTAGGCCTGCTTCAGGTGGGGCATCTATTTTTAATACCTGGTTCCTGGGGCCCTAGTTTTCTGCTTTTAATCCAGATAAGAGTTACAAGATAGCTTAATTGAAAGAAAACAGACAACAATGACAGAGCAGAGCATCAGAATGAGGAGATGTTTAGAAATACAGGTAAACAAGGCCAAGACCCACATCCATTGCTCTGTAAGGGTTTGAAGAAAGCCTAGTACTGGAAGTGGCCTTGACATCATCTAGTTCAACTCCGTCATTTAACAGAGGGCTGGAGAGATCAAGCAATTTTCTCAGAATTTGAACTCAGATCCTGTGGCTATAAATTCAATGCTGTTTTCATTACACCTTGCTCACTCTTTGCTGTTTACTTTACCTAGGCTTCCCCCTGTTCAGAACTCCAGGATTCTTGAGGTTGCCAGGATAACATAAAGAGGAGAAGACACATATTCCCTTTATCACCTTTCTTTGGATACTTTCCCTGCCTAATACTTTTTCTTCCTATTTCAGGGCTTCCCTTCCTTTTGCTATAAACACAATGTATGTGTGAGAGAAGGAGAATTAAAAATAATAGAATTGTAAAGAACATGAAATATAATTTATTCCAATTCCTCTACTTTAAGAGAAGAAGAAACTAAATCTCAGAGTGAAAGACTAATTTGTTTAAGGGCATTCTGCTGATAAGAAATAGAATTAGGGCTAAAACTCACATGTCTGGATATTTCAGGGTCCAGATTCCCAGGCTAATGAAATTTTACAGTTCAGACCAGGGAATTATTAAGCTTTTATTATTTATTATTAAACTTAATGTAGCAGTAAAAATGACATAGTGCCTGACCCCAGGGAGCTTATAATCTAACTGATGGGAGAAAACATAGACTCAGATAAGCATCCTGTATATGAGACTGTTAGAGGAGTAAAAGAAAGATACAGCCAAAATTCTATAAGACATTTCAGGAGGAATCTGGGAGGTAGGAGAAAAGGTCAAGCAAGGAAGGCATCATGGAGAAGGTGGTACTTGAACTGGAATTTCAAGAAAGAGGAGGAGTTCAACAATTAGAAAGGTGGGAGGAGAGCTTCCTAAGCATGGAGTATGGCCTGAACTAAAGCCAAGCAGAAGGAGAGGACATAATGACCTGGGGAATAGCTTAGCTTGAATGGAAAATGTATGAAGGGTGGTAACCCATTATTCACTAAAGTGGAAGTAAGGAGCAGGAACAATAATCATCTGGGTTTGTTTTCTTTCCTTAGCACTGCCTAGTCAAATATGAGTTGGTAAAAGAGGAAACAAATTCAATATAATACAACATACATTAATTAAGCATCTTCTATGTGCAAAGCACTATACTAGGCTCTGAAATACAAAGCACAAGTCAGATACTATTCTCCTGCAGATCGATTATTCCTTTCTCTATGGAGCTCATAGTCTAATGGAAAGTTAATAGAGAAAGATATAATTCTAATATACAATGATATGTAACAAGTCCATTTGTGTGGTACAAACTCAGGTGCTATTTGAGGTCTAACAAGAGTCAACAAGGAGGAATGATATTAGGGATAACATGTGAGTTGGTCTTGCAAATATTAGTAAAATTTAAGCAAGCAGAGGAGAGGGATAACATTTTAGCCATAGGGAAATAAACAAGCAAAAGCATAAATGTAGAAAAACAAAATAATAACTGAGAGTCCTGGAACCCAAAAAAAAATTCATGTGGTGTCCATGTGAGGGGGGTTAGTCAATATCCGAGTATGAACATACATTGCAATTGCTGTTGATATTGGAAATGGTTGATGATTCCCCAGGATTCATAGTATCTGGGCAATTCTCTCTGGTTGGGTATAATCAGGGTGGAAGAATAGGAGGAAGCAGAGAACTTGAGGCCAGGCTAGTTTTATTTATTACTATTATCACTCATCTTGCAAGTTCCAGGTGGTATGAGACTGTAGGCCAGATGGCATTCAGGCAATTTCTGCCTTGTAGTCCTACTGGCCCAGTAGTAGTTAAAGACAAGTGGAAATCTCTTTCTCTCCATGGTGATCCTCCATCACTCCTATCCCTCCTAGCCTGGGCCACCTGATTCAATGCTGTAAAGAGGTAGTGGGCCACCCACAGATGCTAATGGATTGCAATATTCTGGGACAAAGCGTCACTGACCTAGTGCCAGTTAAAGATCTAAAGAAGAGCACAGGATATGCTCAGGAAGCAAATCAATCCAGTTTGGCCAGAGCACAGAA
This sequence comes from Phascolarctos cinereus, assembly GCF_003287225.1. Classification (NCBI taxonomy): domain Eukaryota; kingdom Metazoa; phylum Chordata; class Mammalia; order Diprotodontia; family Phascolarctidae; genus Phascolarctos; species Phascolarctos cinereus. The sequence continues at coordinate 364,693,256 of NW_027555625.1, read as the reverse complement.
TACATAGAAGAGAGGAAAACAGCGCATGGCTATTAAGATAGCACAGTGCCAGATTGTGAAGAGCTTTGAATGCCACATACAAGAGTTTAAACTTTGTGGACGTAATAGATATTCACTAAAGATTTTTGAGCAAAAGGTTGACATGACAGGAAAGGTGTATAATGTTCTCTTTCCTCTTCTAAAATCCAGGGTAAGAATCAGAAAGCTATAAGGAACCCTATATATTACTGGAGAATCCTTACTGAACAGACTGACCTGTGCCTTAGGAGAACAAGACAGAGGAATGTCTATGAAGTCTTTCCTTATTATCCTAGGTGCATGTGATCTCAGTGGCCTCAAATGTCTTAAAACAATTTGCCTAATTTCTTCTCTGTCCCTATCACAGCCTTTTATGTTTATACTTATTTCTGCAAGTGGCTTGCCATTCCACCCCTTATGTCCTTTAAATTATAGGCTTCTTGAAGGCTAGAACTGTGTAATTTTCATCTTGCTTAATCAACACCTACATATGTGGTAGCTTATGTACAGTTGTTCATTTCTCCAGATCCTCCTCAAGGGAAGACTCAGAAAGGCAAAGATTTCTATGGAGTAAATGTTATATCCACCTACCTATTTCTTACATTAATCATAAGCTTTTAGATTGGTTTTCTCTTGATCTCATCGTAAAACTGAGGAGGTGAAGAAAGAGGAGCAAAATACTAGTGTCCTCTAGTTGCCCAAGAAAGTGGGAGTTGGGTCCAGGCAGTTAACTCATAATAGACTATCTGTACCGGGAATGGAAGGATGTTTTGGTAATTCTCATGGTTATGATTCTCTAGGGTATCTGGCTAAGCTGTGATTCAGTCTGTACCTATCTGTTCTTGACAACTTCTTCTTCTCTGGAAAGGGGCATTATTTAAAAGCTTCTTAGAACCATTATTGCCCAAAGACTGTCAAGGAAATCAGCTGTTCTGTCTCTCCCAGATGCCATTATCTATAGCCAGCAGTTTGTTGGTAGGTGTTTAACAACCAGCTCTCTAGGGGGAAAAAAAACACACACACAGTACCTTTCTTTGAAGTTCAATCTACATTTTAAACATTTTATTCATCACTTCCTTGAGTCTATACTATCAACAAATCATAGCTCAAACACTGGCTTGCAGCATTTGCTTATTTCCAAGGCTTAAATGTTCATATTAAATATTTAATAATTGGTTATTAGGAGATGATGTGAGTGGGATCCAATCCATCCCTGTCTATAGTTATCATTTGCTTACAAGATCCAAATTCAAGGCGTACATCTGCTGTCAACATCTGACAAATGTTATGCATCCCATACCACAAAAGTCTTGGATGAAGCTATCTAGCACATCAGAATACTACCAAGAGACTACCATATCTCAAAGCCATCTATTTCATGAGTCCTCAGCAATTTCTCCCAGTATAGTGTTCTATAGAATACTCCTACAAGAAGACTGTTTCCTCTTCTACCTTAGGGATCGTTATTCAAATTCTCTGTCATATTTCTATGCCCTGCGAGGTCAAATACTTCTTCCAATTCATTCTGTTCTTTATCATGTTTTGTATGTTTGTAGCATTACCAGTGCCCTCCATTGCTGACATTTATTCTGTATTGTAATTCCCATTCTCTATAGTAACAAGCTTGTTAGATATATCTGGGCAGTTTCATCCTTCTGGCTTCTTTTCAGTTTAAATTCCTCTATATTGAATTCACAAGAGTTCAAGCAGTTTTTTTTTTAATCAGCCCTTGTTAGGAGTATTCCATCACTTGCCAAGGGCTTAGTATTAAACATTTTTAATTCAAATCCAGAATTCTATATAATATTCACAGACATCATCTTTCTTAATCATCTATTCACTTTTATATACGCCTTTCCTTTCTGCACCCCATGCCTTCAATTGGTGATGAAAGTACCACCTATATTCCCCAAGGTCTTCAGTGTTTTGCCTAGGACTTCATAAAACTTAGCAGTGCCAAGAATTCTTAAGGAATCACAAGAAGGAGGAGGAGTTGTCAAGTCTGAACATTCTCAAGAAGTTTTCAAACATTTTCTTCAGGAAGAGAAACAGAAGGTTATGGGCAGTGCTAAACTACATGGTGAAAATGAATTTGAATTTATTATAATAGATTAGAAATGACTGACTACTTGCATGAAAGTCACAGCAGATTCAGCTGTGTGTAGTCAGAACCACTGATTATATTTTTATTCATTGCTCAGATGTGTGCTTCACATATTGGTGATTTTGTCTTTTTTATTTTTGTCAAGTTCAGAGCCCTAGAGATTTTTTTTTAAATAGCTGCCTTCGCAAAGAAAAACACTGTTAAAAGCCTAGCCAGCAAATGTCTAGAGTGAAGATCACAATTAATACCAATCTAGATGAAAGAATAAAGATGAAAGTAGAAACTTTATGTGATGATAATAGTTCTAATTTGACCTATTTAAGCAAACTGTTGACTCTGAAAAATGGGAAATAGATAAACATAAAGACATTGACTTTGATTATTCACATTTCTTAGAGAAGTTTCACATGAAAAGACAAAGAATATAAGATCTGACTATATGTGTAGCTTGTTGGTTGCAGAAAAAAAATTAAACTCTTCAAGTGAAACAGACTTAAAAGCTCTCCCCCAGCAGTGTCTTCTATTCATAGAAAAAAAATCATATAAGATTCAATGATAAATGTTACTGTAAAGATAATTGTTAGATTTATGTGGGTAGTTTCATCCTTCAGTCTTCTTTTTCAGTTTAAATTCTTCTGTATTGGATTCAAAAGAGTTTAAGCCTCTTTTATTTTTTTCAGACCTCTCATCAGTATGAAGCAAAGCATGAAGCAGGAAGGTATTTGGTCATCAAAACTGTTAAATCATTGTTACAGAGTATATTCTGTGGAAACCCCAAATAGAAAAGTGACAGCAAGGTCTTCCAGGTGCTACAAGACATCATGCAGATTACACCAAAATGCCATCACATAACAAGGACTTAAAAAAAAAAAAGGCTGCCCTAACAGTACCCGTGGAGGGGGAAGGGTATGAAAAGGGGATGAAGAATGCATACTAGTAGATTATGTGAAATTGCACAGGCATATTATTGATTAAAAAACCTGTACATATATTTTGGGCAAGCATTGTAGATGGCGGTGGGGAGAAAGTTAGGGTAGTGACAAAGGTACCAGGTATAGGGACATGGTTTTTGAAATCCATAAATTTAGGAACAGAGCTAAGAAAGAAATTAATATAGGCCAGGAGCAACACATCAGTGGGAAAATAGGCGTAGGAATAGAGTGGACTGGATCATATTTAGAGAATTATGTAGCACTTTAAATATTCCCAAAACATTTTTTTAAACCATCAATAGTTTCCTAGTAATGCCATATGACTGTGAACACTTTGATCTCAGAAGCCTCAAAACTGAACCCAAATTGACCAAAGGGCAATTGAAAGACCCCTGGCAAATAAAAGTAGGCTGTGGTATATTGTGTATAGTCATTATATGTGATGACAGAGATAAAAACCATCTTCCAGACTGCACACTATGCATGGTTTCTTCCATTGGTTCTAATTCTTCTTTACAACATGACAGGTGAAAATAGGTTTAATATGAATGCACATATCGAGCCTATATCAATTTATATACCTTCTTGGGGTGGGGAGAGGGCATAGGTGGAGAGAAAATTTGGAACTCAAAATCTTATTGAAGTGAATGTTGAAAACTAAAAATAAATTTGGTTTTTTTTTAAAGTATTATCTTGTAGTTTTAAAAAAAAAGAATGTGTACAATGATAAAAGGAGGCACTCCAATCATGAGTAACTGACAACATATTGACAGCCTTGCTGATGCATAGACTATATATATATATATATATATAATATATATATATATATATGTATGTGTATATATATATATGCATATATATATACATATATCATTCAAACTGCGCATTTATTAAAATGCTCTACGCACAATGGGCATTTAAGAAATTTTTGTTAAACTGAAATTCCATTATTTCAAACTGGAGATGCTCTGGGCTTTCTCTTCTTCATTGTGGGCATTTTGTCTTCTAAATCTTTTAATTCACTATTAGCATAAATATTCCTAGAGTGTTTCAAGGCTTTTGAGGTATTGCCTTCATAAAAAGCTTGAGATGGGATAGTGTGAGTATTATTATCCCCTTTTTTATACATAAGGAAATTGGGACACAGGGAAGTTAAGGGCTTTGCCTAACATCACACAGCTAATGTCAGAACTGGGACTCAAACCCAGATTTCTTCTTTTAAGACCGTAATTGCACTGCTTCTGTAAGAATGCATATGTAAGAATTACATATACATTTATTTAATCAGAAGATTTTACATGACTCACTGAAATATTTTTTTTTTCTTAAATTAATTGTTCTTAACTCTGAATTTTCTTGGTGACTGGTAATGTAGCATTTTGTTAATACAAGGCAAGTACTTTTGAATTAAAAATAATTATCTATCTACTTTCCAACGTGTCTACCATGTATACAATTGGAAGCATCCATGTATTTATCTTTTATTTTTAGTACTTATTCCTACCGTGTCTGAATATTCTAAAGCCATACATTAGTCTCTAAAGCTATAGACAGTGGGTTGTCATATGGTTGGACTCTGGGTTGATATTGATTTAAAGCTGGGGGCTTTCAGGGTTACCTGCTAGTTACCTACTGGGTATCTATTTGTAGGGAACTCTTCTAAACTGAATGGATCTTGAATTCTAAAAGGCCTGTCCTCTTAAGATACAGATAGGGGTGTGATTAAAAAAGATACACTACTCTGGAGCATCATTGATTGGGCATAGCAAACTGTCATTTATTTCACTGATATCCCTAAACTCATCTCATGTCCCTTTGTTGTTTTTTTCCTAGCCATAAGCAAATGCTGTACACTCTCTGGATTGGATTTGGCCTTGTGTGTTGTCCACCCTCTTTTCATCTAGGTCCCTTCCCCTGGGCACAGACTGATGCTTCTGACTGATGACAGTACTTCATGTTCTTATTAGTTTATCAGCTTTGAACAATCAGCCCTTGAGGAGCTGAAAGCAAAATGGCTATATGGTGTGGTGGAAAGTCCACGGAATTTGGAGTACAAAAAAAGGATTCAGATCCAAGCTCTGATGTTTAATATCTGTGTGATCATGAGTATATCCCTTTAGTGGTCAATTTCCTCATTTTTAAGATAGAAAGAATATTGTTTCTACCATCTAGCTCAGAGCATTATTGTGAGGAAAACATTCTCTAAATCTTGCAGTTCTATTCAAATGTGCATTAATTAATTTACAGTTGTACAAACTTACTAGTAATGACTGTCATAAAAATAGTTTACTGGTTCAAAGTATGCCTTCTTGCTGCCCTTCTCATGGAATCATAGAACTAGATCTGAAAAGGATCTTAGAGATCATTTAGTCCAGTCTATTATTGTTACAGATAAAGTGCACATAGCTTATTTGCCCAAGATCACACACACAAAATAAATTAAAAAAAAAAAAAGACAAGTAGTAATGGCCTGGTGTAATGAAAAGAGCACAGAATTTAGAGCTAAAAGAGTTGAATTTACCATTTTACTCTGTTTGGGCCACGTTCTCCTCATTTGTAAAAGGAAGATAATCTCAAAGCTTCCTTATTGCTTAAAACTCTATATTTCTTACATGTACGTAGTTGCAGTTGACATTGGCTTGGAGAGGTCACTGAGTCAAACAGAGGTAAATGGAACCAGGAAAGCAGCATATAGCAATGACTACAACATAAATGGAAGAAAACAAAAGCAAACAAAATCACCACCACCAGCAGCAATAAAACCAACTTCAAGCATTGAAACAATGCTGGGAAATTATGGTAAATGAATGAGTAAATTAGTCAACAAATATTTATGACATGCCTGCTGTATGACTGGCACTATGTAGATACTGGCGACACAAATTTAATGAATGAAAGATGATGTGTCATAATGGTAGGTTGATGGAACTAGAATCAGGAAAATCTGGATTCAAATCCCAACTTAGGTATTTACCAGCTATGTGGCCCTAAGTATGTTTCTGTAGGCTTCAGTTTCCTCAACTATAAAAAGAAGGGTCTATGTGAACTCAGTGACCTTTGAGGTCCCTTCTAGATTTACATTTATCATCTAACAACTGAAATGATCCCATTGTGACCAAAGAAGAGAAATTATATATATATATATATATATATATATATATATATATATATATATATATATATATATATATATATATATATATGTATATATGTATATTTTTTAATCTTTATGGAGGATGGGCAATATTGGTATGAAATGAACATCAGACTTTTCTCAATGTGTTTAGTTCAGATGAACTTCCCTACCACCACAACCCCCACCTTTTTTATTCTGTATTACAACAGTTGGCCTTCAGAGAGCAAGAAGAGTGAAAGATTCACTGGGAATGTAAATAATGGAAAATAAATCCACACACATTTATTGTCTACTATATGCTACATACAGTGCTAAGAATCTTGGACACGAGTGTAAAGAATGAAATAATACTTATTTGCAACAAAATATTTTTTTATTTAAATAAATGATTAAATATTGTTAAATATATTACATTATAATATATTTATATAATATAACATTAAATTATTAAATATTAACCATTTGGTTATGTTTTATTTATAGTATTTATTATATTTTTAAAATAATATGAAATAAATATAGTAAAAGAGCCAACAGGTAAAATTTAAAAGAAGGAAGATTTTGACTAAGCGGAAAAAAAATACTAGCAATTCAAACTATATATACAAGGATAGAGGGCTGAATGACCAACTTTATCAGGGATAGTATTAATGATTTGGATAAGATAACCTCTGAGATTTCTTCCAATTCTTAAAACTAATCCAATTCTCAAATCTCTTATCTAATTTGAACCTCACAATAATCATATGAGTGACATGGGCCTCCTTGCTATTCCTGGCACATAACGCTCCATCTCTGGACTCTAGTGCATTTTCACTGGCTGTTCTCCATGACTGAAAAGCTATTCATCTCAGCCTCCTGGCTTCCCTAGAGTCTTTCAAGTATTAGCTAAAGGCCCATCTTCTAAAAGAAACCTTTCCCAGTCCTCTTTAATCTTAATGCCTTCCCTCAGAGTTTCCTGCCCCCTGGCCCAGCCGCCATTTAACCTGTCTAGCTTATTTGTACACATTAGACTGTGAGCTCCTTGAGAGCAGCGATTATTTTATTATTACTGAATTTGAGAGTTTTTGGGACTTCATATCCCCAGCACTTAGCACAATGCCTTGCCCATGATAAGTGCTTAATAAATATTTGTTGACTGAATACTTACCCTCATTTTCTAGGTTAGGAACCAGATATATAAAGGGTATGTAGCCAAAGTGACATATCTAAAAAATGGCAGAAATGAGATTTGAACCCAAGACCAGTGTAAGATTCTTTCCACTACACTAGAGTAGTTTTTTTTAAAGTAGCTACTCTTTCCTGGTCATTAAAACAAACAAAAAAGGATTTAAAAGAGCAAAAATATATCATTAAGATATGAACTAGTAGTTCTCCTGCCCAGAGTATTGATGCTGGTGAATTCATAGGTAGAGGAATAGTAGGGGGATTTAACAGCTGTGACCATAAGAGTATGCCTAAGCCAAATAGCTAAGATATAAGTTAGTGCTTATAGACCTAATTCTTTGATGGATGATTTCAATTTCCTAAAGCTAAAATATCTTCTAGTCCCATCCAACTGCCCTTGCCTGACTTTTCAAACCATTACTCATCTTTTAGTTTGGGAGTGGTAGCAGCTTGAAACCTGGAGGAAACAGAATCCTGATCTTGTTTTGCTTTATTGTGCATTGAATGACTCATGGTTTTTGCATCATTTATTAAAAACTATGTGAACTTGTGATTCTCCCAGCTGGCTGATTGTACTTACATAGAACAAGGCTTCATTTCCAAATGGATGGTAAGCAACCCTTAGGCAAGGGAGGTGATTAAGCTGCAAAACCCCAGGATAGGGCAAGACCCTAAGTGAGTGTTGTCTGTTGATTATCCGGCTGGCAGAATATAAAGGTTGGTGCTAATGGTATCTTTTCATAAATTAAAAAGTGACCTTGAGTTGTCTACTACAACCATCTATCCCCTCCCAACCTTACCCTCCACCTGCCCACATAAATACACACAGGGACAGCCCCACAGCCCTTAACTCTTGCAACCTGGTGCAAAAGTGAGAAAATATCCTCCTGAGTGTTCTGAAGGAGGATGGCGTGGGAGAGTACTAAGCCCAGGGCCAGGAGATCTGGGCTCCAGTCCCATTTTTGATACTAGCTGGCTGTGGGAACTTTTGGGCAGAGCAATTCTGCTGTCTGAGGTTCAGCTCTTTCACCTGTCAAATAGGGATAACAATACATACAGACAGTGAGGTATGATGTACACTGAAAATGCCCTAAACTTTACTAGTTATGTGACATTGGACAAAAAAGTAATTTTCATGCTTTGGGCTTCAGGTAGTCAGGGTTGTACCAGATGACCTTGAATGTCCAAAACAGCTCTTATATTCTATAATTTTTACAATGCCTCCCACCTCTAACAATCTATGTTTTCTTAAACCTCTCAGGGATTGTTGTGAGGATAAAATGAAGTAGATAGATAGACAGACAGACAGACAGACAGATAGATAGACAGACAGATTATATATATATATATATATACACACATACATACGTATATATACATGTACATACATATATACAAATATAAGCATTCAGTAAGCATAAAGTACTATAGAAATAAGTTGTTATCTTCTTGAAATCTATAATTTTGAGGGAGTAAGAATGAATTCTGATCATTTAGAGTTATTGAAAAAATACAATCACTCTTCCCTGGTTGTCCCTGACAAAGAGGGACATGACAAATGCTACTGGACAGCTCCTAAGACATCCTTAGAAATGTCACACTGCCAAATAGGTCTGAAATTTCAGAGATTATAGGCTAAATACTATATTGATCTGAATATAAAATGTAGTTTCCCTTCTTCTCATCCTTTGATGAGTTTGCTTTTTTTACTTTCTTTTTTTTTTAGGGTGTACATTTTCCTTTTTTTAAGTATCTCATTTTAAGTATGAAATATATTAGGGGACAGACATGATATATGTGACATGTTATAATTGCAATAATCTCCCTTGATATTTTAAAGTACATATCTGTAGATTTATATAAATTCAATTAATAGTTTAATAAAGGAAAAGATACTCTTTGAAGGCTAATATGATGAAAAGAGGAAGGAAATAAGCATTTACTAAGTACTTACTATTTTCCAAGCACTGTACTAAGTGCTTAATAAACATTACCTCATTTGATCCTCACAATACTGTGAGAGAGGTGCTATTATTATCCACATTTTACATTTGGGAAACTGAGGGCAACAGCTGTTATATGGCTTGCCCAAGCTCACACAGCTAGTAAGTGTCTGAAGCCAGGTTTGAAATCATGTCTTCCTGACTCTAAATCCAATTCTCTAACTGCTATACCTACCTGTAAATATTTTGTTTCTCAGTCTAGAGGCATATAGAATTAGGTGGGATATTAGATGTCACCTAGCTTACCCTTCAGATTTTGCTTACATGTAAAAGTAAAAGGGACCTAAGACATCAATCGGTGCATCTGCTTTTTTCAAATAAGGTAACAGGCCCACAGGGGTAAGGTGGTATGACCAAAGTTTTATAAGTAATCAATCAAACAGCAGTAAAATTAGCACTTGAACAGGGGTCCTCTGCTTCCAAATGAGATGTTTCTTTCCTCTGTGCCATAGATCATCACAGGGAAGTGTATGGCAGATTTGAAAAGAGAATCTAGATTTCCCAACTCCCTATACAGAGTTGTTTTTACTCCAACAAATTGTCCTATTCTAAAATGAGTCGGAATTGTGGGAACATTCCAAAGAAACATTAACTAATCCTAGTAATATCAACTCATATTTATCTAGTAATTTGAGGCTTCTAAAGCACTTTCCACAGAATTCTGTTGGGTAGGTAGGTAGTTCAGGAATCATTATTCACATTTTAGAGATGAGAAAATTGAGTTAGAGCTGAAATGATAAACAGCTCATATGGGATTCCAATGATTTTTTTTACCCCTTGCTATCATCTTAGAAACCATACGTCCTTTAAGAATGTCATGGGTCAGGCTTGACTCATGCCAGTTTGGTGATCAACTTTTGGGTTTGGAATGGAAACTCAAATCTAAAAAACTCATCTAGCAGTTTAAAGACAGAGACAAGAGATGGAGACACAGAGAAAGTGTGTGTATGTTTGCTTAACAATAAAATGAAGAGGATATTCATCAAAGATACAGCATGGATCAGATGGATGATGCTTCCTTACTTCTGCATTTGTCAAGGTGGCACCTGACTGCATGTGTTCTGGCCTTTGGACCCAAATAACCAAGAAGCTACATCAATGGGGTTCTACCTTTAGTCTCCCTTGGATCAATTAAGTCTCAAAGATGGTTTCTTTAATTATCTTTTAATGAAAAGCTAACATAGCATGCATGGGGCAGATGGTACTCCTATAACATACAACCCCTTTGGGGCAAGGCCCTTCAAAGTATTCTAGATTTGAAATGTGAAACAAAGGGCCTATGGGCACATGAGGATGTAATACTCCTGAGTCTGGCCTAAACCAGACAAAAATATAATTGGGGAGTATTTAACAAAGTAAATAAAAATACACTAAAACATAAAGAACACTACATTTACAAACCAATTCAACCTTCTGCAAAAAGGACACTTATGTATGGAACAATGGCACACATTTCTATTTGAGTTCGACACCACTTTTTAAATTTTTTTTATTTTTTAAATTTTATTAATTTATTTTGATTTAACAACAATCACTTCCATATGCTTTTGAGTTGAAAATTTTTCTCTCCCTTCCTCACCCCCACCATCCCCAAGACAGCACATAATCTGATATAGGCTTTACATTTACATACCCATTAAACATATTTTCACATTAGTGAAGTTGTAAGTAAAAATTAAAACCAATAGGAGGAACCATCAGAAAGATGAAACAAAACTCAACAGAAGGTAAAAATAAGTGATAGCGATTCGACTTACATAGTTCTTTCTTTGGATGTGGACAGCATTTTCCATCCGAGGCCTCTGGAGATGTCTTAGATCCTGTAATGCTGAGAAGGGTTCAGTTTAACAATCTTAGTCATTGCATAATGTGGCTGCTATTGTGTACAAAGTCCTCTTGGTTCTGCTCACTTCACTCAGCATCAGACCATATAAGTCTTTCCAGATTTTTCTGAAGTCAGCCTGTTCATCATTTCTTATAGCACAATAGTATTCCATTACATTCATATACCACAACTTGCTCAGCCATTCCCCAATTGATGGGCATCCTCTCAATTTCCAATTCTTTGCCACCACAAAAAGAGCTGCTATGAATATTTTTGTACATGTGGGTCCTTTTCCCATTTGTTTGATCTCTTTGGGATATAGCCCTAGAAGTGCTATTGCTGGATCAAAGGGTATGCACATTTTTGTAGCCCTTTGGGCATAGTTCCAAATTGTTCTCCAAAATGGTTGGATCATTTCACAACTCCACCAACAATGTATTAGTGTTCCAATTTTCCCACATCTTCTCCAACATTTATCATTTTCCTGTTTTGTCATGTTGGCCAATCTGATAGGTGTGATGTGGTACCTCAGAGTTGTTTTGATTTGCATTTCTCTAATCAATAATGATTTAGAGCATTTTTTCATATGACTATAGATGGCTTTAATTTCTTCATCTGAGAACTGTCTGTTCATATCCTTTGACCATTTATCAATTGGGGAATGGCTTGTGTTCTTATAAATTTGTCTTAATTCTCTATATATTTTAGAAATGAGGCCTTTATCAGAGAACTGGTTGTAAAAATTCTTTCCCAATTTTCTACCTTCCTTCTAATCTTAGTTGCATTGGCTTTGTTTGTGCAAAAACTTTTCAATTTAATGTAATCAAAATTATCCATTTTGCTTTTCATAATGTTCTCTATCTCCTGTTTGGTCATGAATTCTTCTGTTCTCCATAGATCTGATAGGTAAACTATTCCTTGTTCTCCCAGTTTACTTATGGTATCAGCCTTTATATCTAAGTCTGAACCCATTTTGACTTTATTTTGGTATATGGTGTGAGATTTGGGTCTATGCCTAGTTTCTGCCATACTCTTTTCCAGTTTTCCCAGCAGTTTTTTTCAAAGAGTGGGTTCTTATCCCAGAAGCTGGGGTCTTTGGGTTTATCAAATAATAGATTACTATAGTCATTGACTACTGTGTCTTGCATATTTAACCTATTCCACTGATCCACCTCCCTATTTCTTAGCCAGTACCAAGCAGTTTTGATGATTGCTGCTTTATAATACAATTTAAGATCTGGAATTGCTAGGCCACCTTCCCCTGCATTTCTTTTCATTAGTTCCTTTGATATTCTGGACCTTTTGTTTTTCCAAATGAATCTTGTTATTATTTTTTCTAACTCTATAAAATAATTTTGGTAGTTTGATTGGTATGGCACTGAATAAGTAAATTAGCTTAGGTAGGATTGTCATTTTTATTATATTAGCTCGGCCTACCCATGAGCAACTGATGTTTTTCCAATTATTTAGATCTGATTTTATTTGTGTGAAAAGTGTTTTGTAATTGTGTTCATAGAGTTCCTGGGTTTGTTTCGGAGGTAGACTCCTAAATATTTTATAATGTCTACAGTAAGTTTAAATGGGATTTCTCTTTCTATCTCTTGCTGTTGGGCTTTGTTGGTAATATATAGAAATGCTGATGATTTATGTGGGTTTATTTTATAGCCTGCAACTTTGCTAAAGTTGTTTATTATTTCAAGTAGTTTTTTACTTGATTCTCTAGGATTCTCTAAGTATATCATCATGTCATCTGCAAAGAGTGATAGCTTTGTTTCTTCTTTGCCTATTCTAATGCCTTCAATTTCTTTTTCTTCTCTTATTGCTAAAGCTAAGGTTTCCAGTACAATATTGAATAACAGTGGTGATAATGGACATCCTTGTTTCACCCCGATCTTATTGGAAATGCTTCTAGCCTGTCCCCATTACATATAATGCTTGCTGAAGGTTTTAGATAATGCTATTTATTATTTTAAGGAAGACTCCATTTATACCTATGCTTTCTAGTGTTTTTAATAGGAATGGGTGTTGTATTTTATCAAAAGCTTTTTCTGCATCTATTGAGATGATCATGTGGTTTCTGTTGGTTTTGTGTTGATATGCTCAATGATGCTGATAGTTTTCCTAATATTGAACCAACCCTGCATTCCTGGTATAAATCCTACCTGGTCATAGTGTATTATTCTTGTGATAAGTTGCTGCAATCTACTTGCTAGTATTTTGTTTAAAATTTTTGCATCTATATTCATTAGAGAAATTGGTCTATAATTTTCTTTCTCTATTTTGACTCTTCCTGGTTTAGGTATCAACACCATATTTGTATCATAAAAAGAATTTGGTAAGACTCCTTCTTCACCTATTTTCCCAAATAGTCTATATAGTATTGGAATTAATAAATGTTTGATAGAATTCGCATGTAAATCCATCTGGCCCTGGAGATTTTTTCCTAGGGAGTTCATCAATGGCTTGTTCAATTTCTTTTTCTGAGATGGGGTTATTTAAGTATTTTACTTCCTCTTGTTAATCTGGGCAATTTATATTTTTGTAAATATGTATCCATTTCACTAAGATTGTCAAATTTGTTGGCATATAGTTGGGCAAAATAATTCCTAATTATTGTTTTAATTTCCTCTTCCTTGGTGGTAGCTTCCCCTTTTCATTCTTGATACTAGTAATTTGGTTTTCTTCTTTCTTTTTTTAATTAAATTAACCAAAGGCTTATCTATTTTATTTTTTTTTCATAAAACCAGCTCTTAGTTTTATTTATTAGTTCAATAGTTTTCTTAATTTCAATTTTATTAATTTTTCCTTTGGTTTTCAATATTTCTAATTTGGTGTTTAGTTGAGGATTTTTAATTTGTTCTTTTTCTAGTTTTTTTAGTTGTATGCCCAATTCATTAATCTCCTCTTTTTCTATTTTATTTATGTAAGCATTTAGAGATATAAAACTTCCCCTAAGAACTGCTTTCACTGCATCCCATAGGTTTTGGTATGTTGTCTCATTATTGTCATTCTCTTGAATGAAATTATTGATTGTTTCTATGATTTGTTGTTTGACCCAATCATTTTTTAGGATTAGATTATTTAGTTTCCAATTATTTTTTAGTCTATCTTTCCATGGCCCTTTATTACATATAATTTTTATTGCATCATGATCTGAAAAGGATGCATTTAATATTTCTGCCTTTCTGCATTGGATTGTGAGGTTTTTATGCCCTAGTACATGGTCAATTTTTGTGTATGTGCCATGTACTGCGAGAAAAAAGTATATTCCTTTCTATCCCCATTCAGTTTTCTCCAGAGGTCTATCATACCTAACTTTTCTAATGTTCTATTCACCTCCTTAACTTCTTTCTTGTTTATTTTGTGGTTAGACTTATCTAGTGCAGAAGGGGGAGGTTCAGGTCCCCCACTAGTATAGTTTTGCTGTCTATTTCTTCCTGTAACTCCCTGAACTTCTCCTGTAAGAATTTGGATGCTATACCATTTGGTGCATATATGTTTAGTAATGATATTACTTCATTGTCTATGGTGCCTTTTAGCAGGATGTAGTTTCCTTCCTTATCTCTTTTGATTAGATCTATTTTTGCTTTTGCTTTGTCTGAGATCAGGATTGCTACCCCTGCTTTTTTTACTTCAGCTGACACATAATATATTCTGCTCCGCCTTTTACCTTTACCCTGTATGTGTCACTCTTTTTCAAATGTGTTTCCTGTAAACAACATATTGTAGGATTATGGTTTTTAATCCATTCTGCAATCTGTTTCCGTTTTATGGGAGAGTTCATCCCATTCACATTCACAGTTATGATTACTATCTGTGTCTTTTTCTCCATCCTTTTCCCCCATTTATGCTTTTCTTTCTCCTTTTTCCTTTCCCCCTTCACTAGTGTTTTGCTTTTGACCACCCTCCTTCAGTCCCTCTCCCTTTTTTATCCCTTTCCCTTTTCTTCCCCTTTAGTCTTACTGCTTCTTCCCTCCCTTCTTTCCCCCTCCCTTTTCTTTCCCCTCCCTTTTTTTCCCCTTTTCCCTCCTACTGCCTATAGGGCAAGTTAGATTTCTATACCTAACTGATTATATTGCCCTTCTTGAGCCAAATCTGATGAGAGTAAGGTTCAAACAATGCTCCCCCCCTTTTTCCCTCTGCTGTAATAGGATTTTGTGTCTTTTCCTGTAATGTAATTTACCCTTGTCTGCCTCCTCCTTTCAGTACATTTTCTAAGATCAGATTGATCCACTTATTTGGATCCATTTAACCCACTTGATTAGATTTTTTTTTTCATTACATCAAAGTCAACTAATATCCACCCTCTTTATGTATACTCCTTTAACAAGGTGTAATAACAATACAGTTCTCAAGGGTTGCAAGTCTCATATTCCCTTGTAGGGGTTTAAACAGCCCCCCCCTTAACAACATATTGTATCTTCTGTCCCATTTACCTTTTTAAGTCCTTCTTGAGTCCTGTACTTGAAGATCAAATTTTTTGTTGAGCTCTGGTCTTTTTATCAGGAAAGTTTGGAAGTCTCCTATTTCATTGAATATCCACCTCCTCCCTTGAAAAATGATGCTCATTTTTGCTGGGTAATTGATCCTTGGCTGCATTCCAAGCTCCTTTGCCTTATGGAATATCATGTTCCATGCCCTGCTCTTTTAATGTAGAAGCTGCAAGGTCCTGTGTAATCCTGACTGTGGTTCCATGATATTTAAATTGTTTCTTTCTGGCTGCTTGCAGCACCTTCTCTTTCATCTGGTAATTTTGGAATTTTGCTATTATATTCCTTGGCATTGTCAATTTGGGATCTCTTTCAGGTGGTGACCGGTGAATTCTTTCTATGGTTATTTTCCCTTCTGGTTCTAGGACTTCGGGCAGTTTTCCTTTATGATTTCCTGAAAGATACTGTCCAGGCTCTTTTTTTCATCATGATTTTCAGGTAGTCCAATAATTTTTAAATTGTCTCTCCTGAGTCGATTTTCCAGGTCGTTGTTTTACTGATGAGGTATTTTACATTTTCATTTTTTTTCATTTTTTTTTTCTGTTTGACTGATTCTTGCTCTCTCATAGAGACATTAGTTTCCATTTGTCCAATTCTAGTTTTTAACAGATTGTTTTCTTCTGTTAGTTTTTGTACTTCCTTCTTCAACTGGCCAATTGTGTTTTTTAGGGACTTGTTTCTTCAGTGTACTCTTCTGTTAGTTTTTGTCCTTCCTTCTTCAATTGGCCAATTGTGTTTTTTAGGGACTTGTTTTCTTCAGTGTATTTTTTTTCCAATTGGCCAATTGTATTTTTGAAGGACTCTTCTACCTCTCTCATTTGACTATTAAAATCCTTCTTGAGCTCTTCTAAGAAGGCTTTTTGGGCTTCAGACCAGTTCATATTCCCTTTTGTTGTTGCAGATGTGGGTTTGTTGACAATGTTGTCCTCTTCAGAATTTCTGTCTTGATCTTCACTCTTCTCATAATATGAATCTATGGTACATTTCTTTTTACTCATGGTGTTTCTTTATTCCCTGGCCTTTAAAGAGATTGAGCTCTCCTGCTGGGGAACAGAGGGTACTGACCCAAGCTTCTTGTGTTGGGAGCCTAGGTCTTGGTCACTGGCTTTGCTTGCTGGGGCCTCTTATGCTGGCAATTGGAGGCTGCAGGTTTCTGGCAGCTTACCTCGTGTTGGGCTGGAATCAGCAAGGCTGGAAGTTTCAGGCAATTCTAGGTTGCCTGCTTTTCCTTTCCTTTAGCTTTCTTCAGCTCCTTTTAGATGGATGCTGCAGGGTGTTTATCTTCCTGGGGCCCCTGCAGTGTTGTCTCCTCTTTTGCTAATGCACTGGGAGATTCCTTTGCAGTGAGTGCCGAGGCACCTGGTGGTTTTCTGAGCTGGTTTCCACCGGTTCCCCCCACCCACTGAGGCACTTGGAGGTCCAGGTGTTGGTGTTTGCCTGCTCTACCACCTGGGCTTCAGGATTTCTTCACAATTGGAGGCTGCAGGGCTCTAAGCTCACCTGGTGTTGGGTTGGAATCAGCAAGGCTGGGTTTAGGAAGCCTTTAGCTTGTTTTCTTCACCTCCTTTCAGATGAATGCCGCAGGGTACTTAACTGCCTGGGGCCCCTTGTAGTTCTGCCTCCCTTATTTTTGCTGAGGCACTGGGAGACCTGTTTGCTGGGCTGCTGCACTGCTGCTCCCTGTCTTTCTTCTAGTTCATGTGTTCCAGGGTTTTTCTTCTGGGGTGTTATTTTCTGGGTTTTCAGAGGTTGATAGGGGAGAGTGAGAGCTACTACCTTTTCACTCTGCCATCTTGGCTCCCAGAAGCAAAACCTAAGGACAGCACTTTTTTTTTAAGGGATCTCCCAGACTTTAACTAGCTGGACCACCCTGACTTTGGAGGGAAACCTCGCATAGGATGCAATGGAAGAGGAGTTTAGTGTAGATAAAAGAAAAAAAATACTAGCAAGAAATGCAACAAGCAATGTAATTGCTCCTTGAAAGTGTGGCCAAAGATGAAAGAAAACAAAGACAAGAAATGTCAGGCTTTGCCACTGCCCTTTGGAAAGATTATGTCCAAGATCTGAATGATTTGTTGCACATGGAGGGTGTTATCAAATCTTTGGCATTAATATGGGTATGAGTATATAAAGCAGTGGTGGCAAAATCAAATACAATCAGGACTTATTAAATCATACCTAGGGAACCTTGTGGGCCACATTCTGATTTAGAAAATCACATATTAAGATAGTGTATGATCTATTCAATTTTAATCTATTTTGTTAAATATTTCCCATTTACATTTTAATCTGGTTCTGACCACACTAAGAAGTGTTGTGGGTGGGCGTGCATTTGATGCCTCTGATATAAAGTGATAGTTGTGAAAAGGAAAAGTAATAAGTCTATGAAGAACAAAAATAGAGGATCATCTTTCTGGTACAATCCCCCATCCTTGCTATGGAATAGAGTTATTTTAATAAGATAAGATACAGCATGTCCCAGTGTCAGGGTCAATAGCAAGACTTGCCCTGTACCACAACCTAATCAATGACCCCATCCCACCACTCAGGAGCTCTCTTTTCTTGGGAACTTTATCAGAGAAGAATACAAACTTCTTTGTCTCTTTATAGCCTTTTGCTGGGGGACTGCCCTTTTTTTTTACAGGGTATAGGGAAATGGTTATTAGAAAACAGTGAAACTCCTAACAGATTGATTAACTTATAGTCTTCATACCTTTCCTAAAGAGCAGTAATCCGATAAATAGGTAATATGCTGACAGTAATGTGGAACAGTCAGTTTCAGATCCTAGTAAACATAGGACCATTGTGAGCCTGCCACACCCCATTCTGTTGTACCCCCTTGCCATCACCCACTCCACTGTTACTGAGGCTATCATCATTGCCCACTCCAAAGCTTCTGGGGACCAAGCGTTACACCTCTGTCCTGGCACTGTGCCATTTCCAAGGACACTGTCAGAGATCATGGGTACTCTCACCAAGGACAGAAATGTCCAATTTAAGGTCACTGCTTGTCCATCTCTGTTCAAAAAGAGACACAAAGCAGCCAAAGGCTGGTCAGAAACTCTGTGGCAGTATATGCACTTCAGCTGCCTTGTGTGAAGAGTCACCTTCTCCGCTGCAGTTACAGAGGGTGCTTGTATCTTGCCTAGGGAGCCCACTCTGCCAGGGCCCCTCACTCTTTTTCAATGCAAGTCTCAGCAAGAAAGAAAAGTATAATTCACGGTTCCAGATCAAATGCATAAGCTGTTTCTCTAAATTGATACAGATCCTGTTTTTCCCCCCTTTCCTTAGCAAATTAACTGGAGTACATTTTCCACGTTTGTCTATATCTCTGTCTCAGGGAAAGGTCCCAGGGAAACTGAAGCATTGTCCCTTCAAATGTTTCGCCTTGTATCTTGCTCTAAAGATTCTCAACCAAATTGATGTGTTAAAGTTATTAAGTGTGTCCTAAAAGCTTTATGAAAAAGCAGCAACAACAAACAGTTTCAAGCAGGCCATTCAGCGTAGTTCTTGGACAATCTTAATTCTGTAGCATTTAGGGAAGACTCAGACCTTCGATAGCTCGTATACCTGGAGATCAAAATCACTGTTAAATGCAAGATTATTCAAATTCTACAAGTAACGTTATACAATGTTCATCCTCTTAGTGTCACAGTTCTTGAAGATCCATAACACATTTATATCTGTATCTAGATGCTGATTGATTGCAGATAGGTTAATTCTTAATCACTCAAAGTCACTGGGGCCACTTCTTTGATACATTGATAATATTAGAGATATGTGGCCAGAAACGTGACCTGAAACAAGTTCTTCACATGAGTCTCCAATTACCTGAGTCTCCCCTTTTTCTGCATTGTCCTTTCCTCATCTCCAGTGAAAATATAGTCTCCTTGCAAATAAAATATTTTCATTCTTGGTACTTCTATCTGCAAGAATTAGCAGTGACCAGCAAATTGTAGGGGCTACATAAATACTTGATGGTTGACTGATGATTGATTCAATCATGAATTCAACCATGATGTCATTCTAATGCAATCCATTCCCACTAATAACAAATATTTTTGGCCATGTCTGACTCAGGCCAGTCTGGTCATTCAGGTTTAAGAATGGAATGAAATAGAATATTTTCAGGCCATTTTGCTCTTTTTTTTTTAAAGGAAGTTTACTTTACAAGCATATAGAAAGTATATTCAGTGAGGATAGAGGGTTGGAGAATATATCCTTAGAAAGCATACAGAATCTTCCAGCATAACAGTACTTGAGAGATCTTCTCCCTTCCCCCATACTCCTCTCCATCCTGCCTCTTGCCACTACAGGAGGCACCTTCTCATAACCTAACCTTTGTTTTCTTTCCTTTTCTTTTCTCTTTTTTTCTTTTTTTTGCAGGTTGCTTGACTTCTCTGTCATGTGAGTCAACAACTTCATTCCTCTAGGTGTAATATCACTTATCCTTACCAACTCTCCTGCCTTTATGCTTTGTTATCTGATCTACTTATTAACCTAAGGACCTCTGTCTTCACCATCCATCCATTCCACTGCTGCACCCTTAAAAATTTTGGTCTTTCAATCTGCCCTGAAGTTTAAATTTATTTTATTAGTTGTCTCCTGCCCATCCTTCCATTTTGTTCTTTACCAGTGGGTTGTGGGCACCTTCACTTTTGTTTTCTACTTGTTTCTCCAACACTTAGCAAGGTACTTGGCACATTGTATGCTCTTAATAAATGCTTGTTCATTCACTCACTTGGGCACAGCTTCTTGACTTCCACATCTGCCATGAATGTTGAAGGATCCTAAGGTGTTTCCAACATCCATGGTCTAAGACAGCGGTAGAGAACCTATGGCCTCAAGGCCCTCTAGGTCTTCAAGTTTGGTGCTTTGATTGAATCCAAGGATTTGTTCTGTGAAGTTTGGATTCAGTCAATGGCCACACTTAAGGACCTAGAGGGCCACATGTGGCCTTGAGGTTGCATTTTCCCCACCCCTGGTCTATAGTCTTCTGGATGAATTAAGTCTTCAAGACAGATGCATTAATTACTCCTCACGAACAAACTAGCCTAGACTGCCTGGGGAACATGTTGCTCTGCAGCAGAGGAGTAGAAGCAGTGTCCCCAGTTATGATCCTGTCTCTGCCTATTTATGTGATCTCCTTCATTTCTTCACTCTGAACTTCAGTTTTCCCATTTGGGCAAACATTAATTCAACCCCCTGATATAAGCTCTCTTGTGGCATGCAAGTGATGGTGAAGTGAAATTTCACATAACAATTCTTGGAGGACTATATTACTTTCTGATGACTTTGAAAATTTAAAATAGAGGTATATTAAATGAATATTCTTTCTCTCTCACTTTTTTCTTCCTCCTTTCCTTCTTTCCTCCCTTTTTTCTTTCCTCCTGTCTTCTTTTCCTTCTTTCCTCCCTCCTTTTTTCTCTTTCTTTATTTTGTGCTCCCTCACTCCATCTTCTTCATTTCTTTCTTTCTCTCCTTTCTATCTTTTCTTTTTATTTCAGAGATGCTTTATCTTGTTTTCCTAACAGGTTTTAGGAGGTAACAACCAAAATGTCAGAAAAAGGATGGATTATGTTATATTGGACAGTAAAAAGTGACATCATGACTTGCTAAGGCTTGTATTTATCCATTAGTTTAAAAAAAAGTTTTCTTTATTTCAATCTAATTCAGGATTTAAAAGACAAATATCCTAGTTACCTTCCCCATCAGAGGGTTGCAGGACATTTGAAACTTTAGAGATGACAGCTTGACATGTATTAATATCTTTTTACATTAGCTAAATTTCAAAAAGAAAGTACATGTTAGGACTTTTCTTTCTTTCTTTCTTTCTTTCTTTCTTTCTTTCTTTCTTTCTTTCTTTCTTTCTTTAACACTGGAGACAGGATTCCAGTTTTTTCTCCTTATGTACCCCATGTACAGCATGTCAGAATGAGAAGCAGAGGATAGATGTAGAATAGCAACTTATTGTAATTCAATATGAAAAGAAAACTTCCTAATTATCACAACAGTTCAGGGAGAAGAGAGGATGCTTGGTTCCTTTTTTCCTGTATTTGCACAGGCTATCCCCCATGGCTGGAATGCACTCTTACTTTATTTCCTCCCATTAAAATCCCAAGACTTCCTCAAAGTCCTTTTATATAGCAATCTATGAGCTCTTGACCAAATTATCTCATTTGATCCTTATAATAACCCTGCAGGGTGGCTGCTGTTATTATCTCTATTTTAAAGTTGATGAAACCAAGACAAACAGAAATTGAATGACTTGCCCAAGGTCACATAGCTAATAAATATATGAGGCTGGATTTCAACTCAAGATGTCTTGCTCCCAGGTCTAGCACTTTATCTATTGTGCCACCTAACTTATTCTGCAGAAGTGGAATGGGATGTTTCAGCCTTAGTAAGTTTCTCATCAGAGGAGGTGTTTAAGCAGAGATTGTAGATTCATCAAGGAATGTGAATAGAGTGATGGACCCAGATTCAGGAAGTCCTGAATTTGAATTTTACCTCAGACATTTACCAACTATATGACCATGAGCAAGTTATGTAAGCAGTCTGGGCCTCAGCTATCTCACTGAAAACAAACAAAACCAAAAAGAAAAACAAACAAAGAAACAAACAACAACAACAAAACAATGCACCAGTGGAAAAGGGTATCATACAGCAAGAATAAGAGAGAATAAGCAGGTGTTCTCATTATTACACTAGTAACCATAAAACAATTTTGAGTAGCAAAAAAAGTTTTGCAGGGCACTGCAATCGGTTCACATACACTTATAAAATATCTACTAGGTGAAAGCCACTCTGCCAGGTGCTGGGAAACAAAGATAGATGGGAAGATGTGTCTCTCTTTAATCAGCATCTGCTCTAATGTGGGATGCAAGATTCCCATCTATAGTTTATGCAAAATGCATTCAAAATAGATACCAAGCAACCTTTGGGGTAAAAGCACTAGAACATCTGGGAAATCAGAAAAGGCCTCCTTTTGAATTTGGTCTTGAACTCAGTCTTGGAGGAAAACATCAGCACTATTCCATAAGGCTGAAGTGAGGACAGAGAACATTCCAGACTAAGAGAAGTAGTCAGTGTAAAGGTACACATGGAATATCACATTTTACAAAAGAAAGAAGAATAAATGTATTGTAAAGTCAATAAAAAGTATGGAAAGATAAGATGGAGATAGGTTATAGCAACCTTTAAATGTCAGATGGAGAATTTTGTACCTGAACCTAGCACTAAGAGGAAGCCACCAGAGTTTACTGAGTGGGACAAGATATGGACAGACCTACACTTTAGGAAAACCTTTTGGCTGCTCTGTGGAGTAGAGAAAAACTTGTGACAGGGAGACTAATTAGGAAGCCATTGCAATATTTCAGAGGAGATAGGATGAAGGCCTGAAATAGGGTTTTAAAGTAACTAGAGGGTGAGTAAAAAAAGAGGGGGGGTATACATGAGAAATGGTGTGAATATAGCATTGACAAGATTCCCTAATTGTTTGGATTTGTGGGATGAGTGAGACTGAGGAGTCAGATGACATAGATGTTGTGATCCTTGATGACTAAAAAGGATGGTGCTGCCCTTAAAAGAAATACGGAGAATTGAGAAGGTGTGACTTTGGGAGGAATAATGGAAATATTTATGAGATATCCTCAAGCTATGCAGATATGTCAAATAATTACAATTTTAATAAATAACGGGCAGCTAGGTGACAGTAGATAGAGCTCTGGCCTTGGAGTCAGGAGGACCTGAGTTCAAATCCGGCCTCAGACTTGTAACACTCACTAGCTCTGTGACTCTGGGCAAGTCACTTGGCCCCAGTTGCCCTCACCAATAAATAAATAAACAAACAAACAAACAAACAAACAAACAAATAAATAAATAAAGACAATTTTTGAAAATACTTTCCCACCTCTGATCGCATTTTATTGAATCTTATTTTAATATCTTTCAGGGACCTGAGTATTTGAAGAAAGATGGTAACAGATTCTTCTAAAAGTGGAAACTTTAGGTCTGAATATGTATGTGTATGTGTATTAGATTTTTAAGCAAAGGAAAACACTGCTGGATTATATGTTGGGGTATCTAGATGATGTCACTTGCCACAAAATCCATCACATATCCCAAGGTTCATCTGTTTTTTGTAGAGGTACAAAATGTATTTGACACCAATGAGATCAGAGATCCGGTGAAGCATATGAGTATTGCAAATGGGCCAAAAATTTATCAGCAGGACTCAGGCTTTCGAAATAGTTGGATAAGAAGACCTATGGAGTCAATTTGAACTCTGAGATTCTATGACTATGGACTCAAGGCAGAGACTAAATGATA
This sequence comes from Phascolarctos cinereus, assembly GCF_003287225.1. NCBI lineage: Eukaryota > Metazoa > Chordata > Mammalia > Diprotodontia > Phascolarctidae > Phascolarctos > Phascolarctos cinereus. The sequence continues at coordinate 364,669,250 of NW_027555625.1, read as the reverse complement.
CACTAGTCGTGTCAAACTTGAATAGAAATGGATCCCTGCAGGCTTCATGTAGACTTAGAAAACTGCAAATTGACATTATTTGTTATATTGTATTTTTATATTGTTAAATATTTCCTAATTACATTTTAATTTAGTTTAAAAGCTTTGCAATCTACTTGTGACCCATACTCTGCCAGTTTGACCTCTCTGAGTAACCAATACAACTGAAAGGGTTCATCTTTAGTTAGACTTAGATTTCCTTGCTCTCAGATTTATTACTTGTAAGACAAGTTTCACTCTTACGAAGCACAGAGATTAATTGAATAAATAGATAAATGAATGAATGAACAAACAGAGAAAAATAAATAAGGCTCTGGGTCAGTTTTGACTCATGAAAATCCTTCACCAGAATACTTTGGGACTGAGAAAATATGAAAGAAATGTGTCACAATTCATATTTGGTAAACCAACCTTCATATCTTAGGTCAGTCCACAAATGGACAATATCCTTTCTCAATCTTGATTTGGAACATTATTTATAATCGGAACATTGGGTAATTTGCTACCTAGACTTTGTGATTGGAATGTTAGCAGAGATTCCACATCTTAAGGAATTAAGTTGGGGAATGAAGTCAGCACCTTGAGTGGTAGAGATAGTAGTAGGTAGGCTAGCACACACTCATCTGGGCTGGCTGAGAAGCAGCAATATCCTCCTCTGCTCACATTTTCCCTTTGGTACCCATAGGAACTTCGGTGTCTGGACTACTTACTGGGCATTTCTAGTAAATTCCAGTTTGTCTATGACATACATCAGACTCAACACAAAGCCCACGTTCCAGTCTAACCCTTCCTGTAATGGACAAAAACAAACAAAAACCAACGCAAGCCAAAACAAACCTCTGGTTTCATTAAAAAAAAACAAAACACAACGCATATTAAAGCCTGAAAGTTTTGGGTATAATCTGGGTATATTGGGTATAATTTAGTATAATTTTAGAGTTTGAGTATAATTTAAAGAGTAGGACACTAGTCAGAAACCATAGATTTGAGGACCTGCTCTAATGTTTGCCAACTCTGTAACCATGGGCAAATCACCTACCTGGCTGCTGTGAGCCTTAATTTCCTTATCACATGTCATATATTTCATGTTATATATTTCATATATATCATATTGTATATTCTATTACATATTAAATATGACATATTTCATTATTAATGTCATATATTTCATTATATATTTCATATACATCATATATATTTCTAAAGTTTGCTGTCAAAAAACAACTCGATAAATCTTCAAATGCTGTAGAAATATGGCCTTTTATTATCCAATTCAACTTACACAATTTTAAAATAAGACCAATGCCTCAAGCCAGGTTTCCTGAGTTCCCAGAGAGGGTACACTTCAGTATATCAGAATATTAAATTACTATTCTAGGGAATATTACATTTATAATAATTATTATGTTTTACACTGCCATGAAATTGTGCAAAGGGCTTTCTTGGTGACAACTCTATGAGACAGACAGCACAGAAATATTTTGTCCTCTTTTGTATAGGTGAACAAAACTGAAGAACACTTCAGAGATGAAACTCAAGAGGAGTTTGCCTATGGTCACGTAGTAATTAGTGTCAGAGCTAAGATTTGACCCTACGAACTCTAATTTTAGAACCAATGCTCTGTTTCCTCTTCCACATTAGCATTTTGCTACCCCAATCAACCAGTCTGTTCGTGGGGAAAGAAAGCAAAAACAAATTCAGAAATACAGAGAAAGATTTTCAGGTGTCATCTCATTTCAGGAAATATTTAATAATGTGGTCTCTGAATATACTGGAATATTATTATTATTTTTATAAGAAATGACAAACATGACGAACATAGAGAAGCAAGGCAAGACTTATATAAACCAATACAAAGTAAAGTAAGAAGGACCAAGAAAACAATATACATAATGACAAAAATATCACAGATGGAAAGAAAGACAGAAAAATAAAAACAGAATGCTATAAAATTGTGATCATTTTCATCCCCAAAGATGAGGTATGAGAAAATACTTCTCCCTGCTTCTTTGCAGAGGTGGGGACCATGGGTGTGGAATGGTGCAAATAACATCAAGCTTTTCATATATTGGTTAATTTTGCTACTTTTTTTGTCATCTTTTTTCATTTTTTGTTATAAGGAATGGGTTTCTGGGATGAGGTGGTGGTAGGGATACAGTAAGAAATGTAGGTGATATAAAAACAAAGTTAGCAAAATAAATGTTATTAAAATATTAACCACCTGCATTTCATAAAGCATTTTCATGATTATAGTGGCAATATGGTCCTATAATTTAATTTTCTTTATTACATATCAAATACAGAGACTTCAAGTGGTAGTGAAACTGGGAGTATAATAAAAAATATGAACGTGTGTGCGTGCATGCATGAGTGTGTGCAACAGTGTGTGCGTGCATGTGTGTGTGTTTTAACCCTTATGGAGTCAATATTTTAGTGCTCATTCTCAGGAGAAACTAAACAATTTGAGAAAATATCAGAATTCTTCCTTTCATCTTCATTTTTTTAAATCTCTGTTTCTGTCTCTGTCTTCTGTCTATCTATCTCTGACTCTTTGTCTCTGACTCATTATCTTTAGTATGGTTTCTCCTGTCTAGTTTAGTTATATTACTTAGCCATTTAATCTTTATTTCCCCATCTATACAATGGAAAAAGTAATAAATATTTCTAATATATTTAAGAAAGCTTGATTAACTATAGTTTATTAAGAACCTTGCAAGAGGAAAAATTCCCAGGATGAAAACATCAAGCTCCAGGCTAGACAGAGGCATTGAGATGGCTAATTTTGATGATTCAAACTGCATCAAATGTTCTGAATAATCATCTAATCCTTGCTTTATTTTAGTTTATTTGCCATTGAAATACCCCTTAAGATATGTAAAATCAAAATTGACAGATTGTTCACTTAAGGACTGTCTATTTCAGCTTATATAATTGAAAGCTGGAGGTGATCACTCTCTCCCATTCAGTTCATTTTCTTCATGATAAAAGTGAGGACCAGACAGAGTTCAAGTGACTTGTCCAAGGCTATACGATTACTAAATGGATCTGGGGTTTGGGCCCAGGTCTTCTAAATTCAAATCCAATTCAGATCTAAATTCAATTCTCAACACGTCAGATTCTGCTTAAGTGTTTATCAAATTTTCAGAAGCAAATTTTCCCACTCTACTCTAACAATCAAATATTCACTCACACTTCAATAGTCTCTGATAATGACATATTGTGATCTGCAGGAAAGAATTGCCAAGGGAGGCAGTGGTCAAGTTTGAGTGTGGAAGTGAAGAAAAGAGCTCTTCTTGCTCTTTCCTGAATGTGAATATTTTTTCTATTAATTAGCTGTCATCCCTCATATTATGTTTTACAGTTTTCAATAGTGCTTCCACAAATATCATCTCATTTGCTCCTTAAGCTATTTTATGATATAAGGAAAGCAGGGGTTATTTATTATGCTCATATGACAAATGAGTAAACTGAGACTCTGAGAAACAAAGTGACTTACAAAAGGACACACAGTGATTTAGTGGCAGAATCTAATTGAAAATCCATGTCCTCTGCCCCCAATCAATATTTTATATTGTAAAGGATAATTGTGAGAAATCACCTGGAAGGAGTGCTGAAAACAGGATAGGAAAGAAATTTGGGGGAGAAAGAAAAAAAAATAACCTAAATGAAAAGTGAGGAGACCATCCTCTGATGATCTCATTTACATGATACCTTAACTATTTTCCCCAGGACAACAGAGGCTTGCACAATGTAGGCACTTGATAGATGATTGCTGTATTGAAATTGGGCTAGGTATTTTGAAAGTAGTATATTTATGTTACAGCTGAAGAAGTTGAGGCTCATAATGATTCACACAACCAGTAAACATTGGACCCAGGCTTAAGATTCAATTCTCTTAAGATCTCTGCTGGCTCTGCCACTCTTCTGTGTTCTATGATTCTAAGGACACATCATCTTTTAACATTCTACGCCCTAAAGTCCTTTCCAGCTTTGATATTTTGCTTTTCTATAGCTTTCTCATAAAGAAGATTTTGACATGATTTTGCCATTATAAATGTAGGGGTGTGTAAGGGCTAAAGATCTGGCCTTGGGATCAGAAAAGCTTGAGTTCATGTCCTTGTTGTGACATATTGGCTGTTTGAGCCTAGAAAGTCACAAACCTTAGGATAGTTCCTGACATACAGTAGGCACATTTTAAATGCTTGTTAACTTGACTTAACTTTTCAGTGCTATAGGCAATTCTCTAACACCGTTAAGTTACAGAGAGGGTGCTCACCTGCATTGGAAGAGGGAATTTCCTTAACTGGGAGTTACCTAGACCACTGAAAAAACAAATCTCTCTATATATCCCTTACAAATTTGAAGCACTTTTAAATTGAAATTAAAGGTATTTGTTCAGTGCTTCAAAGGTGTGTTTTTATGTGTGTGTGTGTGTGTGTGTGTGTGTGTGTGTGTATGTGTGTGTGTTTCATCTTGTCAGTTCTAGAAATGATGGAGGGAAAAAAACTGTAATATATCTATCCTAAAGAACATTATTAGCCAGTGCCCTGAATATTTACTTCTTGGAATGTGACTTGCCAACAAGAAGCTGGTCTACTGGAAACAGGAAAATGTGCTGGAACCTTTTAGCATATGGACTGTTTGCTTCTTATTAAAAGGAACAGCATCTTATCAGAGTCAGCTGGGGTTTCAAAGAGCCCATGTAGGGACAAGAGGCAAGCTCCTCCGTATATCCCATTGGAGAAAAATTAAGTGAACTAAAACCTGTCTTGGAGAGTGTGCTGTTTCCATAAAAAGATTGCCACTTGGTTGTTTATTGGCACTCTATCAGTAATGACAGAGTTTCACCGGGAACCACCAGAGTGCTGTTCCATCTCCTGCCTCCTTTCCTGTGCTAGTGAAGTTCTCTTCTGAAGGGTCAAATGCAACAAATTTTGAGTGATTTTTTTTTTGGTCATCTCTGCTTGTCTTCTAAATTCTGCTAAAAAAAACATTACCACAGGGTATGGGGGGACTTTTTTTTTTTCCCTTAAAAGAGAAAGTTATTGCTGATTTCTCAAAACAAGGCCCTTCTCCATCTGGAATCAATGGGGAGGCCCCTTGGTATATTACCCCTGAGGACTTATGGATGTTTATAAATCCTAATCCTGGGGGGGGAAGGGTAGGAGGGAAGAGAGGGAAGCTGGCTGGCTTAGGAGAATGGTAATGGGATCAGAAGTCTCTCCTCTCTGGGGCACCAGCTGGAACTGGCCCAGGTTGGTAATAACTTAAAGTTTTCCACTATCTGAAGGAAGAATGGGAGCTTATGTGAAATGAGTTGGCAACCTTAGTATAGAGCATTTGGACTGGAAGAGGAGTCCATCATTTCAGTATAAACATTAAGGATTAAATAGCTCCCAGGGCTAAACAGCACTCTCTGGTCAGGCTTGTAGGGTAGAGTAGAGACTGAGAAGAGTATTCATTTCAAAGCATTGCTGATCATGGAATCTGGTGTTAGAAAGAGCTTATTGATCATTGCATAGACAAGTTATGATTTACCAAAAGTAGGGACTTTTTCTTTTAGTTTTGTCTGAGTTCCCCAAACCTCTACTTTTTAGCAAAATGCTCATGTATTATTTCCTTTTACCCAGGAAAAAATCAACTCAACAAATATGTGGAGGGTAAGCCCATTCTGAGTAAGGTATATAGGAACAAAAAATATTACAAGCTCGTGCTTATATGCCATTGGAGATTTACAGGGCAAATGTTTTCTCCAAAAATTCAACAAATATTTCTTGAGTATTTACAATGTTCCAGGAACAATGGGACTAAGGACATAAAGATGAAAAGTGACAAATGCCCTGAACTTAAAGCCTACTGAGTGATAGGGTAGAAAGAGTGACTGGGGCAAAGAAAAAGTATTTTTAAGAAGACAGCATGTAACGGGTCAAAGGACTGACTTAGACAAACTCTACTAGCAAAATTTAAGCAAGAGACCGTTTTTATCCGGGAGAGTCAGAGAAAATGTCATAAAAGAGATGTCATCTACTAAACCCTTAAAGAAAGAATAATTCTGATAGAATTTTGATAGGTGGGGATGAGAGAGGAGGGCATTCTGTTCTTCACAACATCCCTGTGGGTTACAGTTAGTACAGGAATCATTATTCTTGTTTTATAAATGAGGGAAAAGAGAAACAAAGTGACATGCCCAAAGTCACACAGATAGCAACTGCCAGAGCCAGAATCTGAATCCAAGTCTTCTGACTCTCAGATCAGTGGTAATTCCAAGGTCTTCTGAATCATAAGAAGAGAGACAACCTCAAAAAGCAGCAGTATTAAGGAGTGCATTCTAGGAAGAGGACTTTTTTTTTGTTAGGCAATGGGGTTAAGTGACTTGCCCAGGGTCACACACAGCTAGTGAGTGTTATGTGTCCGAGGCCAGATTTGAACTCAGGTACTCCTGACTCCAGGGCCAGTGCTCTATCCACTGCACCACCTAAGAATACATTTTGTTAGAACTAAGCATTAGATATGTATCTACTTTGTTCAAATTGGTCCAATTGTTCTCAAACTCAAATTAGTTCTTTTTCAGTTTATGTCACCAGTCTATTTTTCACTATTTATTTATTTGTTTCTCTTCAGAAAAACGTAGCCTCCAATGAGATCATCTAGGCAAACCATCTCAAATTAAAGATGCAGCAATTGAGTCCCAAACAGATTAATTATGGTGCCCACCACTATATAAATAATAGGTGACAGCTAGAATTTAAACCCAGGTCATCTGACTCCAGATGCAGTGTGCATTTTATGTCACCATATCAACTCTTCAATTGTTAAAACTGATTACTTGAGTGAAAGATTGTGCAATATAGCTACATCTGATTGTATAACCCTGAGTTAGTGCAAGCTCCTCATTTTCTAAATGGGGAAACTGAAACTTATGGGAGGCATGGAGATGATGTCCTAGGATATTGATTCTCTCCTTATTGTGTCTCCTGCCCCCCCCCATTAGGTACTTTGTGCCTCTCCAAGACTTCTGATACCTTTGTCTTCTTCAGATTGGTCATTTGCCTGCAATGTGTATGGTAAAGATAGAGGCACCTAGGAGCATCCCCACTCCAAGATGAGCTCCAGAAATTTGCTCTAACTCTTAGCCAAAGCCCACATCCAGATCTCTGGTCATCTCCTTCTTCAGTGACCAACCCAACCTCCTTAGTGAATACCCCAGCCTAAAATGTCACTTAGTACCCTCTGTGTCCAAGATAACGTTTATGCTTTGTTTCCAGAAGATTTGTTAATCAAGGTGCCACCATATTTCCAACTTTGCATTTGTTCTCATAGTTTGAACTTTAGTACAGAAAAAATTTCACTTGTGGGTGGGGGTCAGTAAGGTCCCTGTGAAGTATTGGAAAGGTTGCCCTTGACCACTTGAGCTTCTCAAAGAAAGGTATTTTAAATCAATTGGAATGACATAATAGAATACCCCTTGCCAAGATTTCAAAATATAAAAGTGTTGCCCTTCTGTGAAATAATCACAACCAAAGAGTGAATCATTTTTATTAAAAATAAAAGGCAGGAAAAGACCTAAGAAATGTAAAAGAGGAAAAAAATAGTAAAAAACATAAGGCAATAATCAGATTGTTTTAATGTTTACAACATATAGCATAACTATCCACATACACACATAAACATACAAATAAGTTAGGATATACAATCTGGCAGCCTTTGACATTGATGGAGTCATTAATTAAAATCATTTGTAAAGGTATAAAGATCACACTTACTAAGGAAGTAAAACTCCTTCATGTTAATCTGTTTATTATGGAAGCCCAAGGTAAAATTTGCAATATTTGTATTTGTCAAAGTGAAAATCAACACCTGTTGTTGGAAATTCCATCCCCAATACTGGGGGGAGGGGGAGAAGACGAAGAAGATTATGACCAATAATTGTTCTCTTTTCTATGAAGCTTTATTTCTTACAAAATGTTTCCTTTACAACAATTGTATGAAGTAGAGAGTGTAAGTATTCATGCCTTCACTTTATACAAAGTCAAATCAGGTAAATGAGCACTTATTAAGCACCTACTATAAGCTAGGAATTGTGCTAAATGCTAGGGCTACAAAGGAAGGCCCAAAACAGGCCCTGCTCTCAAGGAGCTCACCATCTAGTAAGAGAGACATTACACAAACAACTATGCACAAACAAGATATAGAAACTGCAAGTAATGTCAGAGGGAAGGTGTCAATATTAAGGAGGACTGGGAAAGATTTTTTGCAGGAGGTGGAACTTTAGTTGAAATCTGAAGGAAGACAGTGAAACAAAGACTCCAAGATGAGGAGGGAGAATATTTCAGGTATTAGGGGACAGCATGTGAAAATGCACAGAGTAGGGAGATAAGATATTACGTATAAAAAACAGCAAGGAACTTAGAGTACATGAAGTGGAACAGATACAACAAAACTGAAAAGGTAGGACAGGGCCAGATTACAAAGGACTTGAAAAGTCAAACAGGTGATTTTTTTTTTTAAATTTGATCCTGGAGGTAAAAAGGAAGTCATTGAAGTGGCTACTATACTAATTATATTCATTTCATTAAAATTGTTATTATAAATTTTATATTATTACATAAACTAACACATCAAGGATCTGTTATTTTCATCTATGTGGGAATTAATTTCTCCAGTGAAGATTGCCATCCCTTGGTGACTTAATAAATAATTTATTGAATTGCCATCCCTTCCTTTAAATTTTTCCCTCCTTCAAAAAGCTAGCAGGCTAGTCAGAAAAAGGTATTCACAGACCTACATCTGGCTAGGACTTGAGGTCACTACAACTTGGAGGAATTACTGGAGTCTATACTCTGCTGAAATAGTCTTTGAGAATCCAGGGTCATTTCCATATCAAGACAGGGCATCAGAAAATATAATATAATATATATGTATATGTATATGATGAAGGAATCATCCTCATCATCACTCTCCCAAATTCAAATCTATCATTCATTTCTTGGATATAAGAGGGGTGACAGGAATCAGCAAACTAGGTCAATGATAGCCAGTATGTATATCATTAATATCATGAACATTATAGTGGCCAAGATGACTCAATAGTACACTGGCTAATTGAAGAACTTTGGTAATAATATCACTTCCTGGGCCAACGTGCTGAAATTGCTCAGAAGAGTCAAAGAAATATATCCTATGCCAAATTAACATGATGATTAGGATGACTGAACAAATGACACAAATTTGTCATTTTTCTCTTAAATTCTTGACACTATCTATCCATATCTATCTATATTTATATCTATCTTATAGAAAGAGAGAGAGAACTAAAGAAAGAGAATTGCAACAAATAAGGTATATTAAACAACTTTATGGAATCTTTCTCCAATTATATCAAAATGTCATTTGTTTTGGATAATAGTAAATTCTTAACATGTGTCCATGAAGGTAAAGATATAGGCTTCGATCTTTAGTTGAGAGGGGTGAGTGAAACTAGGCTGCCTAAGGAGGGGCAAACAAGCAAAAGTTGGACATGTATGTTAAAGCTTCCATGCCAGTTAGCAGTGGGATTGAATCTGTGAGTGACTGTTGCATCTCCAGTGTGAGCAAAACAGTCTTCCCTCCCCACTCCTCCAAAATAAAACAGGAAATAATAGTCAGTGTATACTTTCCTAACATTAAAATAGAAAATAGCATATTTGTAAAGTATCTTAACTAAAACTAAAATGCAATATTAGCAAAACACATATGGCTACTATATAAAGATTTAATTACCAAAAGTGAATAAAGTTGATAGATGTTCTCATATAATATGATAAATGGGTCCACACGCTACAGAACCATTTTGGGAGCCAGAAGATATCACCTTATTTACCATTAGTAAAAGCTGATATCAGATACTTGCCTCTGGAAAATGATTTACCTCCAGATGAGGCCTATAAAAATGCAAAAGTGGAATCGAAAGGCACTCCATGGTTAGTGTCAAACCAATGATTAAATCACATGGTTATATTTATGGGAGTGAAGGAACTAATGATGGCAATTTAACACCAAATCATGGTCACCAGAAATTAAAGGAAGATTATCAGTAAGAAGCCTAGATTAGTAGTTAATGGAGATTATTCAAGAAAACTCTAAGGCATAGGATAGGGGCCTATGAAGTGTTCAGGGAGGACTAGCACCTGCAGCATGAGGGCTTGCTGAGCCCTTTTCAAGGCTGCTTATTCACCTTTTGTGTCCACCTGTCACCCAACTCTTACCTATGGCCCTAAGAATCTGTAGCATGTGCAGTGGCCACACACACCAGTAAAACTGTCTCCTTAGATGGGCTAAACTAAGTTGAGGGTAATCAATATGCCTCACACTAGTGGCTGAGTTAGAGGGATATCTACCCCCAAGTGTGTGAAGACTTTGTCTGGTGGAATGGGGGGATTCAAACAATTTGTTCCAGTGGCCATGAAGGTGACTGAAGAAGGTGCTGTGGAGTGCATAAAGCTTGGTCAGACAAGAAAGATGCCAAGGTCACCTGCTGCATCCGGAGCCATCGCCAGTCATCTTGATTTTTGCCTTGCCGCTGGACTTCTATGACTCTAGAAGAGAAAGTGAGAGGCTGATGAGTTTGTATAACTCTGCCTCACTTAAATCTAATTCACGCGTGAGTCGAGACTTGACTCAATGATGGCACTCGTCCTCTTTGGAAATGAAGGACAGACAACAACAGAAGCTAGCCAACATATCATTTCAAGTTGACAATAACATATCACCCTTAGCATCTTCTGAATACCTAGCAAGACATAATTCAATATCTAGATTTAGAAAACAAGAGCTCACTATTTTTCACCTCAGTTATCCTCTCTGCTACTGTCATTAGCTGCCACCAGAGTGCTTCCAATGAACTTACAGAAGATGAGCTTACAGCCTAATATTTTTATTCACCTAAAAAAATCAGTTATTTGATCCATCTGTGTCATAATCTATAGAATATTAAATATTAAAAATACTAGGATAACTTGTCTCAAGACATTCGAACTCCATTGAATAAGATGAGATCAAAATAATAATAACATTAATAATTTACAATTTTAAATTATGTTGTTTGCTAAGCTCTTATATTGCAACAATCTTGCAATGTAGGCAATATCTAAGTGTGTGTGTGTATCTCTGTGTGTTTATATGTATGTATGTATGTATGTATGTATGTATGTATGTATGTATATACATATATATGCCTACATTTTACAAATGTAGACACTAAAGTTGAGAGGTAAAATAACTTGGGATTATAGACCTTAGATCTTAGTTACTGGAAAGGTCCTTAGAGGTTTTCTAATCCAAAACCTTCTTTGGTAAGGTTATACAATGTCTTCTTAGAGAATGCTGAATAAATGCTTATTGGACAGCATTTCACTGAAGGTGGTAGATCCACAATCGCTAGTGTTCTAATTACAAATCCAACACCACTTCTGTACTCACTTTTTCTACAATCAAACAGAAGCAAATACAGAGAAGAGCAAAACCCAACATGAATAGATAGGATGTATACTTCTCTTCTGAAAGGGTATATGCTTACCTTTTCATGTTTTGCTTCCAGGCATCACAAATGACAGGCTTTTGAAATAACCAAACATTTTCTCACCAGTGTTCTCTATATTTCAGGGAGTTCTCATGCTTTGCCTCCTCCCTCAAATGTTGAACATACAAACAGTGAACAAAAGCATTCCTTTGCAATTGGAGCTGCCTTGAAACAAGTTTGTCAGTTTAAAAACAGACCTAGGGAAGTAAATCACAACAAGCCACAAATTGGGAGGCTGTGTGGGGTTGAGCATTAAAAAATTTCCCCTGAAAAAAATAATAAAGACAATGGAAGATTGTTTTCCCCTCTACTATATCCCTTTGGCTGAAACATTTTATGGAGATTTGGAAGGCAGCCCAGTGTACTCTAAAGGGCAAGGTCCTAGGACATTAATAAACCTAGGTCCAAGTTCTAGCTTAGGTATTTGTTACCTGTGTGACTTTAGCCAAATCTCCTGACCCTTCTGAGTCTCAATTTCCTCTCTTCCAAAATGAGGGACTTAAAATAAATGATCTTTAATATCCTTCTAAAATTACTGTTCTAGATTACTCTAATCTTGAAAGTCTAGAAACCAAATATCTTGCTTATAATTTGTTTAGGAAAAGTAGACACATAAACATATACATATACATATACATATACATATACATATACATATACATATACATATACATATACATATACATATACATATACATATACATATACATACATGTACATATACATATACATATACATATACATATACATATACATATACATGTACATATACATGTACATATACATATACATATACATATACATATATGTATACATATACAGATACATATACATATATATACACACATACATACATACAAATGCATGTATATCTGTACTATATGTACATAAATATATATGCATATGTATGTCATATACTTGTATACACACATGTTTGTGTGTGACAGTGCATGTATTTGTGTGAGTGTGTGTGTGTGTGCATGTGTGTGTGTGTGTGTGTAGAAGAGGTGGGGAGGATAGTACCTCTCTTCAGTCCACTGTTTTCCAATTCACCTCTCTATTAAGAAGGATATTGGAAAAAATAGATTGGCTTTGCAGGACTCTGTAAAGAGCAAAAGAGCCCCAAACTGTCTTCTTGTTGTCCGAGTCCAAGCTGATGCTAAATTCCAGATACCCCACACTAGACAGAGGAGATTTTTTTTTCTGTAAACAATTCCAATTCCGTGGTGTAGGAGAGAGGGAAGCTTGAAGAAATTTGACTTATAATATGCTGTCTAATGTAGAAATTTTGGGGTTCTGATATACTTAATCATTACCACAGAGCTGGATAAACTTATAGTCAAACTACCAGGAAAACCAGGACTACACCAGCAAAGCCATCTACTTACAAGAAGATACTTGCCAGGTCTTGTCTGACAAAATCTGGACTAATGAATGAATACATGATATTCCAATCAATCAAACTGGATATGCCTTTGCCCCAGGTCTAGGTGAGGTCTGGTATGAGGTGACCATAGCTGTCAAACATGCAGCTTTCATGGCCAAGAAGCTGTCTGGGCATTTCGAAGCAGAGATGAATGGGAGTTTTTGAAGATACCTGGATATGCACATGCACAGCTAGCCATGTATTATGTAATCTCTCAACTCTGTGGTGGTGGTGGTGTTGGCAGTGGTGGTGGTGGGGTGTGTGTGTGTGTGTGTGTGTGTTGTGTGTGTGTATGTGTTTTATATATATATATATATATATATGTACATATATATATATATGAATTTGTATATATATATAAATGCAAATAATATGACATTTCTATATCCATTATAAATGTACACATAAATCCTTTTATTTTTACTAAGTTACTCTGATCCTGATTTTCATCCTGTTATCTCAACATGGGAATGGTACACTTAATAAGAAGTTTTGGGAAACAGGTGATTTAAGGCCCAAATAAGAGAGAGAGAGAGTTTGGTATGAAAGGAAAATCTTAGGATTTATATTCAAGAGACTTGAATTTAAAAACTGGCTCTGTCACTTATTTGCCATGTGACCAAGAGCATGTTAATTTACCATTCCGAGCATTAATTCTCTCATCATTTGTTATGAGGAAAGTACTTCACAAAGTGCTATATAAATATGAGTCACAGTTATAAACCAAGCAAACTAAATTGCTGTTATTATCTTCATTAGCCAGTCAGTCAATAGCAATTATTAGACACTTACTATGTGCCAAGCACTATGCTAAGCTCTAGGGATGCAAAGAAAATGAAAAACAAAAACAGAAACAAAAAATACAATCATGGCTCCTACCTCTAAAGAATTCACAAGAAGTGGTGACTCCTTCCAAAAGACCACATTCAGATATACATGTGCAATATAGAGTCAATGGAAAGTAATCTCTTAGTGAATGTGCTGAGTAGGGGAAGACCAGGAAGGGTCTCTTGTACAAGGTGTTATTTGATTTGAGTCGTGAAGAAGGAAAGGTGGAGGGGGGAGTCTTTCAGTAATACTGGCCAGCTAGTGCCAAGGCCTGGAAATGGGAGGATGAGTGTTATATGTAAGGAACAGCAAATAGGATAGTATAAATAAATTCTAGAGTGTGGGCAGAGGAGTAAGAAGATTGGGAAGGGGATAGGTTGTTAAGAGCTTTAAATACCAAAGGATTTCATATTGGATCCTGGACCACTGGATCTCATTGATTTGAGGGCAACAGGGTCAGTAACATGGTCAGACCTCTGCTTTAGGAAAATAACTTGGGCAGCTAAGTTAAGGATGGATTGGAGTGGTGGAAACTTCACGACAGGGAACCAATTAGACCTACCACATTAGGCCAGATGAGGGGTGATGAGGGCTTGCACTCAGACAGCAGCCTTATGAGTACAGAGACAGGGATATAATCAAGCAATGATGTAATACTGGAAATGACAAGATTTGACAGATATAGAGATATAATCTCACATTCACATACACTTTTATTTTAACTTCCTTTTTATGCCTCTTTCCTAGACTTGGACTGTGGGAGTTTGTCCCCCATGCTTCACACTGATTCCTTTACCAGTATCCTAGGGTCACATAGGAGAGACAGAAGCTCATTCTAATAAATGAGGAAGAGGCAAGACCATGTTTCATCACTCAAGAAGTTCTCCTTTTAGCAATTTATGAAGACCCTTTAATGATAATGATACCGTAGAAATAATCCATCAGAATAACTGGTCAGTCTATTCTTGACTTTCTGACTTTGGAAGGATCAAATGAGATATAAGCACTTTGAAAACTTTAAAGCATTATATAAATGTTAGTTGTTATACTACTGTTGCTATTGCTGTTAACCACTCTGGGTTTCAATGTCCTGTTCTGAGAGGTGATAGGATTTTGGGTAAATGGCCATCTAAAGTTCTTACCAGGTCTGACATTCCATGATTCTGTGACTAGAGGGTCATTTCTAGCTGCAACATTCTATAGTTCTGAATTTCTACTATTATGTTCTTTCTGTCTCTATCTCCTTTTAATAAGATGTATTTGTGGAATGGCAAACTACATTTACTTTGAAATAACATGAGCCAGAGCTGGCTACTGGAATGTATTACCCAGAAAATGTCTCTCTCATTATCATGCCCCAGGCTGAGGGGGCCTATTTGAAGTAAGGAGCAAACCCCAGCACATACCCACTGTTGTTTGCCTTCCAGGGCTGACTTCAGTTTGTCTTGTCACTTTGTTCTATTGTTTCTTGATTTATTGTATGGACCACTTGTATAACTGACAGGATAGGTGTTATTGGTCTTAGAGTTTTGGCAGAATCTCTTTAAGTAGATCAATCACTTTGAAATTCCAATTCTAGGAGCTCATTGAAAACAGAAGAGTTGGTAATTCATGTTTTAACTGGCCAGTCCTATTTGGAATCTCTCCTTTTTCCCTTCCCCATTCAAACGTATAAAACACACAATCATAGGATAATGGAATTAGAGGCAGAAAGGACCTTAGTATTCATATATAATTATTCATTTAGACTGTATAATCCTTGAGATTAGGAGTTGTTTCTTTCTTTGTATTTGTAATTCCAGCACCTAGAACAGTGCCTGGCACATAGTAGGTTCTTAATAGATAGTTATAGTTTGCAGATAAGGAAACTGAGACTCAAAAATATTAACTGACTTGCCCAAAGTGACATAGTTATTACTACTAAGGGAGTTCTGCAGTGATAACTAATGATTTTCATTTTATCGCTATGTGTGGCCAGGAGCAGAGGCATTCAAAGACTGAAAATTAACTATTATGGAAGAAACTGTGGCATAACTGGCCATGGATTAAGATGTTTTGGGTTCTACTCCTGGTTCCATGACCTGGAGCAAATCTCTTTCCTTTTCTGAACCTCAGTATCATCATTTATAAACTCAGCTAACTATATTTACAGTAACTTCCTCACAGCGTTGTCATGAGGATCAAAATGAGGTAAAATGTGTAAAGTGCTTTGTAAACTATGAAGTTTAAATAATAATAAAGTAGGAATAATTCTCAGCTACTATTATTGTTGTAAGAAGGCTGACCATGAAATAATGAATTTTTAGTCCATAACAACTCCACAATGTTACTAAGTAATCAGGGACGAATCATATGCATTGGGGTGGGGTGGGGTGGGGTGCATTTACATACAAATTAAATGATGGATCTCTAATGTGCTGAACTATAATTGCTTCTAGTAATAGTAGTAGTAGTAATAGTGGTAGTAGCAGTCCTTTAATTAATGCATTTCCTTGAAAGATAAAACCGCAAAGAGAACTTAATTTCCAGTGATTTCCTATTTATCAGTGCTAAATAAGATATAAAATAGAGATTCATGCCTGCTAAAGGTATTGATGAAGGAAAACTATAGTTAATAATAATAATAATAACCATAGTGACAATAATTTTTAGATAGCTGGAATCCCTGGGAAGCTTGGATTACTGGGAACAGCTGGTGGTGTTAGCTTAAATAAGAGACAATATTTTTCTGACCTTTCACCCTTGCTGATGGACTGAAAGTAAGTTGTGTCTACATAACCCCAAGCATCTTAGTGCACTGGAACAAAAAATCAGTTAATATCTGGAGGGTTTTAAAGTATCTAACTTTGGTACCATGTAGACACACCATGATAATCATTAAATTGTTCATTAATGACAGGTGCCCAGGTGTTTCTTTGCCATATAGACATAGGCTTGAATTCAGGGAAAGTGACAGCTGCAGTTTGTTAGATTGTAAGTAGATTGTTATTGTTATTATTCCTTTAATGTGAGTTTGCAGGTGCTTATGTTTCAAGCAATGTTTCAGAAATGAAAAAGGAAATAACTAGTAATGGTGACTAAACAATGAATGATTGTGCATATTGCGTTCCATGTAATATGGTGTGTGTCTGCTTTTGATAATTCAAGATAACAATGACCCTTTCATTTAACTTCATGTGTGAGAAATAATGTCTACTTTATAGTGATCCTTTGAAAAATCTGAGGATTTTTTACCCATGGAATCATATTAATACCTACTTGCATATTAAATATGATATACTCTTTTTCTACTTGGTTATGGCTTCTGTTAGCATTAACACAAATTAACATGTGATTCAGGGTGAATGGGGATATCGATTACAGAATAATATGGATATCATATAGTAATGATCTGTTGATTTTAGGGGGACAGTCTTTGCTGTGGCATATATTATAATGGTTCCACAGCCTCTTATCAGTCCTCAATTCAATGTTAATAGAAGTGTCTCCTAATAACATCCTAATTGTGTGTGTGAGAGAGAGAGAGATATTGACAACTGCAAACCTATCTTCCACATCTTTGCTTCCAAACCACAATGATGCGCTCTCATAGGGATAATATAAGAGTTACCGTATCAGATGACCTCTGCTACATGTTAGCAGTACTCATAAATACTAATCTGGCAAATTCAATCTCTTTTGGCACCAGAAGGGCAGTTTAATTCTAGATGCTTCAACCCTGGTTCTCAGAGAGGAGAGTATTAAAGTAGTGCTGACACAGCTATCAGATCAAATACAGTTTCCCTGATTCTGCCTGGGATGGATTAAAATGCAGGTCTCTCTGATCAAAGGGCAGTGAATGAAAGCAATATACTCACTGGTATCCCTGAGTGGGCTGCAGAAACTCAGTAAGGCCCAGACATGCTCTTTTCCTTTACCAGATGAAGTCTGTCTCACTCCATCCATCTGGGGCTGTCGATGATGGCTCCCCCCACTATCAGCATTATGGAAATGATGGGCTAAAACAACCTAAACGGCTGATCATTTGGAAACTCTCAAAGGAGCCACCCAAACTCCCCAAGTCTAGAGGCAAGCAGCTCTATGCAATTATCTGTTTTGAAGGAGTACGTTGATTTGACATTCTTAAGAAGTCACAGACGTCTGATTTCATAATATAATTTGAAGAAGTAAAAAAGGCAAGTTAAACATTTGCTTACACATATAATGTTTACATGTGTTCAAAGAACTTTCCAAAAACTTTGCAGTCTCATCCAACTGCATCTTTTTTAAGCCTTCTTCGCTCTCTTTGGTTTGCAAACAAATCCAGCAGCACATTCAACCGCAAATTGATTTACTTTTGGGGAACTCCTTGAGTTTCACGACTTTCTTCATGCTGTTTAATGTACACACAGATGCAAAAAAGAAAAAACAATTTCCTAACACAGGAACACAAATCTGGCATCGGGAGAAGTCAATTTTACATTTATTCTCAAAGTGAAGGAAAGGCGAAGTGGATTGTAATCCAGATTACCATAGAGTATCTAGGTGATTTTGGCACCCCACAAGATGACAAGACTGACAGCCATTTTCCAAATGTCTGTACTGAAAGACAGAGGTGAGTGGAGGAAGCAACAATTATCTTGAAGTCAGGAGACTAAAGCCTGGTTCTGCTGGGACTGCCAAATGCTAGCTGTTTGGTCATGGAAAATCAAACAAATAACCGAAAAGCATTTTTTTGAGCACCTACTATGTGTCAGGCATTGTGCTGTATACTGAAAATGAGTCAAAAATGAGATTAACCCTATCCTCAGAAAGTTTACATTGTCTCCCCAAACCAGTTCATCTCTCTGAGCCTCAGTTTCCTCATCTGTAAAATATACTAACAAATTCAAAGGGTTATTAGGAAAAAAGCACTTTGCATACTTTAAATTGCTATAGATACTTTTGTTGGTATTAAAACACATCAGGAAAAAAGCATTGGTTATTATAAATTAGGATAGCATACATGTTATATAAAATTGCCTAATAACTAGTATGTTTTTGGAAAAATTTGTAAATGAACACAAACTGGTTTAGATCTACTCAGATAATGCTGAGATTATCTACGATCTAACAAATGGAAAGCTCTGTATTTAAGTCCCGTCTCTAGTAGCTCAAACATTCCTGAGTAATTAATATGTATTGATGCTGCAGAGCCCGTGGTATTCTGGAATAACCTAATAACTTGCATTATAGAATGCATATAAGTTTACACAGTACTTTGCTTTCCTCATAAAAGTCCTCTGAGGAAAGTGGAGCAAATGTAATGTCCCTGTTTTACAGAAAAGGAAACTGATATACAGAGAGGTTACATAATTTTCCCAAGAACATACAACTTGCTAATGGGAGACTAGAGATTTGAACTCAGTTCCTCTGATTTTTAAAGAAATGCTCTTTTCATTATACCACAGTGATTTCCCCTCAAGTGCATGACTATCAAATGATTCATTAAATGATTTTCATTCTAGCTTGTTTGGGAGGTTCCAAAATTGCATCATCTCTCCTCTCACCATTTTTCTCATCCTGCCCAATGTCCCCTCTGTTCCTCTCACTTCCATCCTAATACATCACTCCCACTGACACTGGAGCTGCCAACCAATATGCCAATTACTGTTGACACCAACTAAGATTGTTGGATACAAGAATATTCTGAAGTGTCAAAGAGCAAAGATGACCAGAAAAGGAGGGGAGGCTGAGACTAGGAATAAGAAATTGCTTTCTTCTCAATGGACACACCAAGCTCTTATCTGTGCAGGAGACTCAGATATTCCAAATTTTTCTTTGGAAGGGGAAATTGAGGATATTTAAATGTTCTGTGCCTCATTTGATGTGCAGAACAGTGACTGCATAAGTATGAGACCTCTTTCATTCCTCTACTCCAAATCCTGCTGCAGGCCTTTATTCACATTGGCTTTTGGAACAGGCTAGAAAGAAGTGAAAGTCAGATCCTGATTGAATAGTTACGCTGAAATGCAATGTTAACTGGCATGAAATTAAGGAGGCCAGAGCTTACAAATAAACATATGTCTTTCTATCATCCTGGAATCTGAGCATGAGTAAGAGAACAAAACATATGGCAAGAGACCTTCCAGGGTTTATTGAAAAGTTTTAAAATAATAGAGTGTCCAGGCCCTAAAGAATGACTAAAAAAGGTCTTGTGTGTTTTCAACCTTGTTGGCAGCCTGGATGTCTTGGGCAGCACTGATTTGCAGTCAGAGCATTGCTATAAAAGCCCAAAAACCCACAGAGCTAATAGGAACCAGGCAGAGAAAGTGAAGTCAAAACCAGGAATTCGTCAGCAGAGGCTTCCAGCTTGGTTCAGCTGTGTGAGGTCTGGTTGAGTCACGCACTGCCACAGATTGGACTGGTCCACATAGCATAGGACCAGACTGAAGGACTTGGCAGCTGCACCCTGGGCCTAGGCTCCAACACTTTCCTGGTGTCTCTATCCAAGAGCCAAAAAGCTCTCCCTGTTTGCTCAAGAATCATCTTGATTCTTTAGTCCTGGTCCCCTCTGTATTGGAGTCCCCGTCTTTGTGCTGCCAGTAGAGGTGAGTGGCTTTCCTATTCCTTGCTCCCCAGCACAATTTCATTGTCATGTTGACAGTAAATTAATTGAGCATTTTAATCCTTTATATTACAAAAATAAGAAAAAAGTAAGCAATAATAATACATTAATAACTTTGAAGAACTGGGTAGCCATCCATCAGCAGTACAATGAATAGCCCTCTTTTTAATTGTATCATGCAATAATTTTTTTTCTCAATTGTTCCAAAGTAAATAGAGATGAGTGAGATGCTACCAGATGACTAACAACAATATGATATTAAGTCATTGGTCTCTGTCTAAGGACTAGAAATACAGACAAATACAATTTAATGTTATTACCTAGTTTGGGGAGAAAAAAAAGAAAAGAAAGTTGGATAAAATATTGTTATGGAGACAATTGTAGGTCCCAGTGACCACTGCCTTGGAACAGAGGAGGGTGAGTGAGCTCATCTTTGGACAAGTAGATAAGGAATTCTAGATTAGCTGCAGAGCAGAGCTTTAAAACCTTTCACTCTCTCTATCTGGATACATTCTTAGTCAGGTTCTGAAGTAGCATAAACTGCTAACCCAGACCAAGACAGACAATCGTGAACACCTTGCATACACCAGAATGAGCACACCAAGGATGAAAGAGGCTAGGATTTAACACCACATATAGTTCAACGCAAAACACTCCTTTTCTTCCACTTGACCTTTCCATCTATGATCTTTCTTCACAGGTTTCTCTGCTTATTGGCACCTATAAGCTGGTTTGCTCTATTCCCTCTCCCAGACTCTGGCTAACAGCAATCCCTGGTTGACGTGCTTAGGCAATCTCTCTTCAACTCAGTTCAGCTGATTGCCTACCCTCACTCCACACACCCATAAAGCAGGGATGTCCCCTGGGGGTTGCCTGTGTACTACATATTGTATGATGCACCCTCTACAGCTTCCCCCACCTCAATATCACATAGTACTATGTCCTTCCTAGTATAATGACAAGTAGTTAATTTCTCAGAAACAATGTTTGTGACATGGTCAATAAAATGATAACACTAAGCAGGCTGATGTTCATGTAGGTTAATGTTTCTAGAGTAGAGTCCTAACTCAGGTTTTCAATGACCACCTGATTTTAATCTTTGCCCATTAGTTGATTCTATAGAAAGCTTCATGGTGAGGGTCAGTGATAATATTATTGACTATGATATGTTCGTATCAGGATGCTCTTGTGTATTGTTATGTCAGTATTTTCTGATACTTTCATTCTAAAACAAATCCTAAAGCTATTCTATGGATTGCCAAATGATCTCCTCTATATCCCTGGATGCCTTTAAGCTGAATACACACAATACACCACAAACACACACACACACACACACACACACACACAAACACAAACACACATCATCATTATCTTACTATGGGAGAGGGTAGTCAAACCTACTGGTTCATTGAGTTGAATATTAATTAATTCAAGACAATCAAGCTGTTTCTCCATATAGACACAAGTTCAGTGTTCGCAGAATCTTGAGTTAATGGTAAACATAAGTAAGTAGAAGAAGACTCATAGTTCCATCAGTTAAAAATAAGGTAAACATTTTGAAAACACATTTATATGTGTATAAATGCGTGTATGCATGTAGTTGTTCTATGCAGAAGTATAAGTTATACATTATGAATGTCTATATTACTTGCATTAGTTAAGCTGGTCTTAATTCACAGATACTTTTGCATGGGCAAATGAACTGCTGGCTAATATGATGTTATTATATTGTATTAATTTTAATCATTACTTAACATTTTTTAAATGAAAGTAAGAAAAAGACAAAGTTTCCTGAGTTTTTCTTTCATTATTTTAAATTGTGAAACTTTCATCATTCCCAATATATTGTCTATATATCTGAACAGAAGAACAGTTAACCTCCAATTGCCCATATATAATACCAAAACAAAGTATCATTTGCAACATTTTTGAAAATGAGTATTATCAATGTGTGGTCATATAGAAAAAAAAAAGAATATAATAGAGTGCTAACATTGGAAAGGTCCTTAGAGTCATAGAATGGTAGAAGTGAAAGGAGACTTACAGATGATCTAGACTGAGGTTTTTAGTATTGTGGGAGGGGCAGGGGGAAAAAGCTTATTGAATGGACTCCTTTGGCAGTCTCATGGAATTTGAGGGCTTTTTCAAAATAATGATTTTAAATGAATAAAATCACATGTTTAATATTAAGAATGATAGCAATTATGTTGGAACATAGTTATCAAAAACTTTTTTTAAGTTTTCAGGTCTGAGGTTAAGAATGCCTCATCTAGGCCACATCTTCTACTTTGCATATGAAATATTTGAGTACCAGCGAAGGGAAACAACTTGCCCAGAGTCATAAAGGTAGCTTGTGGCAGAGCCAGGACTTATACCAGGGTTCTCTGATTTCTTGCCCAGTGCTCTATCCACAATGCAACCCTGTTCCTGTGACAGTATAGATGGTTGACTGACTGAATTTTTCACTTTTTAATTAGGGGTTTTATTGTCATGAAAATTGACAGCCTGGAAATTGACAGCCTGAGGTAACGATTTAACCTAGGACCATAAGTAATCATTTTAGTTCCTAACACAAATAATAATACTTAGACTAGAGTTGCATTATCAAGTGAAATAGAAGATTGAGACAATTATGTAGATGTTTCATACTCAATTTTTTTCCCACACTCCGTAAAAACATATTCATCCCTAACAAATTCCCAGACATAGCCAAACAATTGATGAATTTTTTTTTTTTGGAGGAGGTAGTGATGGTGAAAGGGTGATTTTAGGTTAAGACATGAAGGGTTACTTAGTTAGCTGCAGATACTACTTTTTGGTGATTTTAATTGGAGTTTGTTTAATGTATTCAAAGCATCATTTCCTCTAAAACATTTAAAATATAAATTCATATTATTTTTTAAAAACCATTTCATTAATTTACTTAAATAGCTCACATGACAGTGAATTGTTTGGGTCTGTTGGAAGAAAGATAATTATAAATCTGAATAAGTTTCTGTTATTTGAATTGTCCTGCCATGGATAGGAAGTACCAAACATAACAGGTATTAATTATCTATTAACTGAGGAAAGAATGTTTTTTTTCCTACTTCTAGTAAGCTATTCCTCTAAGAATGGGCAGTGAGAAGCTAGATAAATATTGGGAGGAGCAAGTCATTTGAAGTTGATAGGATGACAGCAGAATGTACAATGCCTATTGGACTGAAGTTTCTACTCTCAGTTCAGTCAAGGAAAGAAGAGCCAGGGTTAAATCAACAAGGGGGCATATCAGAACCTTGAATGTCCTTGCTCTCTAAAACAAAACAAAACAAAACAAAACAACAACAGCAACACACAATAAATAAACTAGTCCTGGGTTTATCATGAGACTAGAATCAAGATCAAGGAGGTCTGGCCCTATGGTATCTGTGGTCATAAGACATGTTATCAGTTAAGGAAAGTAGAGGGCATAATTGATAACCATAATATTAATAATAAAAACAATAGCAATATTTATATAGCATACTAAAATCATTACTTCTGAAAAAAAGGTCATCTCATTTGATTGGAGAGAGAGGGAGAGAATTAGAGACAGAGATAGACAGGCAGAGATACAGATAGACAGAGGCAGAGAGGGATATTAAATTTGATATAATGGACACTTCCCAATTAATACCCAAAGCAGCCTCTTTACAAATTACATTCCGTGGAACACACACACACACACACACACACACACACACACACACACACACACATGAGAACATTGAAGGTTAACAGAATAAAAGGATGTATCCTTTACCTACTTTGGCAGCATAGTAATAACATTGACCATGATATTTGTTCAAGTTTCCTTTTAATTATGACTCGATTTATGTTATAGATATCTTTTACATTGTTCTTTTGGCACTGTTTTCTCTAGTCTGCATAGCGATTCATTCTAAAGATCAAATGTAAGCTTATGATATCCCCTCTCCATTAGGTGATTTTCATATCTCAAAACTATATTAAGTAGCCTGTAGTGTGCAGTATTGAATCCTTTAAAATAAAGAAGCAAACAAACCTAGAAAGAAGGTTAATGTGCTATTGCAAGGGAATGAGAAAAGGGAGAATGAAAAAAAAATGGCTAAATCTCTTCTTAATGGATAGTGAGGACCAACTTTAAAGAGAAGAGGTGGGAACATTGAAAAACAGAAAATTTGTCTGGTACCTCAAAGGATACCAGGGTTCCCTGAATGCCATGACACTACTCGTTCAAATGAATATCTTCCTTCAAAATGCTCATCACTTATTCCAAAGTTTTGGCCATTGCATCAAATATTTCTAAATTCCTTTTTTGATACCCGCTTCAAGCACATTTTACAAGGCACAGAAAGTAATAAAAATAATAACGGTAATAATAATGATTAACATTTATGTGCCACTTTAAAGTTAGCAAAGCTTTATAAATATCTCATTTTATACTCACAGCACCTCTGGGAGGAAGGGTTATTATTAAGCCCATTTTAAGGATGAAGAAACTGAAGCAGACAGTAATTAAACGACCTGCTCACAGTCATATAGCTAGTAAGTATCTTGGATGTGAAATCAGGTCTTCCAGAGTCTAGGTCCAGTCCTCTATCCATTGTGCCACCTAGATTTCCCCTCAAAAAAAATCAATCTTTTTTAGTCACGTGAGTCTTTCAGAAACATTTTACCTCAAATAGCATGTCCTTTGGTTCTCCTTCTTATTCAACTTTCACCCAATGAATTTTGGCTGCCTCCAAAAATCAAATTCTTTTTTTTTCCTCTCCTAACAAATGAAGATTTGACAAGAGTGAGGAGATTCCAAAGAAGTGCCACTGACTCTGAAGATAGAAAGTATATGTAGGGAGCCCCATATGTTGTGAGGGCTCTCCGTTATATGTAACATTAGGTGATTGTGTGGCTTGAATGGAGACAGAATAGACATCTCTATCCTCTTTTCCTTCCACTCTTTGCTAAGAGAGATTTGAAATCCCACTAGGAAGGGACAAGAAGTTAGGAGCAGAGGATTGATTCACTCTCTTCAGAGACAGGGAGTACTGGGCTAAAATTATGTTTATATGCTCCTTAAATATTGTCATTCTAAAGTTTTCAAGTTTGATCTAACTTCTGATTGCTTTTTCATTGCTAGCAATTAATAGAGGATCTCAAGTTTTATATCCAATGTTTGATTCCTTTTTTATCATGTACCAGTTCCACAATGAACTCACAATACTCAGCCATGAAAATCCATTAACCAATTCTATAGCCAAACAGAAATTAGAGAAAGTATATATACAATAATATATACTAGACAATAATATGTAATTAGACAATATGGAGTGAAGGAGCTCTTCCATTGGGAGTGAGGTAACTTATCTCAACCAAGAGAGAGTTCTGGATCTCACCCAAGGGGAAATTCCCCAAAGTCTCTACTATAGCAATATGAGGGTAGAGATATGATAGCAACTGCCACCTCTTCTCAGGTCAGTTCCTTCTCAGACTATTTTCCTTTAGCAATATTAAATTAGGATTGGCCCTGTCCACCTTCTCTCTTCAAGTTGGAGGCCAGAAGGACCCAAAGCAACTTCAGAGCCCAAAGCAACTAGGAGACTTGAAGCAAACTCAAAGAAGACAATAGACAGGAGAGATTGTCCTCTTTCCCACTCCACCAACTCTTCCCTGACTCTCATGCAGTACAAAGCCTTTATCTCTACAAGTGATGAGAGAATCCCATACCAATGGTCTTTAGGATTTGGTGTATATTCCTCCCCTAAGCTGGAAATCGTTGCAGTCCAAACACAAGTATAAATATAAGTATCAGTGCTTTAAGATAACAAGGATAATTTTTCTGACATCTGAGGTAAATAACCTTTGGAATTGTTGAAATTTAAATAAAACAAATACATATAAATGTTACATACAGTATAAATAAGAATGTAACCTAGTGTTTGATTAACCAAAGATCCCAGATATTGGGACAAGAACTCACTATTTGACAAAAATTGTTGGGAAAACTCAAAAGCAGTCTGCCAAAAACTAGGCATAGACCAACATCTCACCCCATATAACAACATAAGGTCAAAGGTACATGATTTAAACATAAAGGGTGATATAAACAAATTCAGGGACAAAAGAAAAATATGTCAGGTGCATAGATAAGGAAAGAATTTATGACCAAACAAGATTTAGAGAGTATCATGGAAAGCAAACTAATAATTTTGATTCCATGAAATTAAAAAGGTTTTTCCACAAACAAAACCAATGCAGCCAAAATTAGAAAGAAAGCAGGAAACTAGGGGAAAAAATTACAGTAGGTTTCTCTAATGAAGAATTCATTTCTCAAATATGTAGGGAATGAGCCAAATATGTATGTCTGTGTGTGTGTGTGTGTGTGTGTGCGCCTAGGTATATATCGCCATTCCCTAGTTGTTAAATGGTGAAAGGATATTTATAGTTTTCAGAACAAGAAATCAAACTATTAATAACCATATGAAAAATGCTTTAAATTGCTATTGATTAGAGAAATGTAAATTAGAACAACTCCAGGGTACCTTCTCACACCTATGAGATCTACTAACATGACAGAAAAGGAAAATGACAAATGTTAGAAGGCATGTGGAAAAAATGGAAGCACTAATGCACTGTTGGTAGAATTGCAAACTGATCTAGCCATTCTACAGCATAATTCGGAACTATAGCAAAAGGGCTATAAAATTGTGTGTACCCATTGACCTAGCAATACCACACTAGGTATGCATCCCAAAGAGGTTAAAGAAAAAGAAGAAAAGAAAGATGTATATGTTCAAAAATATTTAAAGCAGCTCTTTTTTTTTTTTGTGGTATCAGAGAAGTAGAAACTAAGGGAATGCCCATCGGTTGAGGAATGGCTGAACAACATGCAGTATATGAATGTGGTAGAATATTATTGTGTTGTGAGAAATAATGAATGGGATGACTTCAGAAACATGTGGGAAAACTTCAATGAACTGATGCAAAGTGAAATGAGGAGAAACAGGAGAATAATGTATACAGTAACAGCAATAATGTAATGGCAATGAACTATGAATGACTTAGTAATTCTGATCAATACAATGATCTACCAGAAGGACTAATGATGTAAAATGCTGTCTACCTCCAAAGAGAGAACTGGTGAACTCTGAACACCAATTGAGGCATATTTTTCTCTTTGTTTTTCTTACTTTTTTTGAGAGGGAGGAAAGTAAAGCTAATGTGGAAATATATTTTGCATAACTTCATATGTATAACAGATATCATATTTCTTGTCTTTTCAATAGATGAGGGAGGGAGAGGGATATGGAACTGAAAATAAAAATATATTATAACAAAATAAAAAGTACATTCAGTCACCATGACACTATAGAAAGCATCACTGGGAGGATATTACAGTGACAATATACCTAACTAGATACAAGACACAACATATACACATTTCGAAAGTATATGCATATCCATAATGCAAAACAATAAATCAAAAGCAATAAGCTTGGTTAACTAACAAAGTAAAACTAGCTTGCTGCAACAATAATATTATCAACAAGCATACATATGTGTATATAAATATATAATGTATGTATATGCACTAATGCATACATACACACACACACACACACACATATATATATATATATATATATATATATATATATACGTACACATATATACATGTGTGTATAATCTCTTTTACTGAGAATGTGTATCACTCTCATTGCCCATATCTGGGTCAAAAAGTCTTTGTACATTTAGTACACATTCTCTTTTTCTCAGTCTTTTCCTACATGAGTATCCATCTGGTCTCTCCAAGTTCTAATTAGAAAGTCCAACTAACTCCCCTATGGGCGATATGTGGTTTCAGTCAATAGTCCTAACAGGACTCTCTCTAATCTCTGGGTCTATTTTGTAAAGAGGCAAATTGCCTAGTCTTACAATAACTATGTGAATTACCTTTGCAGCAGAAAGCTAACTTATAAGTCCTTGGGAAGATGAAAGAATTATGTTCCTTATCTTCCTCAGGCATAGGAATCTGGTAGTATCCAACATTCAAGTCCACCACTCAATAGTTACTTTTTGGGCCCTCCTGGCTCACAGCAAATGTAAATAGTAATTGTTTCTCTTTTGGCCAGCAACCCTGAGGGTCTTCCCCTCCCAGTTTAATTTTTTTTTTTTTTTATTAAAGAGGCCATCCCTTTACTCATTTCTTAAACAAATCTATTGACTGAATGAGTATTGCCTCACTCAAAAGGTCAATGTCTCCCACTGCATCCTGAGCCATCTCTAGTTATTCTGATCTATATCTGGCCACTGGACCCAGATAGCTCTGGAGGAGAAAGTGAGGCTGGTGACTTTGCACAGCCCTCCCTCTCTCAAATCCAATTCAACTGCAAGTTATGTCATCATATTCTTCATGTCATGGTCCTCTTTGAGAATGAAGGACAAAACCACAACCAAGACTAAAAACCACTGACTGTCTAGCAGATGACCAGGAGTTACATATAAATTTGACCACAGTGTGCTTTTATTTATCCCCGTGGAGTCTACTTCGGTTAAGCATGTTTTTCGGAGAAAATTGTGGTAGCCACTATCTACCTGAATCATGCACCTGAATGCAAAAGCTTCTCCCCTTTGTCAAGGGTAAACTTAAAACAAAAGATTTTGAAGAGGAAGCTACTTTTATTTGTATCTTATTTTCCCCCCAGGGGACTTGGACAGTGCCTTTCTAAACCTGAACTTTTCAAAATATCTAGCACATAATCTTTACACAGGTTCTTAATATGTGTTTGTGCGAATGAATCTAACAGCGTGGTATCATGAAAAGAGGACTGGATTTCGAAGCCCAAGACCTAGGTTTGAATATTGGTTCTGCCATTTACTACCTGGGTGATGTTGGACAAATGATTTCACATATCTCAGCATCAAATTACTTATCTGTAAAGTAGGCTAGATGATTTGAGGTTACTTCCAGTTTTTAATATTATTCATTTGAGTTAAATTGAACTGAATCAGCCTGCAGGAGGCCAATCATTCCTTCCTGCCTAAGCAATAGACATTGTCTGATATGTGTTCCTCATTCACAAGACTATCTGGTAATATATTTGTACAATGTTACAACTGTTTATAGCACTGTGCAATAAGTCATTCTAACAGTGAAACTAATTGGCTGCCTAAAGAGTGCACTATAATGACTTTCAAGCCTGATCACTTAAAAACTAATCTTTAAAAATCTTTGAGTATAAAAATGAGTATTTTGATCCACATTAATTTTTTTTTGTCCCATTTGGTCATCACTTTCCATTCAATTCAATTCAGCAAATATGAATGGACGCATTTTATGGAAAGTACCAGGCACCAAGGGAGAGGAAAAATTAAGATCCCAAAACTCTCTATTGAATCACATGTAGATTTTTTTTTACTTTGGGATTCAAGGCCTCCTACACTTAGTACCTATCTTTAGTATTCAAACTCATCTCCAAAACATGCCAAGCAATAGTCATTAGGGTCTTCACCCCACTATCCACAAGAAATGTTATCTGCATTGTCACCACCAACACTTTTGCTCATGTTCTTTATCCATCCTAACATACCTCCAGTCCCATTAATTTCTTTTCTCTCACTTAACCATTTCTCCCCATTTTCAAGATTAAAGCCCTATCCCCACTTCCTTCATTAAGCTTCATGAAGCTCTCCGACTTTTCCAGTGCCCTTAGCTTTATGAAGTCCCTATAATATGAAGAATATGATCTTAGTATGTGATTATACAGTGTTTTCCATTATCTTTTAGTTATTTCATGTGTCTTATTTCCCTAATAAAACTAAGTTTGTTAAATGTAGAAACCATTCTTAATGCTCTTGAGCCTGTCAAACTGCACCAGTCTCTGCCTCTTATGCCCACAGTTTTCATTGCTCAGGCTTCTCAATATGTCTAGAATGCTTTCCTCTCGTTCCAATACCATTTCAGTTTTTAACCATCCTTTATGGTTGACCTCAAATAATACCATTTCTATGAAATCTTCTTTAATCTCCCTGCTTGGTAACAACTTGCTCCATCAAACTTAACAAAAATATGTTTTATGACATTGACATATAATGTATAATTTAATATTATGTTTATAATTGGTGTCAGACTTGTATTCAGTGGTAAATTCCTTAGGGGTGGGTTATATGACATCTCAATTTTGCATCACCTAGCATTTCACACAGTGCTATACCCACAATGAGTAGTAAAAAGCCACCCCTCTCACCTATTAGCATTTGAATTATATTATATTATATTATATTATATTATATTATATTATATTATATTATGTTATATTATGTTATATTATGTTATATTATGTTATATTATATTATATTATATTATATTATATTATATTATATTATATTATATTATATTATATTATATTATATTATATTATATTATATTATATTATATTATATCATATTATATCATATTATATCATATTATATCATATTATATTATATTATATTATATTATATTATATGGTATGATGTGACATTTATATTTCTTCTTTTGTGCCTATCCATTGGGAAAATCATAGGAACTTAACAAATACGTATTGACTCTACATTATTTTAAATAACAGCGAGCAAGGTTGATGACCTTGTAAAGATGAATGACAGGAGAAACCTCGGAATATCATATGCTTAGTATTGATGGTTCCTCTATGTTGGAATGCCTATTTAACACTTATGTAAGAAATGCAAGGGAGCGTAAGATGTTTGAGATCTGACATTGGTCAAAGGGAATATTCAGGCCTTTCAGTTTCCCATGATGAATTTGGCAGACTATCAGGGAGAGAAGAGACAGTGTGCTGTGTGAGGAAAGCAGAAGAACTCTTTATTTAGATTGGGATCATACTATAAGCCAATCCAGACTCTTACCTCTACTGAAGACTTCATCTGCACCATATATATATTTGTTTTACATGTCTCTAGAAGGTCAAAAAAGATCAGTTTCTATTTGTTAAGGTGGGCGAGGTTTCAAGAAACTCCATTTTTAGGTCATCATTGTTTGAATATATTTGAGTAAGTTCCTGTGTCCTAGAGTTCTATGATGGACTTAGACAATTGTTAAATGTTTCTGAATCTATCTCATCCACAGCCCTAAAATTTTACAATTTTTACATCTAGGACATCTTTCTCAGAGAGTTGAGATCAGTGTCCCAGGTGGAGGTGGTGATCAAGGTGGTTTGACTTGTCTGGCACATGCCACCTCTTTTTTCTCCCTGCTTTTGCTATTCTTCCCTTTCGGTGGTAGTTGGTCATGGTAATGGTTAGTATGACAGACTTCATCTATACAATGTTTGTTACTTTCAATGATGGCTATGAGTACAAAGATGTTATCAGGGCTGCTGATCTGGGGGACGCTGATAGTCCTGGTTCCTTTGGTTTCATGTTTATAAACTATCTCTAGCAGTTTATGATGATGATTACTCCCAATAAATTTCAACCAATTGTCCAGGTTGTGAGTGAGGCAATATAGGGAAACACCAACCACAGTGAGGCGTAGAAGCAACTCTTTCTGCCTGGAGACTACTATAATAGTTGGTAAGAATCCTTAAATGCTAGTTATTTGTGTTTCCATAATATCACTAAATTCACACCCCTATCTAGTGATAATTTTTTTTCCTGAATCTTAAAAATATATAGGTTTCAGGCTGATCCTAGTTAAAATTTTCATAATAACTGACTTGACATGGAAGATAGCAGAGCAAATGTTTTTTTTTTCATTCTCTGTTACCAAAAGAAAGGAAGGAGATACACAACAAATCTGAAATGCCAATAATCCAACTGTTAGTAACGCTTCAGTGTAGATAGTGCTGACCATTGAAGAGGGAAAAGCGTAAGTGTAAGTGAAAGGAACTAGAGACATTAATCTTTTTATTATATGATAATGCTATATCATTACAAAACTGGAAACAGATCTCATTAGTTACAGAAAAGGGCTTTATATATTTTTTTTCTCAAGAGCATATTCAACCAGAAGATACACAACAAGATACTGCTGAACAGTATAAGGCTAACACAATGATAAATAATCCAAAAAATAATATATCATCCTTCATCCTAGATTAGACAAAATAAAATAAAAAATGAAAAAAAATTTAAAGAGAAACAAATAAAAGCCCCTGAGGTAATTGAAAATCTTAACTTTATTAAGCTCCAGAAATTACATTTAATTATAAACTAGATGACAAAAACAATAGCAGTATTGGAAATAATTTTAAAAAGGAAATAAGCATACTTACAATGGAATTCTGAAAAAATTTCTTTTTTTTAAATTTGATAGAAAACCTACCTAGTGTATAACAATATACCAAAGAAAGAAAATTCAAATGACATAATTATCACAAATCAAATCTCTCATAATACAGAAAAGTATACATATATATATATATATATATATATATATATATATATATATATATATATATATATATATATATATATATATATATATATATATATATATATATATATGTATAAAACCTTTCAGGACCTGAATGCAGCAATATATGAGTTACAAATTGCCATGCTTAGAACCACAGAACAAAAGGTAGAACTTTCAAGGAATAACCCTAACAATCCTCAAAGACCTGGATGGTAAAATGATTTGAGAAAACTCCTAAAGATCTATAGCAAGACTTTTGAAAGGATGCAGTATTAACTAGCTGTTATACATAGCATAAAACTTGAACATCATATTACCAAATAAAGGACAACAAAAAAGAAACAAGGAACGTAATCAAGAAAGTAAAAGTGAATCAGAAATCCAGATGCTCTCAAGGAGCAATTAAAAGGAAAAGTCGTACACTATTCAAGAATTCAGAGTAAAGCAAAGGATAAAATGAACAAGTCGATCTTCATCAAAAACTTTATTGTAGGTGCTGAAGAAGTAAAGAATTGAGAAGTAAGATAAAATCCCTGGAGAAAGCAGACATAAAACATTGCTGGTTGCCTATATGATCACAAAAAGTCCAACACAAGGAAAATGAAAAGTTGGAATCAAATGTGAAACAGAAAGCTTTTGAACCTTCATAACAATGAGGGAAAGAAGTTACTTCAAGGGAAGTGATAGAAACTCGACCTTCCTAATGAAAATGCAAAGCAACTGTGCCAGATGAGAGCTATATAGATTGATTCAGATGCTTCATTGTAGTGTATGGATTAGTGAAAACAAACAAGCAAAACCTTAACCAGCCCCCTGTCACATGAAATCCTGATCCAAACTTTCTTAATAGATGGTATTACATAACTATTATAAACAAAAAATGAAAATTCCACATATAGGTCAATTACCTCTTTCTGTATTTTACAATAAATCATTCATAACTTGTATTGTATTGTTTTATATTGAATCCACAAACAACTTACAAGCACTTAACAAGAAAACAGGACATTAGTTGAAGGCCAAAAAGAGTGTGATAAAAAGTCCTTTGGGGTATAATGAAAAACTTATTATTGACTTAATAATTATCAAACTATCTACCTAAAAGTACTATTACATTTATATTTTGTTTATTATTGCAAAGTCTTTGACTCAGTTCCATACTTGTGGCTTATTCATGTATTGTAAATATATAACATGACTAAGTATAATAGGAACACTATAACATTTGAAGCCTTCAGAGAAACCTTTGTCTCCTTAAAATATTCCATTGGCACAATAACATCAAGAACATTTTTAAAAAATTCAATGATTTTTCAGAAAATAATTTTAGCTTACTGTTTCTCTGCTGAGACTTAAATCCATTATTATCTCTCCTAAATAGAACCATGTATGGATTTTAATCTAAAGAGTTGAACCAAAATACCTTAATCCTTTGATATATATGAATGACATCAAACTATGTGATTCTATCAAAAAACATATTAAACAGATTCTTCATTCAAGGGATCTTTCTCTAATGATATCAAAATATCATTTGGAATCAATAAGTATAAAATTTTAAACATATGGCCAGAAAATATGAAGATAGAAAACTTTGAACTTCAATCTGGAAGTCACATTGAACTGATGGATGAAAGTTATACCTGTGAATATTTTGGCTTCCTCCAAGCAAGGCACATTGAGTATAAAGATATCAAAGACAAGAATGGGACTGAATATGCTAAGAGACTTGCTGGTATCCTGGAATCAAAGCTGAATGAGAAGAATGAATGCCATTACAGCCATTAACACCTTCACAATACCAGTCTTACTGGAAACTTTTCAGAACCACAAAATGGAACATAACAGATTTGAAAAACTAACCTAACAGAAACTCATAAAATATTAACAATATTCAGGGCCTGTCACCTAAAGGTAGCTATAAAAAGATTGATTCCCTTTCACCAGAAAGGAGGAAAGGGGTTGACTAAGATTCTTAATGCTCATGACAAATATGTGAAAAATCTACAGAAATATGTGGAATAAGCAGACATCTCTTTACTAAGGCATAGTAAATTCTAATAACAGAAAGACTCAAATGGATTTGCTTGAAGTGGGTTGACTCAAAGAGAAGACTATGAAATGGCCAAAAGTCAAATCCAAAGACCACCAATTGGCTCCATTCTCATCAGACCAGCCAACCAGATTTCTTCAAAGAGTGTTGCATATATAGCTCCATCATGTAGATTTGTTTGTGTAAGTAGAAGGATTTATGGTAACAATTCAAGAGTAAGTCCTTGCCAAAGGAAATAGTAGAATTGTTTCTCTTAAGGAATGTGGACTTAGTGATTAATGTAGAATATTCTATGAAATAATAGAAACTAGGCAACACATCAGGACAATCTGCAAAAAAATATAATATCTACAAAATACCTGAATATATAACCTGGTGGTAAGAATTACATGTCAAAATTTTTTTATCTTTCATGGGCTGAAAGACACTAAATAAATACAGAATCAAAAATATATTGAATACCTAAAACAATAAATTGTACTGGAACTAGATCATTATCACAAACTAAACCTTTACCCTCAATTATGCAGAAAATACATTGATTCATAAAAACTCAAGAATAACATCTTAAATATATGTCTTCATAAAAAATAATAATCACTTGCAAGCTGAATGGAGCAAAAGGCTTTCAAAATATGCACAGATAAATCACATGGTGACAAAATGAAGTATATGTCAACCCTATTTTCCTGTCTTCTACTACATCTATACAGAGTACTTCCATTGGTCCTATGGAGGATACATTCATGTTCTGATATAATTATTCAACTACAAATGACTATTTACCTGTACAATATTCTATAAAGCATTAAATATAAAAGAATAATAGATGGAAAATCACTTGTGGTGATCCATTTCTGTCTGAAATGCATTGAAAAAGATGAGAAGAATGAAATAATGATGATGATAACAATGACAATGATGATAACGATGATGATGATGAAAGCAATCCCTGAACTTTTGTCCATTTGAACTTTGTTGATACTAGTGATGGCATTAGGTCTGATGAATCCAAGAAATAAATGATGTGACATAGAGATGCAAGCAGGCTCTATTCTGTATCATTATTATGATAAACTTTATCCAGAGGACAATAGAACAATTAGTATTTGTTTTTATTCTGGTATCAAAAGAAGGCATGATTTGTCAGAACAAAGTAGATGTACTAATTCCCTATTCTCTGGAAGTATGAGATGCTGACATCTCTGACCAATGAAGTTTGCAAAGTGAAGATGTGAATACTTTTATTAGATGACAGTGCTATATCATAGCAAAATTAGAACCAGATCTCATTAATTATAAGTAAATATTTCAATCTACTCTTTTTTTTTTTAATTTTGGTGAGGCAATTGTGATTAAGTGACCTGCCCAGAGTCACACAGCTAGTAAGTGTCAAGTGTCTGATCTGAGATTGGATTTGAACTCAGGTCCTTCTGACTCCAGGGCAGTGTTCAATCTACTCTTTGTCCATGATGTCTTCAGCTGCAAGTGATACAACATGTACTTCGAATAAGTGTAGAACAATCATAAGAAAAAAATATTTTTATAACCAGGTTTGATGAAATAAAAGTGGCAGTAGAGCAGTTACTGAAATCCAAGAGGAAAAAGATGAAGCACTTGAGGAACCGAAAACCTACACTTAACACAAATTCCAGAAATACTACCTAATAACAAAATAAATAAAAAATATAATACCAATTTTGAATATATTTGAAAAGAATATTGACAGATATAGAATGGAATTTCAAAAAAGTTCTTTAGGTTTGAAGCGTGAACACTGGTGATACCAAAACATTTTTTTAAAGCATATAATTTCTAAAAACCATTATGAAGACATATGTCCTATGAGACAGCATAAAAACACATCATGACCTATACACAAGAGTATATTCTGTAGCAGTTGCCATAGTAAGGACAATAGGAGAAAAGAAGGAAGTATCAAGGATTATCACTGGAAAGTGACAAGCACCACAGAAATAGGTTGTGAAAACTATTGAAGGTGTGTGGAAAAACACTGGATTATGACATGAATATTTAGGCAATACACACATTAGAAAACAAAAACCACATTACCCAGAGAAAGGCAGTAAGAAAGAAATGTGTGGGGGCAGCTAGGTGGTGCAGTGGATAGAGCACTGGCCCTGAATTCAGGAGGACCTGAGTTCAAATCCAGCCTCAGACACGTAACACTTACTAGCTGTGTGGCCCTGGGCAAGTCACTTAACTCCGTTGCCTAGCCGAAAGAAAGAAAGAAAGAAAGAAAGAAAGAAAGAAAGAAAGAAGAAAGAAAGAAAGAAGGGAAGAAAGAAAGAAAGAAATGTGTGGAATGGTATTGAGAAAATAAAAGTATATCAAATCACTGATTACATTAATCAGAAGTTAAAACTGAAAGCCAAAAGTTTAAGAAGATCTAAGAAGTCAAAGGAGCACAAAGTAAAAAAAAACACCATCTATCAAAATACAAATTATAGAAGTTGGAAAACCAAAGAAACTTGAGAGGAGAAATCACCCCCAAAGAAAGACTATGTGAAAAATTTCTGGTCATCCATAAAGTAGAAAGTGTCTAACACAATGAAAATCCAAGTTGAATACAATGTAAAACACAGTTTGAGCACTGCTAATATAATAAAAGCAATGATAATTGTGTCAAATGAGGCGACAGAAACTCTTGCTTCCCTGAAAAACTGGAAATTGGGAGGTCTAGATAAAACCCATAATTATCAGCTCTGACATTTCACAGTAGCATATTAATTGCTTACAAAACACAAAATCATCATCTGCCTGATTTTATGTGTATTAACAGAATTTCATATTTGTTATCTAAAGGTGAAAGCGTCAGTGACCTCCAACTACATGTTTATATACTTTTTACAAAACATTCACATTTTATATTAGTATAAATTTAAAAAAAAACTTACTAGAAAACAACATATTGACTAAATAACAATAAAAGATGTGTCAAAAAGTATTGGAGCATAAAGAATTGGTCATTATCTATTCAGTGATTATCAATTAAGCCACCCCAAAGCACCAAAATTTTATATTCCCTTTGTTGATTATTGTAAAACTTAAACTCAGTTCTGCACTCATGGCCTAGTCCTATACTAAAAATACATTAAATAGTAAGAATGTAAATTAGTCTTTAAGAACTTCAGGTTGAGAATTGAGCAAAAAATGAATACTTTTAGACTACAATAGTGCTAGCTATAACATTAATAAGATGATGAAAAGTTACAGGAATTATAAATTAAGAATAAAGGGTGAAAAATTGAATGTAATAGGGGTGGTGGTCATATATAATGTCAGAGGATGGGCTCCCTTTGCCCATCTTTCCCCCACAGAAGCTTGGTTTGAGCAAAGATCAACCATGAACAATCTTTACAGATCAGAAAATCAAAACTTTTCCCTCATTTTATCTGCAAATGCTTGATGCCACATTAGTCTAGGTGTCGCCGGGTAGCTGCTAAAATATAGGGTCCGTGACCTAGAACTATAAATCTTTGGATTTTTTCACTCTCCCATTTTATTATCTTTTTTTTTCCTGAAACTTTACCCATCTTTTTTCCTGTTTTCCAGTTTCTACCTAATTAAATCCTTGTACCTATTAGAACAGGGGTATTTTTACATTCTAGATTTACATATAACAATTGGGACTTAATAGTTGTTGTAGCACGGCTTGACTAGAACTTAATATAAAACACTGAATTGTCTGATACCATACAGAAAACTTTATTTTATTTTTAAAATGCCACCAACACAATTACATCAGTAACAACTGATATAAAAAAAAATTACATCTTCCCAGGAGACATTTTAAGTCCATGGTGATTTTTCTGCCTATAAGTAAATCCATTATCAGCCCACCTGAATAGAAGTGAGCATAGCTTTCATGTCACAGATGGAGTCATGTTAAAATGTTATATTTCAATTTATATATAGATTATATCAATTTATCTATGGCCATTAAAGGTACATTAAGCTGCTACTTCATCTCATGTAAACTTTTTTAAAAAATGATGTCAAAATGTCATTGGGATGAGAAAATATAAAATTTACTATATGTGCCTAGGATAAATAGAAACTGAAGTCTCTGAGTGTGTATGAAGAGGTCAAATTGAACAAAGAACAAAGATGATGCCAATGTCTTGATCTTCTGTAGGGTGAGACATGTCAGCATAAGGCTATCAAAGAGAAAGCTGAGTCTGAATATGTCGAGACTGACTGAAATCCTGGAATCAAAGCATGTTGGGAAGGACACACAGAGAATAATTAACACTTAGCCAATATAACACTCAACATATAAAGGGAAGAAAACTGATACAGAAGATGTCCAAATTAAAACTCATATGATAAGGAAATTCAGGGCTCTTCACCAAAGCAACTCTGAATGAATAGATGATCTCAGAGCACACAATTTAACAGCTTGAAATTTACAAAAATATATCTTGAAAAGTAAAAAAAAAAAACAGACTTCATTTCAGCAAGCAATAAGATAATGTTTTAAATATATGTGACCATATCAAAATAGTCATAATCTCCCAAAAGTGGTATAAAAAGCTTTTAAACATATAAAAAAATAGGAGAAAAGAGAAGCAGTGTGGTATAATGGATAGGGAGCTGGCCTAGAGTTAAGAAGACCTAGATTCTAGTCTCACCTATGGTACATACTGGCTCTGTGCCTCTGAATCATTTCACTTCTCAGTACCCCAAACTTACAGCTTGTCCCGTCCTTTTTCAATTGTGGCCACTCTTCGCGACCCCATTTGGGATTTTCTTAGCAAAGATATTGGAGTGGTTTGAATTTCCCTCTCCAGTTCATTTTGCAGATGAGAAAAGTGAGGGAAAAAGGGTTAAGCAACTTGTCCAGGGTTGCAAAGCTAGTAAGTTTCTGAGGCCAGATTTGAACTCAGAAAGACTCATTTTACTGAATCCAAATGTGACACTCTAGCCACTGCTGCCACTTAGTCGTTCCCCAGGGAACCTCCAGGATTACATATCTTTCAAAGAAGGCACTGAACTGACTAAACAAGAGAGGGTTTACTTCCTAGATATTCCCTCTACCCCTAAAATGACAGGGCCAGTCCACCCCCCCAAAAAAAGATGGTGACTTGTCTTCATACCATTTTTATCTTAATCCCTCAAAAGGGATGAGAATGATACAATAATAATAGCCATAAAAAGAATAACAAAAATACTAGAAGCTTGTTAAACTTATAAATTGACAGGTCACAAATTCTTGCATTGTAAATATACTGCCCAATGCTGAATTTGAAAATTTAGTTCTCAAAATTCACTTAAACTGTACTAAAAGCAGGGCTTCATTTCAGATAGAACTGTTACTCATTACTATCTGGATATAAGATTGAACATAAATAATTGAAAGACACTTTTTATAGCTCTTGCCATACTTAATATTTATAATCTCAAAACCATATGGAATGAAAAGCTTTAAAAATATTGAGAGCTAGTAGAAGCAGTTAAAGCCATGTGGGAATAGCACAAGGTCCATGTTATCCCTGATGGCCTTACAGGATATGGATTTGCCCTGAAGATATTTTCAGTGAGTCTATATCCATTTTGGTAATAGTTCAAAGAACATAAAATACACAACAGTAGCAAGATAGTGACTTGTCTTTAAGTCATTTTTTATCTGAAACCCATGAAAAAAGAAGCAGAAACAGTAATGATATAATGAAATCTTGAATTTGAAAAATTTTTAATTTTACCAAACACTAACAATTACAATTTCATTTTTGTGTGTCTTTTTTTTTGTTTGTTTAGTACATTGAGACAGTACTTGATGACAGTTTGTTGAATTTTTTTCTAATGGAAAGCTTCTTTTGTAAGTCTGTTTTGGTCACATTTTTTAAAATTCAATTTTATTTTCAATTCTAATTCCCCCCCCATCTCCCTCTCTTTTACTCATTACAAATATGTGTGGTCAAGTAAAACAAGTTGTGACATTAACCGTGTCCAAATATATGTGTGTGTACACATGAATATTACACACACACACACACACACACACACACACATATATTTGTGTGTATGTATAAATGTATAAATACATAAATATATAATATTTTATAAATATATTATTTCAATCTGCACTTTGAGTCTGTCATCTTTCTATGTGGAGGTGGACCATACATGTCACATATAATTTTCAAGGAAGGCAGGCCACCACTGAATTCTTATAATCTAGGCACAATCAGCCACAGAATTCAGTCAAGAAGTCTCAGGCTTCAGCACATTTCTTCCCTTTTGTGGTCCTAGATAGAGTCCCTCAAATTTTCAGTATCTCAGAGATTCTTACTATTTGTTGTAGGTGGCACAGGGACTTAGACCCAAGTAGAAAAAAAAAATTACTCTGGCCAGATAAAGAGAAAAGAAATATGGAGATTAAAAATAAATCTCCTTCCAACATAGTTAATAATGATAATAATAGTATTGGAAAGATTATGGCTGAGATTTTCTCTTTCTCCCATCTATAGCTTGTAAAGAGAGGAACTGATTGCCTGTATTCAAATTCACCTTTGCAAGTAGTCCTGGCCTCATTAGCTTCATTTTGCTTTTTTTTTGAAATTAAGTTTTGAAAATTGATTCACTCTTTTGACTTTAGACTTTTTAGTCAAAAAGTATGACTGTGTTCACCAACAAAACATTTGGTTCTTTTACGTAGTTGAATCTGCCTACAGATAAGTTTCAAATTAGGAAAATTTGGAAAGATCAATTCATTACAGTCACAAGGCCTGAATCTAGACGAATTTTTTCAAGGCATGTTTCATACGATAGTAACAAAATTATCCTTCTTTATTTTGAAAATCAAAAATTCTTTCCTCTCTTCCCCTCCCCTCCCCTCCCCTCCATTCCCCTCCCTCTATCCCCATAGGGAATCATACCCTTACTTGCAGGTGTTTTGGAAGGCAAATTTTGAACTCTGAAAACTCAACCTGACCAGGGAAGTGAAGGAATTGCCTAAATGACAATACACACACACAGATTCATGTATCATATAATATACATTTCTACATATGAGGAAGCTAGGTGGCATATTGAATAGTGATAGAATTAGAATTAAAAAGATTTGAGTTTAAATTCTGCTTCAGACGTTTCCTAGGTGTGTGACCTGGTCAAGTCATTTAATCTCTCTCAGCCTCAGTTTCCTCATCTGCAAAATGAGGAATGATAGTCAGACCTTCACAGAGTTGCTGTGAAGATCAAGTGAGATAATGCATAAAGCACTTTGCAAAACTTAAATTGCTATATAAATGTCACCTATTATGTATATATATATATATATATATATATATATATATATATATATATATATATATATATATATATATATATATATATATATATATACACACACACACATATATATATATGTATACACAAACACACACACATACATATATGTACAGGTATATGTGTGTGAATGTGTTGTAACTAGTAAGTGTTACCACAAGGCAAAATTTTACTGTGAGAGGGCTTTGCTTCACTTTAAGGACATGGCCATATTCTTCTCAGACCACACCTTTCTCCTCCCACTAGGCAACCCCAGAGGCAATACCTTAGCTCTGTCTATGCTTCTACTCTAACCCTCCCGCTTTGGAGGCTGGAGTTTCCCTGATGTACCTGAGTTCTAAGCCGTGCCTGCATCTGCATCTGATTCACCATTGACTCATTTGTAGCTTGGAGCAATGGTCTTGATTCACCATAGATCATCTCTCTCTTTCTCTCTCTCTCACTCTCTCTCTCTCTCTCTCTCTCTCTCTCTCTCTCTCTCTCTCTCTCTCTCGTGCGCCCGCACGCGCTTAGGAGCTTATAAAAATATAAACAAAATTTTAAAAATGCATTTCTAATGATTATAGCTAAAGTCTCCTGGTTAAGGGAAAATATCACAAATATTTTAGACAGAAATTTCAACTCCTGGTGAGATTTAATCCTGTGTATTACTAGCTGGTCACTGGTGCTTCCATTGTATTTCCCTCTGCACATAATATAGAGACATAAATTGCAAAGAAGTAATGATGATTAATAGTTTTATAGTAAGTGCAAGATGTTTTTTAAAAAAAGATATGAATTAAATCAAATGGCATACACAGACTTGAAAAAAAAAAACAGAGCCACAGGAGTAAAAGGCTGCCATATGCAAGCAGAGGTAGTGACAAAGGGAAAGGTGAAATTGAAATACTTCACTCATTCCCTTAGGGTCTCAGGGAAAGACAATTGTGCTATCTCTTTGTAAGGGATTTGACTAAGCCTAAATATCTTCCAAGTTTTGGCAGCTACCTTGACATCCTTGTTTTAATGCCCATTCCAAATGTCCTCTATCTTTTGGTCTAATTTCTTAGGCTTTCTCTTTTAGATCCCCCCTTCTATTTGTCTCCAAAAGCAAAAACATTTGACTCTTGTCACATATGGTCAAACCAAGTCAACAAGTATTTATTAAGCTTCCAGGCACTGTGCTAAGTACCGGGGATGCAAGGAAAGGAAAACAAATAAACAAACAAATAGGAAACCCAAGTCTGTGCTCTCAAGTACCTCACAGTCTAATGGGAAGTCTTGCTTTCTTACTCAGCCCCTCCCCTTGAAGTCCCACTATTTGTTCTCATAATCTTAATCCAAAAGGTTCTGGCCTGCCTGTGAAACTGCAATTCCCAGTGTTCATATTTTTTATTCATGTATGTATATATGCATCACTAACTCAAAAGCTAGGAAAGACTTCAGAGATTGTGTTGTCCAATGTCCAAATTCCTCATGTCACAGATGAAGAACCTGAGATCTCTAAGGTTCCTTCCTATTTGACTAAAGGGATTTTTTTCCAGGGCTACATAGTAAAAGACAATTCAATTTTAATTCACAGTCCAATAGGCTTTTCAATAAATAAACTCTGAAACCTCTGTGGGAGGATGTGGGAGGGAGGGGAAGGAGAGAGACAAACACAGAAACAGAGAAATGGAAAGAGAAACACGGGGTGGGGGAGAAAGAGAGAGAAAGAGAGGAGAGAGAGAGAGAGAGAGAAGAGAGAGAGAGAGAGAGAGAGAGAGAGAGAGAGATTGAGAGAGAGAATGATGAGAATGATTGTGTTCTTTTCCAGGCAGGAGTTTATTGTAACAAAAGAAGGCCAAAAGAAAAAGGCTTTTTTTTTTCCCAAGTGTTCTTAGGTTTTGCTTAGCCCAGCATTTTGGTAGTGAGGCTGAAAGGAAAAGAGAAAGCTTGCAAGACAAGAGTGACAGTAACTACTTCCTTCCACTCTGCAGGATGACTTAAGCCTTTGCTGGATAAGTTGAAAATCAAAAATTGGTGCCTATTTACAAGAGCTAACCCTTTTAATGGCACCAGAGAGGGATGGAAACTCCACCAGATAACTAAATCCATTGATCTCTAATCCTCTGGGGCCACACTGACTCTGGAAGAGTTGCACATATGGCTGGGGTCCAGAACCACACATAGCCAAGAAATGCTTCTTATGTTAGCAGCCAAAAAAAAAAGAAAGAAAGAAAAGAAAAAGAAAAACATTAAGAGGCCTGCCCGACATGTGAGAATGACATAAAAAGAAGTGGCTTTGGTAGTTTATTTTGACAAATGTCAGCACAGAGAGATGATAATAGATTCCAAGAGCAAACTTTCCAGCCTTACTTGACTCCAGGGGGACCAAGGTATGCTAACTATAAGAGACTTGGTGGCTCAATGGGTTCCTTTGCCCAATGGTTTTTCCTCTGAAATTTCTGTCCTTTTTATTTCAGCAGGCAAGCTCTTCACCCATATTTCTTATAGTCAAGGACCTTATTTAAAAAAAAAAAGATTTTCATTCAAGGTCACTGCATTTCTTATTCTGTTTAGGTATAAATATGCTAGCTTTTCCAGATTCTACCTGGATGGCAATATATTTATTTTATATATACTTATATATTTTATATCTTCCTATAAAGTGTAAGCTCCTTGAGGGAAAGGAGTGTTTGATTTTTGTCTCTGCACCCTCAGTATGTAGTACAATGCCTGGCTGTTGCAAATTTGTCAAAA
Source organism: Phascolarctos cinereus (assembly GCF_003287225.1). Classification (NCBI taxonomy): domain Eukaryota; kingdom Metazoa; phylum Chordata; class Mammalia; order Diprotodontia; family Phascolarctidae; genus Phascolarctos; species Phascolarctos cinereus. The sequence goes on along the minus strand of NW_027555625.1, from coordinate 364,624,314 downwards.
ATGCTCCAGAAAATTGAATTCTGTTTGAATAACTGATAGTGGTAGCTTGCTATTTCCCACATCATGTTTAGTATTTACAGAATGCTTTCCTCTCCACAATCTTGTGAGTTATGCTGCACAACTATAATCATCCCCATTTTAAAGGTGAGGAAACTGAGACTGAGAAGTTACTTAGATAAGCAACAGGGGTTGTAAAATTACAGAGCCAGCATGATGACCCAATTCTGCCTTTCTTGACACGTCACCTTGCTCTCTCAAAGGCAAGATATAAAAATGTTGAACATCTTTTTGAATACGTATTTAATTTATCTCAATTCCTTTTAATAGGGGCATGTGCTTGAGTCTGCAAAACATCCATTATGACGTGCTAAAAACATGCTAAATTTCTTCAATGGTAGTGTTTTAATTTCAATTGCAAATAGTTTGTTTTCATTCTCTATAACAAACTCTGTTCTACTCAACTCAAGTCTTCTTCTGATACTTCATCTTAGAAAGCAGGTGAGCCTGGATCCTTTTAGGCCATACCAGATGGTAATTCCTGAAAGATTTTACCCAAATTGAAAATCTCAGGGTGATTATGATGATTAATATTTCTACAGCACTTTCAGATTTTTAAAGTGCCTTCCTTACAGTAACCCTGTGATATGAAGAATGTAAGCATTTGTCTCCATTTTACAGATGAGCAAACTGAGGTCATAAAACTTAAGGGACATGCTTCCATTTGCATAGTAAGTCTCAGAGCTGGGATTCAAACAGTAGTCTGCTCACTTTTTTTTAGGATGCTGTTTTCCCTTGGGGCCTATGACAAATTGTGTCTCTAGCGCCTGGCACACAGTAGACACTTAAGAAATGCTTATTGAATTGAGTAGAATTGAACATGGAGGCAGCCTGGAATAGTGGGAAGAGCGCTTCTTTATTTATTTTCTGTGTTGCTGTTTTCTCCTCAGTCAAGTTATTGGTTTGGCACCTTTATATGTCAGCTTGGCTATACTGCTTGGACTTATCACATAAATTTTCTCTGCCTTAGTTTCTCCATCTGTAAAACAGAGATAATATCTATTTGATTTATTTGATAGCATTTTTTTATTAAAGGAACTTTATGACTCTGTAGAGCCATGAGTTGTTTTTATGTAGTGGCATTATTTTTCTACCTCATATACTCAAGTATTGCATCAATTCATCACTGACCTGTCTTCATTGACAGGGGTTGTTTGTTTTTTCAGAGATTAAAACACAAAACTCTTAATTTGCTTTCTAAGGCTTTATTGATCAGACTGAACATTTTCTGTTTTGGAAGTAAAGAGCTAATTGGAAGGAGGGGGAGAGTGGATATTTCAATAGGGCTATTTTCAGTGGAATTTTTGCTAAACTCCAAGGAGAGATCTCCTAGATGAATCAAAGTAACCAATTTAATACCATAAAAACAACAACCAAAAAATTTAAATAGTTTTTGGTGAGGCAGTTGGGGTTAAGTGACTTGCTCAAAGTGACACAGCTAGTAAATATCAAGTGATGAAGTGTCTGAGGCAGAATTTGAACTCAGGTCCTCCTGACTTCAGAGCTGGTGCTCTATCGACTGCACCACCTAGCTGTCCCAAGGAATTTTTTTTCCAAATAAATTTTTTTTAAGTTTAATAGTACTTTATTTTCCCCCCAGTTACATGCCAAGAAAAATTTTAGCATTCATTTTTATAAGATTTTGAGTTCCAAATTTTTCTCCTTCCCTGCCTCCTCACCTCTCTTCTGAAAATGGTAGGCAGTTTGATATAGTTTATACACGCTCTAACATATAAAAATATTTCACAACTCACAGTTGTGAAAGAAAAAACAGATCAAAAAAAAAAAAACACAAGAAGGAATAAAGTGAAAAAAATATGCTTCAATCTGCATTCAGAGTCTGTCAATTCTTTATATGTATATGGATAGCATTTTACTTCATTAGTCCTTTGTAATTGTCTTGGATCAATGTGTTGCTGAGAAGACCTGATACATTCGTAGTTGATCATTACACAGTGTTACTGATACTGTGTACAGTGTTTTCCTGGTTCTGGTCATTTCACTTTGCATCAGTTCATACAAGTGTGTTTCCAGGTTTTTCAAACAATTTCAGGTTGAACTAAACAGTTTTTAAATGGAATTGTTCTACAAAACTTGAATTGTATGGATATTGGATTAAATTGCAAGTGGCACTAGGTTTTCCATGTTTCTGTGAAATAATATTTGTTTTCATATTAAAAAAATGTGTTAGGATATTATTTCTGAAGTCCATTCCTTTTATTTAAAATCTATTTACATTCAGAGAACTGTAAGATGTCAGAACTGGGAATGATCTTTTCTTACTATGTTTGTGTTTTCTCCATTTGTCTAGCCCAGTGGTCCCCATGCAATATGTACTTAATTGGTGTGGTTATTTTTTTTTCCAAATAGATTTTAAATTAATGAAGAGGTACTTCCTTTCTCTGTGCTTCAGTTTCCACACTTATAAAATAAAGCAGTTTGACTAGATAGTCTCTAACATCCCTTCTGGGTCTAAAATCATATGAATATTAGTTAGAAAATATATCAATTTTTCAGATAGGTAGATATGTATTTTAACAGGTGTTTCCAAAGGAAATTTTTGATGAACTGACCCTTCAAATTGCTTTTTTTTTCTCTATGTGGATACCAGATTACCTACCTTCTTCTAATTCTTCAAAGGTTTCTTCCACGTGATCCCTCAGTCTGCCAGTGCAGGTGACCACTCTTCTCTTACATAGTAGACAGTCCACAAGAGTTACTGGGACCAAAAATTCATCACTCTACAGCTGGGATGAGATTCTCTGAAATTAGCGAAGCATGCCCCAATGTAGTAGGCATAGAGCTGGTCACTGGGCCCATCCTGGAAACATTTGAAACTTGGTAAGATCTGCCAGAATTTGTTCTCTGCCTTGGAAAACCATGCTTGATTTCCAGAGCCATAATTAGGAATCTTTGCATCTGGGCCAAGTGACACAGACCAAGCCCAGGACAAGTGGCACAAAGCATGCTGTCATTTGTGGGTGGTAGGGAAGGATGACTTGCTTCAATCCCTTTTTTTCCATTCATTTGTCAGTGACCCTTATTCAGATCCTCATCATTCCTTACTTTAGACATTGCAATAGTCTTCTAATTGATCTCACTGTCCCTGGGTATCTCCCCTCCAACCCATCCTCCACACGGCTACTAAACTGGTGTTGTTAAAGCACCATTCTGAGCATATGGCTCCCCTGCTCGAGAAGCTCTGCTAGCTCCCTATTGTCTATATGATCAAACACAAATCCCTCTCTTTGGAATCCAAAGCATTTTATAATCTATCTCCTGCTAATATTTCTAATCTGTCACAATTTTTACCCTTCATAGGTGATGTAGTGTATAGACTACCAGGACTTGGAGTCAGAAAGAACTGAATTCAAATCTGACCTTAAGCACTTACTAGATGCATGACCTGGGCAAATTGCTTAACCTTGTTTCCTCATCTGTAAAATAAGCTGGGGAAGGAATAGGAAACCACTCCAGTATCTTTGCCAAGAAAATCACAAATGGGGTCACAAAGGGGACGTGACTAAAATGACTGAACAACAACAACATGAACTCTAAGGTATTGCTGAACCCCACTACTTGTTCTCTCTTATATACAATTCATCCCCCATCTTTGTGTCTTTGATCTCCCCACGCCTGGAACACACATACTTCTTACCTCTATCTCAGGATCCCTAGTTTCCTTTGAAGCTCAGCTCAAATACCACTACTACAAAAGGCCTTTTCTGATTCCCTACCCACCCGCCATGTTAGATTATACAACGTAAGTATAAGATTACTTTGTACTTAAATATATTTTTCATACATGTACATATAATCTACTCCCCCCTCCATAGAATGTAGTATCATTTTACAACAGAGATTATTTTATTTTTATGTTTTTATATCCCTAGCATATGTTAAGGTTTAATAAATGCTTGTGGATTGATTGATTTTTTGATTATTATTGGGGGGAGGGCAAAGACCTTAGTGTACCAGCAAAATTAGTGGTTTTGGAATAGTAGGGTGAGACTTTACTGAAACACATTTTGACTGGTAACTTCTCATTTTTACTAATTATTCTGTTTTAACTAGGAGCTAAGCTCTGTTTGTATGACATTGAAGGTCTGAAAATGATGTCAGCTCCTTCCAAATTTGGTTTCATGGGGAAAAGTTCAGGTTTCCTAATCCTAGTTATAGTTCTGGTTCTCCTTTATGTCCCTATGAAGCATAAGAGGAGGATTTTATTATTTCCTTTACAATCTATTAGTTTCTCTTTAGTGTAAAGTTACTAAGGCTTCTAGAAAGCAAATAGGTGACTTGGATAATAATCTTTTTTTAAAATGTGGTTTCTTGCTTTATTTTTAGTATTTTGTCTGTTTTTCTTTAAAAAAAAAGGTAAAACTACTTCTACATTTAACTTGTTTAATCTAAGAGGCCAGGTAGGAAGGAGAAAGAAAGGGATAGGAAGGGAAAAGGAGAGGGAGAGAAAAGAAAGGAAAGCAGAGGAAGAAAGGAAAAGGAATGCAGGGAAGAAGAGGAGAAAATGATAGGGGAAGGGAGGGGAGGAAAGGGAAAAGGAAAGGGAGGGGTAGGGGGGAGGAAATGGCCTCTGATATACAGCATGCTTTAGAAGCAGGAAGCAGCAGGGAGGGTGTTACTACTCATATAGCAAGCCTAGCCCTGGGTTTCTGGATTACCTAACATGCCATTCATTATTCATGTACTCCTGAGCAAAGTCACAAGTGATTGTGCCATCAATAATCTGGTGTTCTGGGGGGCCCAATATTGGTACCATAAATGGATATAACTCAACTTTCTGAAGATACTTGCCTACCAATGGCATGGGTTTGATTTTGAAAGGCCTGGATGGTACTGGATCACTTCCCTAGAGGACCTGACACTTCCATGAGAGTTGCTGCTGGAGATAGAACTCAGTCACCTTCTATATCAGTCATGGGTTGCTATAAATGAACAACTAGCTGGGATTGCTGGCCATCTCGCTTGGTTTTGTTTGTTCTGAGGATGTAAACCTGAGTGTCAACTCTGAGTATCAGCGTGCTGAGATGGACAATTGCAGGTGACATGGCTTGGGTAAGGGGAGACTAGGCCACTGATCTCATTTGGATTGGAGATCAGAAGATGATAATTCATGGAATGCAAGAAGTTTTTAGGTTTAGAAGGAGAACGTTAGCGGAACATCTTCACATTTTCTCTAAGCAGAAGTCATTTATTGCCACTAGTAAAGGAAGAAACAAAGCTGAGATAAGCTTTTGAAAGTAAAATCTCACAGTTATTCATGGCAACTGAGTATATGGTAAACATGGTAAATAAAAAGACCACTTATTTGTTCCAAAATCCTTAGGTAAGTAGTATTAACTTCTTTTCTCACTATACATTTTGGCAGAGCTGTTAACTAAGAGAAAATATGGAAAGCCTTTACTTTTTTTTCACTTTTTATTAATAAAATGCTAACAAATTCATAAAATAACCCCAAACTAGTCAGACACAAAAGGATGAAGATGCAAATAAGATAAATACTTTACAAACTGGAAAGGCAGCCCTTAACTGAGAATCCAAAGTATTCTAAAGTTGGCCCAATGTTAATTATTTCAGTTCTCTGTGCATGTAAAAACAGTATTACTAAGATTAATAATTACCCAAACACATGGATTGTTTCAACATTAATTATCATTTGCTAGTTAATAATCCAAATTAATTTATTGAACTTAATGTAGATAATAATCCACCAGCATTTGCATCTGACTTTCCTGAACTGGCCCAGTGATCAGATATTGATTTTGCATGGCAGAATAGCAGAATATTCCTGGCAGAGACTCTAAAGTGAAGTTACTGATTAGATTAAGGACTGCATACACCTGAGCACACAATCAAAGAACAAAATCCCAGAGAAGTCTTTATTTATTTATTTATTTTTTTTGTTCATGTGTTCACAGGTGGGTTTCAACCAAATTAGTAATGAGATCCTATCTCCAATCCCTTTTCCCTAGTGGTTTCACACACATGCACCACACACACACAACAGGCACAGAGTCTAAAGTGCCTATAGATTTCTAATGTTTTTGACAAACTCCTATATTCATTCCTTCAACAAATAGATATCCCTAAATCTGTTCTTTGCCCCTTTTATGAAGACCTTTTAAAAATTTTTTGATAAAAGTCCTAGTTTTCATTTCTTTTGTTTTCCCTTCCTAAGGCACTCAGTTCTATCAAGGTGCACTTAGGGGCTTAGAGTTTAGAGGTGGAAGAGATAATAGAACACAGAATACACAAAAAGAACAATGCATTTTAGAATAAGACGGGACTTTAGAGAGGAGAATGCTAGAACTTAACACATGAGATTTGGAAGAGAGAACCTAAAGTTTATATAGTCCAATCCCCTCAATTTACAGACTACAAAATTGGGAACTTACAGAGAAAGATAACAAGACTTGTTCAAGGTCATACAAGCACTAATAGAGCCAAAATTCAAACCCAGGCTTTTAAATTATACATACATACATACATACATACATATATATACATATATAGATATACATATACATATGTATATCTATATATGTATATATATGTATGTATGTATATATATAAAATTTAAATTCATTGTGCAATTAAATTATAAGTATTATAAATTATAATTCAATTGTAAGTACATATGCTATATAATGCTACATTTCAGTGTTTATCCCTTTAGAATTTGAGGCTTGGCTCTTTTTACTTAGTAAGGGGTTACCCCTCCCCTCCCCTAATAAAATAATGTAAAATCTTTAGTTCCCAAGCCAGATTTCTGATGAGTTTATAGGCAACAGATTTTTTCTTTCTGCTTAGGGACTCCAGTATGGATCTCAGTTGGACCAAGTGCCTCTCTCCTCTCATTCTGTCACCTCCCTCCAACCTGCTAGCTCAGAGAGGTAAGAAATAAATATTTCCCTGGAGACTTGATGCCTGACTCATAAAAAAAAAAGTAATAGGCAGGATTTTTTCCCCCACATTTTATTTGTAGAATTTTAATGACTAGACATTAATGCCCTTCTTTATTTATCCACTTTCAAATTTTAATGAATACTTCTGGTGATAATTACCTGATTTCTATATTTAAAGCCTACAAGCATGTACAGTATGTTGCAAATTGTAATTCAATTTCATGTGTATCAAATGCTATTTGTTTACAGTCTTTTGTAATCAATAAGCAAATTCTGCTGTTACTCCAGTTGGCCTTTTCACTGGAAGGAAGAACAAAGAAAAATATCATTTATTTGTGACCCACCCATAATAAAAATAAACAGATTGGTCTATTTTTGTTAGGACAGAGGTCCTGTGCCATCAACTGTGGAAAAAGTGGTAAAAAAAATCATGATAGACAAAGTCAACAGTCTCCTTCAGTGGAATTTGTCTTCCCTCCACAAAGTATACTTTTCATAGGATACAAGCAGCCATAATTCCTCTAATACCATTTCATTGTAGAAAGTGCCCAGAATGTAAACACAGGACAAACCCATTAAAACCCTAATAAGCATGAAAAGATGGGCCTGTCGCCTGCCTAAATGTGGGTCATTTCAGTCAACTCACGTGTTTAATCATGTAGGCTTGATATCTACTGATTCTTGCAGCAACCCTCTCCCTCTGGACTTCCTTTATAGTCCGCATTCCCTAAGTCCAGCACCAGTAGAGCCATTCGTTGTATTGAGAAGCCCAATATGTTCCTATTTTCCAAAGACAACCTTCCCTACCACCAAAACTCCTGGGGAGAGCTAGAGATTTTGGCCTTATGATCCTGGGATGCCCAGGGGCAGGGAATAAATGTCTGGCTAGAACCAAAATTAAGTCAAGATGGCTAACCTCACAGGCATAATGGGCTTCCAGCCCCCTGCGCATGGGGCACAGCAAGTCGAGGGACTGGGAGTCATTAGCCAGGCTAAAAGAGCAAAGAAAGAATATTTCATTTTCAAATAGTCTCCAGGGATAGTCATTTAGCCAGGACAATTAGGCCACTTACACTGACCATATTTGGTCTGTGGAAACCAAGGGAATTATTGGTTTAGCTTGCCCAGGCTTATTTAACCTCACTGGGCCAAACTGCTGCATATAGAGCATATGTTAGCAATGGAGTGGGCGTCAGGAGACTGGAATTCCAGTTCCAGTTCTGCCACTTTCTATATGACTTTTGGTAAGTCACTTAAACTAAATATGTTGGATTGAATGACCTTTAAGGTATCTTCCCAGTCAAAAATTCAATGATTTTATGTCCCCAGAGATAACAAATCCACTTTTCTCATATGTAAAATGGGCATAATAGCACTGAGTTTACCTACCTTCCAGTGGAAAGCACTATGTTCACATAGTGTTAAATACAACAGAATGGTATGAATAATTAGTTTTGCCATTTTTATATTACTTAAGAATAGAGGGGTGCTTAGGAGAATTATTCTGGTATTATTTTCTATTTACATAGCTTGGTGTAGTAGAAAGGACACTGAGCTCAGAGTCTGGATACAGGCTCAAGTCCTATCTCAAACATTTACTAACTAGGTAAGTAAGTCATTACCAATCAGGGCATCAGTTTCCACAGCTATAAAATGGGCATAAATATGATTATACTACTTACCTGACTAGAGATGATTTGAGTAAGTTGTATATGTAAATGTGAGTTACTATAGCACCTTCTTTTATAGAATTCAAAGCACTTCTTCAATATGACCTTAACTAAGACATAAATGAATTTTATTACATTTGTGGGCATGCCAAAAAATGGAAATAATCTTCTGAAACTCAAGGAAATATCTTATTTCCTGACAGAACAGGATTCTTGACCAATAGCTGTGAAGTGACACATTCTGAAAATATGCACACCTTGAGTTTCAGCAATTCACAATGTCCCATAAATGATTCAATTCAATTTAATTCAGCTAGCCTTTAAGTGCCTACTACACATACCTTCACAACCATCCCTCAAGCCTGGAGTATTGGGATAGCCTATTGTTTGTCTCCCTGCCAGTCCATCCTCTGCTTAGCTGTCATAGGGATCTTCCTAAACCTCAGTCACCAGACACACATTCAATCAACTCCAATGACTCCTCATAACCTCCAGGATCAAATCTAAAATTCTCTGTTTGACTTTTAAAGCCCTCCTAACCTGACCACTTCCAATCTTTCCAGGCTTCTAACACCTTCCTTTTCTCCACACACTCTAGGGTTCCCTGGCACTGGCATCCTTTCTGTTCCTTGTACAAGACAATTCATTTCCAATCTTCATGAATTTTCACTGTCTATCCCTCATGCCTGAAATCCTCCTTTTCCTCATCTCTGTCTTTTGGCTTCACTAGCTTCCTTCAGGTCTCTGCTAAAATCCCACCTTCAAGAAAACAAGTCTTTCTTTATTGCTCTTTATTTCAGTTCCTTGATTCTAAGATTATCTTCAATCTATCTCTTGTTTGTATATAGTTGTTTAAATGTGATTTTCTCCATTAGATAATGAGCAATCTGACAGCAGGGACTGCTATTTGTTTGTTTATTTTGCCTTGTTTGCCATTCTTTTTATAGTTAGCATGTTGATTGGCACAAGATAGGTACTTAAATATTTCTTGAATTCATTTGATTCTACTGGAAGGAAAATAAGAATAATGAAGGACAGTGGTTAGGAAGAGCTGCATTCCAGGTAGGGGAGATGGCTTATTTTAATGTATAGAAGTAGGGGATAGCATATTAAGCATAATAACACCTAGTAACACCATCTGAAATTTTGCCAGGGGTGGACATCATGTCTTTTAGAGCTTCCATTTTTATTGCCCAATAAATTTTCACAACTCAGTCCTCCCCAAATTTTACTGCTTTCCCTAGCTCCAGATCTCTCCCCAATAGCCTTTTCCTTCTTCCCTTCCCTTCTTTTCTGGCTCCCTTCCTGCCTCCATTCCCTGGAAAAAAAGGCTCAAATAGGTTGGTTCTCTCCGTGGAATCTTCTGCCAAGATGGAGAATATAAACTGGAATTAGGAGTCTGGAGAAGTGCCACGATTCCAGGGACCAAAGATGATAGGACTCAAGATCAAAGGCTGAAGATGCTTCCTCGTGTACAAGAGTACTTTGCCTCATCCCCTCAGGCACTCATCACTTAAGATGGCCCAGTGTTTCTTGCCATATCATATTGAGACTGCTATGTCTGACTTTTTAGGGCTGTCCATAATCTAGCACCAACTAGTGAAATATAATTCTGGCTGTTCACCAATGTGCACCTTTAATGGAGCTGGGCCAATAGGCCCAATTGTCCCAGAAGTGTTTCATTGTCATTTTCTCTCTGGGGTTGTTCATATTATTTTTCATAACAGCCTTTCTGTTCCTATCCTCTAAGACCCTGCTCAAGCTACAGGTCCTCCAGGAAGTCACCCTCTAAGTAGGTTCATGGGATCATGGAATTGAACGATATCTTAGAGATCATCTAGTCAGAGCCTCTCCTAGACAGGGGAGAAGTCTCCTGTACAAAGTTGTAAAGCTTTTAAATGGCAGAGCTTGGACTTGAACTCCAATTTCTCTGAATCTAAATCTAGTGCTGTTTTTTTTCTAGTATACCACATGGCTTCCCCCTCACTGATAGTCCTCTTTTTTGAAATACTACAGCCTAATATTATAAAATCTGGTACTTGGTTTTACTGTTTTCAATTGTTCATGATTATTCCACATGTTTTACTCTTCTCCAGTGAAAATATGAATTGCTTGAGGGCAGGTTCTTTTTCTTATTTTGTCTTAAGAATATAGTAAACTGAATGCCAATTTGTGGAATAATTCCACAATGCTTACTTAGCCTGTGGATCCTTTCAAAAGACTGGTTATCATTTTTAAAATTATTCTTTCCATTACACTATTTTCATGGCATATATTTTATAATTTGAGTTCATGACTTATCAAACTATAAATTCCCAGAGAGCAGGGACTATTTCTTGGTTACTATTTCTTGTACCTCCACAATGAAGTCCATTGATTTACATATTAAAAAGTACTTATTAAATGTTGGTTGAATGGAATTTTCAGAATTTATTGGTGATACATTTTTTTTTTGCTTTTACAAAATCTTTGTTTCCAGTTTTAGTTACCTCAAATGACTCCTAAGTAAGTCCAGAATCAGCTGCCACCGTGGCCACGTTGAGCAGACACAGAACATAGGTTCAAACCACAGTTATAAGTTTCGCAGGGAGAAAATAAATATCACATCTCAGTGAATTTTACTTGCAAAATTAATTCAAATTGATTTGCATAAAAACACTGTCACATGGATTGAAACCTGGCTGAAGTTGAAACAAAGGAAAATGATTGATAGCAGGTATCCAGTTTGGAGAAGGAGGGGCTTGGTCTCTTCATGGGGTGTCATAAGGGCTGGAGTGATGTCTGGTCTTTTCACATCTTTATTAATGATTTAGACGGGAAGTGAACAGCATGCTGTAGAATGTTTCTGAAGGTATGAAACCCGGAAGGAAGTTCCAAAAGTGCTACTGAGAACAGAGGGAACAATTCCAAAGGCAAAAGTAGATTCAAAATCAGGGAAATAGTGTTGTTGTTGCTGTTGTTGAATTCAGGTCAGAAACACAAAACAAATACCTGTTGAAAAATCTTATGGATTAGGGATATTTCTGAGGGAAGGGGAAATACATGAAGAGAATTGGAGATGAGAGTGGACAATGGACTATCATGTTTCAGTGTAATTTGCCAGATCCCAAAGGCAATTAGATCTGAGCTAAAGAGGCAAAGCAAAGAACCAAGGCACCACCCCAGCTTTGTGTGTATGCTGGGGGAGGGGAGGAGGGAATTGGTGTGTGTTTCTGAAGAGGAAAGTGATATTTCTTTACATTTACAACTCTGATGAGACTGCACCTGGACTAATTCGTTCAGATTTGGGCTGCTCAGTACCAGAACAATGCATGTAAATTGGAAGGAATTCAGAAAAGAGATCCAAAATAATTAAGGGAGCAGTGAAATTAACTTTCATGAACAGATACCAAGCCTGTCTATGTATACTTCCTCTAAATGACAACAGAAGGGAAACATGACGATAATTGAAAGAATATCGACATCAAAGAAGTAGAGGGTTTCTCTTTCATGGTACAAGGGTCTAAGATTATAAGGCAGAGGAAATTCAGGAGAGAAAAAATTGGTTGTCTTGCAGGAAAATTTTCTTTCAGTAAAATAATTTTCCCAGAGAAGGATAAAGAACTTAGGTTTGGGAATGGTTTAAACTTAATTTGATGAGTAATCAAAAGTGCATTTTAAAAAGGAAGCAATATGTGGTCATTAAAAGAATAGTACTGATGATCTGACAGGCAATTCATCACAAATTATCTCCACATCATAACAAACAAAAAAATGACATATATGAACCGAGGCAGCATGGATAGTTCTGAACTTGGAGTCAGAAAAAAGTCGTGGATTAAAATCCTGACTGTGACACTAACTGGCTATATAACCTTAGGCAGTTCATTTCCTTTCTATGGGCTTCAGTTTCATCAGCTGGAAAATGAGTTGGGTAATGGGATGCTCTTTAAGGTACCTTCCAACTCTGACAGTCTGTGGGTTTAGTATCATGTATGAGCTCTCCTTGTAAATAGATTCCCTTCAATATTGGGTATGTTGTTCCTTTTTCAGGTATTAATAGTATTAAATGGCCTCTGGAGTGCTTTCTCTCTCTGAGATTCACTGACTCTGTAGACCTCTGAGCAGCACCAGCATATCTCTACAGATGGGTCCCTAAGAAATATCATTGTTTTGTTTCAGGAGTACGTTCTGTGAGCCCAAAAATCTTGAATGATGAGCCAGTGATGTGGAACAGTTGACTTGCCATAGGACACTTGGTGTTCACACTGGCACCAATCTCAAAGAATGAAGAATGCAGTAGTAGTCTTACCCTATCCCAGTTGCATGCAGTGGTGTGCTGGAGTGAGCCCATACTGGCTCTTTAGAACCAATTGTTCAATTTTCACTGTGAGCATTTCCACCTTGGAATTGGCAAAGGCTAGAAATCAAAGTTTGATCGATCATTTTGCTGATTGTCTTGAGTGCAGAAAGTGATGGAGAAAATGGTAATAATGCAGATTAAAATGAAAAATGTCATATATACACTCTCCCCCCCTTCACCCCACTACCGAGAGCTGGTTGTTAAGCATTTACCAGCAGATGCTTGGTTATAATCTAGTTATTTTATAAAAATGACAATCTGGCAAATAGTTGAACCAGGAGATAAACTTGGTTGAAGAATTTGTTGTGTTCTTGTAGTAATCACAAGGATAGAGTAGCTCACATTTACATAAAATTTTGCATACATTCCCATTTGACCTTCACAAAGATAAGTATTTTAATGTTGTATAGGCATGGAAATTGACATACAAAGAGATCAAATATCTTGTTGAAGATCCAACATTTAGTCAGTAGTCAAGCTTGAACTTGGTAGCAGGCTGAGTAGTTAAGCTACATCCATATATTTTCTTCTTTTTTATGACAGTCACAATAGCTAATATTTATATAACACTTTAAGGTTTACAAAGCACTTGACATGTATATTGTCATTTAATCCTCATGAGCACTCAGTGAATCAGGTGCTATGATTATACCCATTTTGCACAGGAGAAAACTGAGGATGAATGAGGTTAAGTGACATTCCCAGGGCCCTACAGCTAGTAATTATCAGAGGCTGGATTTGAACTCAGGGCTCCCTGACTCCAGGTCTAACTCTCTTTCTAATATACTCTCCAGCTTCATAGTGCTGGATCTATTTAAACTCTCCTTTCCAGAAATCCTAAATGTGAATGCAGAAAAGAGTCTCTAGGAAGGAATCATTCTAGGACATTACAATCAGGATAAAGGGCTACAGTACTCTTCAGTCAATCTATGAGGGCCAAATAAATTATGCATGGGGCCTACCTTCAAATCTTCAATCAACTAATCTCTAGTTAAAGGTAATACGGTATAAAGGAAAATGTGCTGATTTTTCAAAAATTAGATAACCTGAATTCATAACCCATATGTGACACTGTACGTTATTGTACTTCCCTGCATGCCAGTTTCCTCATTTATAAAAGGGACATAATATTTGTGTTGAGAGACAGAGAGACGTGCTGGGCATCCTACCTCTCACATAGGCTGTTTGCGTGACAATGGGCAAATTACTTCACCTTTTCAGTACATCAGGCATTTTTTTTAGAACTATAAATTGTGGAAGAGATGGAAATTTGCATATATGGAGGGAATTCCTACACCAGGATTTCTGTATACCAACAAAATAATGCATCCAGACTTTCCCCCCTAAAATAACAACAGAATCCCTTACACTACTTGTCTCACAGAGTTGTTGCAAGGCAAACACTTTTAAAAACCTCACAGCATTATTTTAATGTGAAACACTATTGGTATTGGTGGTGATGGTATGTCTAAGTCAAATTTATCTTGTCTCATTTCGAATGAATAACAAATTGTTCTTTAGGGAAGAAGAAATAAGGCATCAATACTAGGAAACTATTAAATATTCTTTGGGTAGCCCACCTCCTTGATAGCTAATGGTTTCTGTGTTTGTTTATTTTAACCAAATAATACAATGGTTGAAGGCTAGACTGCCAACCAAAATTGGACATTCTTCAGTAGATTTCTTTGGATTTAATTATGTATTGGCCCCTGTACTCACAGATAGCTCGTAAGACTTAAGTTGTTAAAAAATGTTCATATGGTTTATTGCAGTAATTACTTTTTGGAAACTAACAAAATGGAATTCCTAGTAAAATATTCTTTGAGTTGGCCAGATGGGGAGGAAATGCCCATCTTCAAATTTCAACTTCTCTCTAGTTTCTTAGAGGGCTGTCACTAGCTAAGCAGTGAGCACTGAAATGCTGCTACAATTATGAAACCTATGCTAGTTAGCACTACACCCTCAGATATTTGTGTGACTGTTGTTAGCCAGCCAACAAAGCCCTAAGCCCAGGTTGCTGTTCTTAATTTCCACCGGGGACCGTAATAATCACATCTTCATTTTTTTTCCCTTCCCTTTCTTTAAATTGGTGAACTGTGACCGAGTTATTTTGCAACTTAACAACTCTGTAAATGATTCTCATTTCCACTCTGGCATTACTTCTCACTGAACTGATTTAACTGGTGTTAAGTATCCAACACTTTAGCAAGGTGGTTTTGTATAGGCACAAAGCAAGTTTAATGCACAGAGTATTTCCTGGCTCTGGTTAAATGGTTATGCCACTGAACTTCAGGGAAGGAGGATTGATGCACTGAACTATTAGGTGTTGAAGTGTGGAGTAAGGAGAGCCGACTCCTTTCTTGTGATAATTGAAATCATTTCAATTCATTTCCTTCTTGGTTGGACAGAAACATGTTTTCAATAGTGAAGAAATCTTGAGGGACTCCATTGACCTAACCAGTCATATAATGCAAGAAGTTAATGGACAAAAATGATATTCATCTCCAGTTTATAATAGCATTTTTCTTTCACTTGAGCCTATGCGTCAGAAAGGCAAAGTATGTTAGAAGAACAACCACTATCCAGGCAGATACGTGACCTTTGTTTTCTATAACAATTATTGGATCTATGGTAAAATAAAATAAAAACCAACACAAGTTTTGACACTAAGATAATAAATTATAAATTATGAAAGTCTAAGGCACCCAGCAACTTGTAAACAACAGGCTGGTCTCTTAGCAACAAGCAAGGGAAAGCAGCAGCTTGTTGATACGAATAGAGCAGACAGGATTGTTTTGCAGTGATTACCACCAAGGAACCAGGAACAACATTTTAACACCTGCCTCAGGGCGCTTCTGCACCTAGCTATCCATCTCTCTCTTGGCCCCATTGCCTGGGCCTGCCGCCAAAATGCTCCCCAGGCCTATAGTGCCTCTTTACCATAGCAGGACCAGCAGAGTTTAAAAAAAAAAAACAGCAACAACAAAAACACAAAAGAGACGCTGGAGAAAAGATCTAAGAGGTGGAGTTCAGGCACCCGGCACACCAGTGAGAGAATCGAAATTAAAAAAAAAATCATTTAAATGCCTCACTATAAACAATAAGTAATCATTACTATAAATGCCTATTCCTTTTTTTTTTTGGTCCCATGTCACTTCAGCATCACAAATCTCGATGAGGTTCGTTGTTATGAAGGAATTTAGACAAGTATCTGACACTGTGCCAAAAATGGTCTATTTTTAAGTTTTGATCTGAAAGCATGAGAACAACCCTTTGGAGTCAATGTTTCTTCTAAGAGAATAAAGGTTGTGTCCGCACAAGCAAAGGGAGAGATGGGATGAGGTAATTATCTTGGGGCTCTTTATTAATAAAGGCAGCTGTTCTACAGAATTCTGACTCCCTTCTCTCCCTTCCCCCTTTCTTTTTCTCGATAGCAAAGATTTTTTTTCCCCAAAAATGGAACATGATAGGAAAATATGGCCCTAAACACCAAAAGAACAACCTCTATCTTCTTTCTTAGGTGGTTTAGACACTCAGCTGGCTGAAGGAAGGAGATTGGGCTGAATAGCTTTTCCTAATCCCTCCAGATTCACATAAGCAACTGAATCCTAAATTAGGGAGAAATGGCCTCAGTTTTGTCTCCTCTCTGTTTCAAAATTATAGTTTTGGAGGTGGAAGGAAACTTGGAGTTCACCTAGACCAACACCATCTTAGAGACAAGCAAACTGGAGTTCAGCAAAATAAAGAGACATAGTCATGATCATACAGCTTGGAAATGACAGATGTGGGAACCCAGGTGCTCTGACTACAAATCCAGCATGCCTTCCCCTGTATTCTCCTAGTTGGCCTGCAGTCAGAATCTATCCTGCGACTCTAACAAGCATTTAATGTTAGTTTAAAACCAACTTTTTCTAACAAGGCTTCATCCCCAAGTTTGAACATTTAATAACCATTACTTTAGTGCCTTAGATAATATTGAGTCCTTCAAGAGTGAAATGTGGCTTCCAGAGTGACTAGCATATTATATTACACAATAGAAAGATTCTATCCCAGTACATATGGTTAGTGGTGGCTCAGCAGTATTTAATATCTGCTGCAGATTCTCTGTCCACAGAAAGTAAGCAAAATATAGATTTATTGTAGACATCAGTCAAGGCTGGATATAGCAAGAATTTATTTACCTTTTGCCCAACTCATTCATGAGAGGGATTGGGAAAAGGCAAAGGGTGGAGGAGGAAAGGAAAATGGGAGCCTACCAGCCATGGGCAGACAATTTGCACTTAGTAAAGATCTCTTGACTGGCTTCCTGAGTTGCACTGCCTACCTCACAGGCCTGAAATGAGAAAAGTTCTTTATAAATTGTAAAACCCTATAAAAATGAGAGTTGCTGCTGCTATCATTACAATTTCCATTTGGAAAAAAAAAATAGGAGAACTTGTTTATGGGCAAGGTTTCCCAACAAAATTTTTTATCCCTCACTTTTTTTTTTTGAGACAGAAAATTGATTAATATCTGTAGCATATTTAAAAGCAATTATAAAATTAGGGATGAACATTCTAAGTCCTTTGAAGCTATCTCCCCTTTAAAAAATTATTATATGTTCTGCCCTTTATCACAAATTGAATTCAAAGTGGTCTGATTTTGCACTTATAAACCCCAAATTGCAGAGAGATTCCACTGGGTTCTGAACTTGGTGAAAAGGAGTATGCCCTTTGCCTTTCTAGAAGCATCACTGCTGAAATGCTGCTGTTCAAATAGAAAACAGAGAAACACAACCAAGCCTACTCAAAATATGGCTTTGACCTACTCCAGAGCCCAGAGCTCAATGGGAAGGCACTCACCTGGCAGTCAGTAGTGGCTGAGAGGTCAGACCCTAGCTTTAAAAATTGGTTTTGAAATTTCCTCTCTGAAAAAGGATTGATTTAATCTAAATTGATGAATACAAAAATAATCTTGCCAGTGCTGCTGAAGTAACCTCTCAACCACCATTGTGGGGTTTCATCTAACTTCAAAGGGGGATAAATGGTCCTACCTTTGATTAGGAAAAAGGACCAAGTTGGGGGCTTGGGTCTTGCAACACTTTTAGACTCATCGGGCACATGCAGACTTTCTCCTTCAGTTTTCTTTTGGGTGATTGACTGTGAAGTCCTGCTCACTGCCTAGCCGTATGTGAGATAGTTGAACACAGTACCTCCAGGCTCTCTCCTCCCACAATGCACCACAGCACACTGGCAGCAGTTCAGCTGAAGACTAAACATTTGGCTCTGTGACAAGAGAACTGCCAAGAGCTGGCAATAAGAGAGTCGCAGGGAAGCAGCAGGCTGCTAAACCCTTTCACATTTTTAATTAGATCCACACACCCATGTCTTTGAGCTATCATAAATATACAGATGACATAGAGAGCATTATTTGGAGTTAAAAAAAAAGAAAGAAAACTGTATTATGGTATTTCTTGCCTTATTAAAATAATTTACCTACAGCTAGTCTTCAGAACTGAGTGGGGCAAAGGGGCTGTTACATTTAGCTTAGATAAAACATTTTCTGGCTCCAGAGTTTGACTACATCCAGGCTGGGCGAATGCAGGTCTGGAGAATAGCTGACACTCATCCTACAAGAACATCACCAGAAGAGGGCATTATTGGCAATAGCTACAACATGCAACTTCTGAGACTAGCCCAGTGATACATTCAAGCTTCAAATATCCTTAAGTGTTCATCTTTTTTTTCCCCTATGATGTTGTTAAAAACTATTTTTTTTCCATTTCTTTTTGGGCTAGTATGAACCATTTCGCAAAAATCATTTGCAAGCCCCATGGGCTTTTGTTTTTATTTTTTTTTTCCTGGAGCATCAATGAGACTTTAAATTTCAATTTTTCTTAATCTCTCTCTCTCTCTCTCTCTCTCTCTCTCTCTCTCTCTCTCTCTCTCTCTCTCTCGTTTTTTCTTTCTCTAATATGCAATACTTTAAAAATAATCATCAATATTTTCTTTTCATTTCAGCTACTTTCCTACTCAGTTAAAATGCATACACACACATACATTCATCGTCTTATTACTCAGAGCATAAGTGCCCTTACTAGTCAGATCATATAAACTTCTGATCAGAAGTTGAATGATAAGGACTTATTGGAAACATATGGTAATAGAATCAGTATTATTTGTGAGCACAGTGGAGGGGTTAAAACGGATATAGAATGTGTATGTTTTCATTATTGTTGTTTTAAATATTTTCTTTCTATTCTGATAGTAGTGGTTCCCATCTCCTTTGTTTAAAAGGTTAACCACATTTCTCCAAAGACCAACTCTAGTTAGATCAACCTGATGCCAGATGAGAGTGAATGATTTTCTACTGTCCTCCCCCCAGCTAGGAGTTTCCTTTGGTATCCATCCCAGAATTTTTAACATATTGCAAGAGGGGAACAAGAAATTTGGAATGCTGGGAAAGAAAGAAGCCACTCTTACTATCCTGCCAGAGAGCACAAATTTTATAAGTAGACAATACAGCAAACATTAAAGAAAAGGCTACATTGAGAAACAAATGGACCACATCTCTTTCATGCTGCCCATTTATCCTAGATTATGTTATTTGTGTGCTGCTTGTTCTTTCCAAGAGGACAAGTCAAATGAAATGGATTGTGGGTGCTCAAATGCTTTGTTTCCCATCTTATCCTTTTCGTTATTGTTGTTGTTGTGACTCAAAAATGCCGCACAGATGATTGCTCCAGTGTTTCTTTTGTCCAATACCAAAACTAGGAGGAATGGGCAAAATGGAAATGACCCTGGCCAATTAAGGGGGTGGCAGAAGGGCCAAAGCCCGGAATATACATTTCAGCAGTCGCAGGAGGACATGAGGCCAATAGCAGACTTTGGCATATTCATTCTCACAGCCATTCTAAGCTCTCTCTTTAGTTCCTGGGGATTCTCTTCAATTAAGAGAGGAAAGAGGGTTTGGGATCCCTGTCTCTCTCACACACAAACAATAATAATAATAGTGCTAGCAATAGTAATAGACAATGAAAAGAATTATAATTTCTACAGAACAAATACTTCACCTGAAAATATGTGAATGCAATTTCTGCAGCAGCCTTGCAAAGGCACTGTAGCTCAGAGTGGGAAACATTCCCAGGTAGCTCCACAGTGGTATAATCAGTCTCCAATGGGGAGCAGATTGCTGCTCATTATTAGTTATTTATACAAGAATAAGAAGCTAATTTCCATGAGAGTAAAACAATGTATAATCTTGTTAATGCCCTTCCTCAAGCAAATGGTATCAGGTTTAAGTCAGGAGCATTTCATGAGCTGATGGTTATTTGACGCAGAGCAAAACCCTATTGCCTACACCCATGTTTCCACACAATTGGCTTCAAGAATACAGGCAGAGTAAATCAATTCTTCCTTTGTGGAAAATGTGCATATCTGTATATTTAGAACTGTAGAATCTTTGGTTCATATTTTTTTTAATTATACTGTTAAAAACCCAATCCTACTTTTGTTTTTCATAGGCTTTTGGAGCCCTGCATTTGAGGCTGAATTTAGCCCTGAATCTTCTTACACTTTTATTTGTATCTTTTACTCTTGAGAGAAAACAAACTTTAGTGACAACATCAAGTTGCAAGTCTTTTTTTGTGTGTATGCACGCAGAGTTCACATGTACTTAAGAATGGATATCTACGCAAAACAGACCCAGTTCTGTACAACTACTGCTTATAATGGTCTGAGCACAAAGTCTAACAAAAGAAGAATTTTCTATTGGTGGCAACATTCTAAAAACATTATTTGGACATCATATTGTACTAATTACATTGAGTCAGAAACACTAGAAACCCTCTTCAGTGAAGTCCAAAGAAATAGAAAAGAGATGGTCTAACCTTCCACTGAGGAAAAACAAACCAAACCAAAGTAGATGAAAAACATGTATTGCTCAGATATCCAATTATAATCAAAGGATTGCAGAGAGTTTTGGACTTTATACCATGGGAGAACATGTCTCCCAGGATGGTGGGAAAGAGGAACAAGGGGGACTATGAGAATGGTCTCCTAGGGTGTGCCAGAACAGCCTACCCACACTCTCTATACTACTGTACTTGTAATATACAATGGGAGAGGCAGTCAATTAAATGATTCCATCAATTTATCTTGCATATGTACTGTATAAGTAAATTGAGTGATTCCAGAGTCCAATAAGAAGAGGAGATTGGTTTGATAATGTTTAAGAAATTGTGCAATGCTTTCAGTACTCTCAAACTTTTGCCACCACCAGA
Organism: Phascolarctos cinereus; assembly: GCF_003287225.1. Taxonomy (NCBI): domain Eukaryota; kingdom Metazoa; phylum Chordata; class Mammalia; order Diprotodontia; family Phascolarctidae; genus Phascolarctos; species Phascolarctos cinereus. The sequence continues at coordinate 364,603,062 of NW_027555625.1, read as the reverse complement.
GCCCATCTCTTTAATGTCAATATTCTCTTAATAATATTCTATGATAAAGAATGATGAACTGTGAATCAAATTGAAAATTAGAATCAAAATGAAAGGAGCAAGGGAAAGATACAAGTTGGTTAACAGTCAGTCAACAAGTATTTGTTATATGTATAATAAATATAATAAATATAATATAATATAATATAATGTAATATAATATAATATGATATAATATAATATAATATAATATAATATAATATAATATAATATAATATAATATAATATATAATATAATATAATATAATATAATATAATATAATATAATATAATATAATATGATATGATATGATATGATATAATATGATATAATGTGATATAATGTGATATAATGTGATATAATGTGATATGATATGATATGATATGATATAATATAATATAATATAATATAATATAATATAATATAATATAATATGATATGATATGATATGATATGATATGATATAATATATGTATATGTATGTGTGTATATATATACACACATATATATACATATATACATATATATATACTTATTAATTGCCAAGCACTGTGCTAAGTGCTTGCTGGTATACAGTAGATGCTTAATAATTTGATTATTGATGAATTTAGAGACTCATTATTAAGCAGTATCTTTGAATATATACATACATTAAAATATTTTGATATTTTTTTCATTTTTGTTTTTCTTTTCTTTTGTTCTTTTTTTTGTAACTTTATTTTTAGTTTTCAATATTTACTTCCACAAAATTTTGAGTTCCAAATTTTCACCCCAGCTCACCCCTCCCCACCCCAAGATGGCATGCATTCTGAATATCCCTTCCACTAGCCTGTCCTCTCTTCTATCTCTTCCCGCCCTTCTCTTATCCCCTTCCCCTTGTATTTTCCTGTAGGACAGGACAGACTTCTATACCCTGTATTTCTTATTTCCCAGTAGCATGTGAAAACATTTTTTTAAAATATATGTTTTTAAAACTTTAGGTTTAAAATCTTCTCCCTCCCTCCCCCCCACCCACCCTCATTGTAAAGGGAAGCAACTCAATATAGGTTATACATATGCAGTTATGCAAAACACTTCCATAGTAGACATGTTGTGAAAAACTGACTCTATTTCCCTTAATGCTATCCTGCCCTCCCATTTATTCTATTCTTTCTTTTGACCCTGTCCCTTTTCAGAACTTTTTGCTTCTGATTGCCCCCTTTCCCAATATGCCCTCTTCTCTATCATCCCTCGTTCTCTTGTCCCCTTCTCCCCCTATTTTCCTGTAGCATAAGACAGATTTCCTTACCCAATTGAATGTGTATGTTATTCTCTTCTTAAGCCAAATCCCATGAGAATAAGATTCACTCATTCCCTCTCACCTTCCCCCATTTCCCCTCCATTGTAAGATTTTTTTCTGTTTTTTTTGTGAGATAATTTACCCCATTCTACCTCTCCCTTTCTTCTTCTCCAAATATAATCCTCTCTCTTCCCTTAATTTTATTCTCCAGATATCACTCCTTCATCTTCAACTCACCCTGTGCCCTCTATCTATCTGTCTGTCTATCTATCTGTCTGTCTGTCTGTCTATCTGTCTATCTATCTATCTATCTATCATCTATCTATCTATCTATCTATCTATCTATCTATCTATCTACCTATACATACATATAATTTTTTTCCTCCAACTACCCTAATATTGACAAAGGTCTCATGAGTTATAAATATCATCTTTCCATGCAGGAATGTTCAACCTTAATAAGTCTCTTATGATTTCTCTTTCCTGTTTACCTCTTCATTTTCCACTTGAGTTTTGTATTTGAAAGTGAAATTTTCTATTCAGCTCTGGTATTTTCATCAAGAATGCTTGAAAGTCCTCTATTTCACTGAACGACTATTTTTTCCTCTGAAGGATTATACTCAGTTTTTCTGGGTACATGATTCTTGGTTGTAATCCTATCTCCTTTGCCCTCTGGAGTATTATATTCCATGTACTGTGGTCCTTTAATGTAAAAGCTGCTAAATCTTCTGTTATCCTGATTGTGTTTCCACAGTACTTGAATTGTTTCTTTCTTGCAGCTTGTAATATTTTCTCCTTGACCTGGGAACTCTGAAATTTGGCTAATATTCCTAGGAGTTTTCCTTTGGGGATCTCTTTCAGGAGGAGATCTGTGGATTCTTTCAATTTCTATTTTGCCCTCTGGTTTACTATATCAGGGCAGTTTTCCTTGATAATTTCTCGAAAGATGATGTCTAGGCTTTTTTTTTTTTTGATCATGGCTTTCAGATAGTCCAATAATTTTTAAATTCTCTCTCCTGGATCTATTTTCCAGGTCAGTTGTTTTTCCAATGCGATATTTCACATTGTCTTCTATTTTTTTCATTCTTTTGGATTTGTTTTACAGTGTCTTGATTTCTCATAAAGTCACTAGCCTCCAATTGCTCTATTCTAATTTTTAAGGAAGTATTTTCTTCAGTAATCTTTTGGACTTCCTTTTCCATTTGGCCAATTTTTCTTTTTAGGGCATTCTTCTCCTCATTGGCTTTTTGGACCCCTTTTGCCATTTGGTTAGGCTATTTTTTAAGGTGTTATTTTCTTCAGTATTTTTTGGGTCTCCTTTAGCAAGCTGTTGACTTTTTTTGTGATTTTTTGCATCACTCTCATTTCTCTTCCCAGTTTTTCCTCTACTTCTCTTACTTGCTTCTCAAAATCCCTTTTGAGCTCTTCCAAGGCCTGGGACTGATTCATATTTTTCTTGGAGGCTTTGGATGTAGGAGCTTTGACTTTGTTGTCTTCTTCTGGTTGTATGTTTTGATCTTCTCTGTCACCAAAGTAAGATAATATAGTCTGACTCTTTTTGTGCTGCTTGCTCATGATCCCAGGCAATTACTTGAGTTTTAAACTCTTTGATAAGGTAAGAGTCTGCTTCCACTGTGGAGAATGTATTGTCACAAGCTTTGTGGGTTTGTGCAGCTGTTTTCAGAGATACTAGTATGGACCTGTAAATTTTCAGTTCTTCCAAGGTGGTATAATAAGGGGCATGTGTTTACTCCTTTCCTGGCCTGGGCTGTGGTCTATTAGTGACCACAAGCACTCCTTTATGTCCTGGAACTGTGAGGAATGTTTCCTGTCCACAGCCACTACAAGCTCCACTGTGCCAGCATTGCTCCTCACCCCAGACCCCTGTCCAGAAGTGTGACCCAGATCCAAGCACGGGCAAAGCAAGAGATTCCTGCCTCAGCACCAGCAGAGAGATCCCTGCAATCCCCCTCTGATCAGCCACTTGATTCCCCCTCAGTCTGTGGGCCAGAAGCTCTAGAAGCAGCTGCCCACCCTAAGGCCACACTCTTGGGGAATGGAGCTGAGACCCCGCCTTCCTCTCTCAGCACAGCAGAAACAGACTTTTCCCACTGACCTTCTAAGTTGTCTTTTGTGGATTGAGGAGTCTGGAAACTGCCACAGCTGCCCCCGATTCAGGCCTCAGAGGACTGCTCCAGTTTTGCTGTGGCCTGTGCTGTGCTCCGCTCCCAGCCTGGTGAGATATACCTTTCTGATCAATCATCCAGGTTGTCTTGGGCTGGAAATTTGTTTCACTCTGTCTTTTTGTGGGTTAAGCTGCCTTAGAATTTGTTTAGAGCCATTTTTATAGGTATTTGAAGGGTTTTGGGGGAGAGCTCAAGCAAGTTGCTGCTTTCACTCTGCCATCTTGGCTCTGCTATTTTGATAAAATTTTAAATCAATCACTTATGGTAGGACTCCCAGCTGGACCCACCCATCCCTTCAAAGATTGTGAGGCTAGCTCAAGGCCAGCAGGCCCAGTCCTCCATCTTCCAGAGGGATCCACTAATCTGACCATTAGACAGCTAAGTGGTACAGTAAGTAGAGCTATTCTGGATCGGGAGTCAAGAATAACTGAGTAACAGCTTAGCCTCATATACTTACTAGTTGTGTGACCATTGACAAGTCACTTAACTTGTTTCTTTAGTGTCCTTAGAGTATATTTTATCTTGTACCTGCAACCCACTGGTCAGAGTCAAAATGCCCTTTCTCTCCACTGCTACTTCCAGGCACTCTTATTTACTCACTCACTCCTTCTCTCTCCATGTTGCCTAGTGGCCCCTCCTCTTTTGAAGTTCTATCCAAATTTGTCACCCAATACAGACCCTGGTAGACATTAACTACTGGAACCATGTCATTTTCTCTTATTTACCAATGAGTTTTGTATTTTGATCACCAACATTCTCTCTGCTCTAATTCTTGCCCTCACATTAGGGGGACTCCAACATAATTAATAATGTTACTTCAAAAACACTAAGTTCTCAACTCCTCAATATATTTAATTCCTTTGACATACTCCTCCAATCCAACTCAAGATACACAGAGATTAACACAACTTAGATCTTTTCATAATCCATAAATATCCTATTTTTACTTTTTTGAACTCCAACATAATTGTACCTGATCCTTTTCTGTTATATTTTTTCCATGCCTTTTGACTCCTAACCCTATTGTTCATCTTCACCTAAATCTCAGACTTCAATGCTTTCCTAAGTCATTATATTTGCATTGGCCACACTCTTCCCAATTTTGATTCCCATGGTGAACTATTTTAACTGTATAGTGTCCTGTACTATCAAATTACTAGTCCTCTTGTCTTATTACTGATCTCATACTGCTAACTCCCAAATCTGGCTTACCCCCATCATCTGCCTATGTCCATAGTAGCAAGATAATTCTTCTACTAGCCTCTGTTCGAATCTTATTCCTATTCACCATAGTGCCTATTCCAAACCTATTTGTCTGGATTATCACACAGATTTCCCTACCCACACATACTCAGCTAAGGACTTTGCTTGATATGTCATGACAAAGAAAAACAAAATGAGATCTTCTGCCCAGAACTCTCTCTTCTTCCTTCTTTCTTATATTGCATCTTTCTGAAATCATCTCCCACTATCTTCTTCACTCAGGTCTTTTGACCCTTCTCCTTGTCAAGTCCACCTCCTTTAAATGTACCTTTGACTCCAGTCCTTTCCTATTTCTGCTAGCAAATTAATCAGCACTAGCAGCCCCTATCTTTCTAATCCTCTATCTTTCCCCGACACCTAAAATACATCGTCTCTCCCATGAGACCAAAGCGGGAGAGCAGGGAATGTGTTCCCAATTAAGGGGGATGTGTTTGTGCTTCTACTTTTTCTATATCTTTTAAACAAATATCCCCTTGTAAAAGCTAACTGATGTTAATTTCTTTTCAATGATATCAAGTCAGATTTTATAGAGTGCTAATTATTGGCAATGTTACTGGGGCAGAAGATACAGAAGATGGGAGGTCAAGCCTATAACATCATTAGAAAAATATTACTACCACTTCGGTGGGTTAATAGAGAAAGTCAAAAGATTTACTACATGCATTAATTGAGAACAAAATTCCATATTTGACTATCAGTATGCATGCATATTCATTAGGGTATGGATTCAGGGAATTTTATTTTTATTTTTAAGGCTAAGATTTATTTAATAAATATAAAGGACATTATTTATAAGCATCAGACTAAAGAACTTAAGGGGCAGCGAGGTGGTACAGTGGATAGAGTGCAGGCATGGAGTCAGGGAGACAAATTTTCCTGAGTTCAAATCTCCCTCAGACACTTACTAGTTGTGTGAACCTGGGAAAAATCACTTAACCCTCTTTGCCTCAGTTACCTCATCTATAAAATGAGCTGGAGAAGGAAATGGTAAACCACTCTATCATCTTTGCAAAGAAAACCCCAAAAGAGGCTGTGACTGAAAAAGACTGAACAACAACAAAAAGAACTTAAACTTTTGTAAAACAGAAAATCTCCCAAACTTTAAAAATACAAACAAAAATGAGAAACAAAATGTAATTTTTTAGACACAATGGTGTACTTGAACATATCTAAGATACACTGTACACACACCTATGTCTGTGCGCCTCTCATATGGCCCTCATTTTGTAGTACCACTAGCACTTGGATGGAAGATCATTATAAACAAGAATGAATCAAAGAACTAAAATAAGTACTAAAGGATAAGGAAGCATTAGATAAGCATTCAACATACCTTGGGAGAATATGCCCATTGACTTTAAAGTGAAGGGGAAGGGAATGAGGATTCTCCTGCAACTTGTCCCATGTCCTACATAAGCTCATGCTGTGCAATAGTTGTAAACACCTTGAAAGCCAAGCTATTGTTAGAACTGGGCCATAAGAGAGAATTTAAAAGTGTGGAGGACTTGGGGAAATCATTTCAAAGGTTGAATATAAATTGAACATAATGGTCCTTGCCTCTATTTATTTATTTGTTTGTTTGTTTATTTGTTTGTTTATTTTTAAGGCAGTTGGGGTTAAGTGACTTGCCCAGGGTCACACAGGTAGTAAGTGTCAAGTGTTTGGTCTGAGACCAGATTTGTACTCAGGTCCTCCTGACTTCAGGGTGTTCTATCCACTGTGTCACCTAGATGCCCCTAAAGATTTGTCCCTTGCTTCTATTTAGATGAAGGTCTATACCAGTAATGTTGAGTTCATTATAGAGGTAATAGGTTGTAGTAAGGGAAAAAAGAAAAGAAAAAGAAAGAAAATACTGGTTCTGAAATGAGGAGATCTGGTTTCAAATGTTGGTTGTGACAACTCATTGTTTTTGTGTTTGTCCTTCTTTTCCAAAGAAGACCATGACATCAGGGAGTTGATAAAGTGACTAGCAATTGACTTTGATTTGAATGAAGGAGGGCTGTGCAAGGTCACAAGACTCACTTTCTTCTCCAGAGCCATCTGGGTCCAGTGGCCAGATATTCATCAGGACAAGTGGAGATAGTTCAGGATGCAAATGGGAGACCCTGGCCCTTTTAAGCTAAGGTCTTTTCAGGTTCTCACTTTGAGTGAAGCAATGCCCATTCAGTGAATAGGCCTCTTTAAAAAATGAGTCAAGGGATCACCCCCTTAATCAAAAAAAAAAAATCAAACTGGGAGAGAAAGACCCTCAGGGTTGCTGGCTAAATGAGAAACAGTTACTATTTACATTCACTCTGAGCCAGGAATGCCCAAAAAATAACCATCAAGTGGTGCTTGGGCAGGGACCTGTTGTTATCCAATTTATGAGCTCCAGAGTGAATTGGGTTTAAGGCTTGATCTGTGAGAAAGAAACCCAGCCAGTAAGCCCCAAGTTAACTAGGCATCTTTTGGCTCCTAGCTATGTTATCTTTGGTAAGTCCCTTCATTTCTTTTAGACTCAGTTAATTCATTTCTTAAAATGGAGAGAACTACAACTACATAAAATTATACACACACAAATATACACACATACACAGAGAGCTACTATGAAGACAGTGTTTTGCACAGTTTAAAGTGCTATAGAAATATGAGGTTTAATTATTAATAGAATCTTCAGTTGCCACAACCTTAGAGATCATCTTGTTAAATTCCATTATTTCATAGATCAAAGGTGTCAGACATATGGCCCATAGGCCACATATGGCCCACAAAACTCAAGTATAGCCAGAACCAGATTAAAGTATAGTTCCTATCTGATTTTAATGTGTTGATATATTAATAAAAAAAGAAATATATATACATGTGTAGGTTTTTAAGTGTCAATATATGGCCTGCAGGGATCCTTATGTATGGCTTGATGACCCCTATTTCTTTTTGAGTTTGACACTATTGTCATAGATGAAGAAACCGAAATTTGTATGGGTGAAATAGCTTGATAAGGTCATATAATGACTATTAGAACCAAGAGGGAGGCTTATGGTTGGAGGTTGGGAGGGGGAATGAGGTGTGTTATTGGGTAGGGACAGACATGAAAAAAGAGTATCACTGAAATTCTTTTTTTTTTCTTTTAATGCCCAGAAGATGAAAAAGAAATGCATAAATACACAAATAGAATAATTTTGTTAAGCTTAATTCAGGATGTCATCAAAATTAGTGAAGTCTTAAATTACAATTAAAGCTTTTTAATTGTAAATAAATACATATATATACACATATATAAACACATATGTATATATACATATGCATGCATGTTTTTTTAAATAAACTATTTAACAGAAGTTCATAGTTTCTCTTATGAAACCTTACCATTCTTTGCATCTTAAATTGTTTATGAATCTTGCTAATTGTTAAATATACAATCAAAAAAGAAAATTAAGAAAAAAAAACCTGACACATAGTCTGGATTTTATGTTCCACAATTCTGCTGGGTACTTTCTTTTAGAATCTGTGTGCCTGGAAGTTCTCTTTCTGATTTTATAACTTGGAGGGTAGAGAGCATGTCTTTTATTTTCCCTTTTAGATTGTAGGCTACATGACAGTAAGCTTTGTGTATTATTCATCTTTATAAGCAATGTTATACCTATACAGTGGGAGAGGGCTTAGTAGCACACAATAGGTACCTAGTAGCTATATGTAAAATTGATTCAATTCATTAAAAAAAATATTAAGTACTTAATACTTATAAAGTATTATAATTAGCCCTTCTAATACCAAATAAAATAAAATAGCAAAATAATCCAATCTCTGTCTTCAAGAAAATTACAGTCTAAGAGGGGAAATGTAACCTGTTTTCAAATAAATGTAATGCAAAGAATAAATAATATGATGTCAGTGAAATGAAGATGCAAAGGGTGTAAAAAATTAAGGAGGGAGAGATCACTTTCAGCTGGGGAGGTCAAGGGTTTCTTAAAGGAATTTTAACGTGTAATTGTCAAACCCCAATAAATTACAGAGTCTGTTCTAAGAAAGAGACAAACAAAATAAGAGTGTATGTGTCTATGTTTTAATTTCTCTCAAGCATAGCATTGGAGTTCAGTCCAAAGCTGGGCCTCCCTTGGGGAGCCAGTTCAGAACTGACTTGATTTGGGATTTGGAGGTACAAGGTTATATGCCCTTCAAAGAGTATGTGATCTCAAGGGGTGCCAATCAACTCTGATTGGTCAAAACACTCTGGGAGTTGGGCTATATTAAAATGTGGTCTTGAGTACATGACTCAGGTCATTTAATCTTGGTCAACAGTGGCTGATATCATCTGCAATCCAGACAGAGGAAATACCATCTCCAGTCTTTGGACTATCTAGGCAGAAGAATCTGTTTCACCCAAAACCTGAGAAGGATAAGATCAATTCAGGCCAGGGCTGGAGTTGGACAAGGATAAGAAGATTCATGCAGTGGCTTGGTGGTATAGTGGATAGAGCTCTGGCCTTGGAGTCAGGAGGACCTGAGTTTGAATCCATCCTCAGACACTTGACACTTACTGGCTGTGTGACTTTGGGCAAGTCACTTAACCCCGACTGCCTCAAAAAAAAAGGAAAAAAAAAGACGAAAAGAAGATTCAATGCAATCTCATTATTGGTAATGTCCTTCTGAAGAATATTGGAGCAGAAGGCTTGGGGGTGAAGCTCTGAGTCTAGAAATCATTTTTCACACAATGGAGAGGAAGGAGTGTGACTCTGCTGAATGAATGTCTCTTCAAGTCACAATTTTCATGTTGAAAATATGTCTCTAGGGGAAGCTAGGTTGCACAGTGGATAGAACACTGGCCCTGGAGTCAGGAGGCCCTGAGTTCAGATCCCACCTCAGACATTTGACACTAACTGTGTGACCCTGGGCAAGTCTCTTAACCCTATTGCCTAACCTCCCCCAATATATATATATACATATATATATGTATATGTATATGTGCGTATAAATATAAATATATACATATATACTACATATATGTATATGTGTGTGTATAAATATATATGTGTATGTATAAATATAAATATAAATATATGTTTCTAGATAAGGAACTCTCAGAATGCTGATACTAAAGTCCATAGGATTCACCTATACTTCCTGTATATTATTTCTTTGCCTGACTCTGCTTTGCAATTTCCCTCTCCCCTTGTATCCCACTTCCTCAGGTGTCACACATCTTTGCTCTGGTCACAACTCCCTCACTCTCAGGAGGGAGAAAAGGAAGGAAAGGGAAAAGGAAGAGGTAAAGGAAGGATGGAAAGTAAGGGAAGGGGCCACAGAAAGGGACTTAAATGGGTGCTTAAAGCAAATTTTAGCTGCATTTCAGGTTTTACTGGATCATGTTTTGAAAGGATGGTGAGGACTAGGGAGAGGGGAATTCATTGGCAACACAAACTTAGATCCTTATGGCCTGACTAGGATGCAAATCTTCAAACAATACATAAGAGATTTAGGAGGAAAACAGCAAAAATCCCCAAGGCAAGTAATTTCCTTTTACCTCCTCTATTGCTACAGCAGCCAGAAAGTTAGCTTTCCCCCTCCCCCACCCCCACCCCATGGCAACCATTTAAATTACAGAGAAAAGATGTAAACAGGGGAAAGAATTGTACAGGTACTCAAGGGGAAAGATGGATAATATAATTATGACTATTATTGTGTAGAGTAATTAAATACATTAAGGTTATCACTGGAAATATATATTAAACAACTTCTTTCAACCCAAAGACTTTAAAGCTTCTGATTAATTTAAATATAATAAAGTAGTAAAAATCCAGCCACCTGTAAATTATGGTTAAGATAGCTCAGAGTTGTTTTCAAAATAACAAAAGACTTAGAATTTTAGTTGATTTGGCTGTCAAAACTGTCAGTTGGTTGTTAAACTATACAAAAAGAAGTCTAGTGTCAAAACGAGGTTGATATTGGACCCTAAGCTTCTCTATCCTGGTCAGATTATTTTGGAAGTATTCTTGATCTCTCTTCAGTATTTGGTAGTGAAATTGATATGCTCTTCATATCAGATACTCTCTCCTTCCTGGGTTTCCACAATAGTAGTGTTTCCTGGTTCTCATCTACCTTTGTTGGAAATACTATCTATGTCTCAACCCCAAGCACTCTCCCACCAACCAAGGCTCTGAATTGGGTCATCCTCTTTCTACTCTCTCTCAGTGATCCCATCAGCTTCCCTGTGTACAATTAGGAGCAAACTTCCATAATCTACACATTCAGCCCTATTCTCTCACTTGAGGTCCATCACCAATTGCCTTTTGGATATTTCTAATTGTATGTCATATCAAACTCAACATATTCCAAATAGAACTTCTTATCATTTCCCTTAATGTCTCTCTGTTCATTGAGGGTGTTACCATCCTTCTAGTCCCCCAAGTTTTACAACTTCAGATTCATCCTCAACTCTTACCTCTTCCTCACTACTCTGCCTTACTTCCCAATTCCAATTACTTCCCAAGCCTTGACTATTCTACTTCTATAGAAAATCTCATTTTCATTTCATTGGACTAGGCCTTAATCTTTATAGGCCTTAGTTTCTACATCCATAAAATAAGGGGATAGGACTAGATCAGGGGTGGGGAACCTGCGGACTCGAATCAGCAGATTATGTATCCCTGGACTAGATGATCTGTTAAATTATCTTATAGCTTTAAATCTATGATGATTCTTCTTTTCAGGACCTAATCATCACTCATCTTATTTATTGAACTCCCTAATTTCAGTCTTTCTCCTTTCAATTCATCTTCTACATCATTGACAAAATTATCTTACTAAAGTATGTCTGACTGTGTCACTCCCCTGATCAAGAACTGTTACTAGCTCCTTATTTCCTCTAGAAAAAATACAATCCCTTTATCTTAATATTTAAGGACATTTACAATCTAGCTACTTTCTACCTTTATAGGCTTTTTGCATTGGTCTTACATTCTATATTACAGTGAAACTGACCCATTTGCTTCAAGCTTGTTGTTCCATTTTTCTACCCTTTTGCCTTTGCACAGGCTTTCCTCCATGCCTGGAATGTATTCTCTCCTCACCCTGAACTGCTTAGAATCCTCAACTTCCTTCAAAAGTAAGTTCAAGTACCAAGTCCCTGGGGAAGGCAGTCTTGATCCCTTAGGCATTAGTGTCCTTTCCTTCCTCAAATTCTAATGTCTATTCATATATATTTATTTGTCATTCCAAAATGCTACATCCTTTAGAAAAAGCTATTTTCTTTTTCTTTCTTTCTTTCTTTCTTTCTTTCTTTCTTTTTCTTTCTTTCTTTCTTTCTTTCTTTCTTTTCTTTCTTTTTCTCTCTTTCTTTCTTTCTCTTTCTTTCCTTTCTTTCCTCCTCTTCCTTCCTTCCTTCTTCCTTCCTTTCTTCCTCCTTTCTTTCTTTCTTTCTTTTTTCTTTCTTTCTTTCTTTCTTTCTTTCTCTTTCTTTCTTTCCTTTCTTTCTTTCTTTCTTTCTTCCTTTCTTTCTCTTTCTTTCTTTTTCTTTCTTTCTTTCTGTATTCCTAGTGCCCATCACTAGCACCTTGCACATAGTGGGTGATTGATAAATGCTTCTTTTTATCATATAATGTATTGTCAGACTGTGGGGGCCATACATAAAGTTTTTTTTTTTTTATAAATTGGGGATGGTAATAAAGAAGGATGAAGAAACTCAAACCATATTAAATGAGAATGAGTTGAAAGGCCTGACATGTTTAGTCTGGAAGAGAGAAGGCTTATGCGAGAGAAGAAAGTTATTTTTCAAATATGTTTTCATACATATTTTACTAGACTCTTCCACAGAGATTAGAGAATTTTGTTATTGTATCTTTAAAATCCAAAGGGAATGTTTTAGAAAACAAAGCAATTTAGACTTCATATTGAAACTGTCTATTAGATATTTCTCCATATGTAGTCAGGAAGAGTGTGTGGGTAAACTTTGACTCAAATTAACAAGTCAACAAGCATTTACTACTATGTGTGAGGGATACAAATATAAGCAGAAAGAAAATGCTCCCTGACCTGAAGGAGCTTACTTTTTATCAAGACAATACTAAAAGGAAGCTAAACTTGGAGAGGAGATATACACAAGAGACCTACATTAAAGAATAGTGGAGAAAGTCTGGAAAGTTGGGATTGGAGTGCAGAGATGAATGAAGACATGGTCCAGGCATTTTCTTTGAAGTACTGGTTCTAAGAGGAACCACTGAATCAGATCAAGGAGGCACAAGGGAAGAGTGTACTTTGACTGTGAAAAGTGTAAGGTTGGAGTAAACTTCCAGGATGATGAAGCTTCTGTGGCATGGAGCCCAGGGAAGTATTAAGGAATGATTGATGAGGATTATAAAGAATCAGTGGAGAAGACAGAGCAAAACGTTGGGGAGAAATGTCATTCTTCTGAGAATGATCAACTCATAAAGAAAGATTGTAAAAAGAATTCTATGAAGAGTCTGTGAGGGATGGGCTACTTACAATGTATTCTAGAAAGGTTCTTACCTGTGATGGCTGAAGAGAAGGGAAAAAAAAAAGGAAAAACAACAGAACTTATTACCTAAGGTACTAACTTTAATTCTTGAGGGGAATTATGAAGAGAATTCTTCAGATACATTAACCAGTATCTGGAGTGAATTTATTGTTAGGGGGCTACATTTTCATAAGTGAAGAGAAGTTATATGCTGTCATATTGAAGGTTTGAGGTGAATAGCTACGACATTTCTCATAGTTAAAACATCATAATTATAATATATTTGCTTTTATTATTAACTTCATTATTAGCAAAATGCCTATTCAGAAATTTAATATTGACTTAGTTGTAGGAGATTAAGGAGTTAATAGGTAGAGATAAATGAATATGAGGTTTCTCGATTTTATTTAGTAAATAATATTTTAATAAATTTAATTAATCATATGTAATAAGTGGGGATTCAAGCCAATGGAAAGAGGTTACTTTTTTTAATTAATGGGAAAATATCCAAACATAGCCTTGTATTACCCTAGAGTTTGGCATGATAAATTTGGATGTAGAAATAAGTCAAGTGGCAAGTTAAGGGGTGACTTATAAATGAGTCTGGTCAACCTCAAACCCTGTTAGATGTTCAAAATGCTATTATACAGAAGAGGAATTTGACTTATTGTTTGTTGCTCCCAAGGGAAAAATTAAGGCTATGATAATATAAAATTACAGGGAAGCAGATTTCAACTCAATAAAAGGAAAAATTTTCTAATAATCAGAGGTGTCCATAATTAGAATGGGTTACCTCAGTTTACTTCAATCCAACAAATTATTCATGAATACTTACCATGTTCACAGAACTACATAGTGGATTTTATTGTCTAATGGTGGACTATTATATACACACAAATTAACGTAATACACAATAATACGTGCTAAGTGTTTAACAAATTTAGAAGCAAAATGCTACAACTTTTTGAGGAAGGAAAATGTTGCTACCAGTTTGGGTGATCAAGAAAGTTTCCTAGGAGGTGGTGGCATGTGAAGTGGGTTTTAAAGCCCACCAACAGGTGAAGGCAGGGAGAGGAAGAACCTCTAAGCAAAAGAAGCAATGTGTGCAAAAACACAGAAGCAGGAAATTGGGGGCTATGTCAAAAGAGTTGGCAAAATCATCCAAATCTGCTCGAATGAAGACTAAATGGAGGGTAACAGTTTGGAAAAAAAAATGGCGAGACAGGGACCTCCATGGTTGTGAAAAGACAGAGGTAATGCCGTTCATCCAGAATAGCAGGAAATCCACTACTCTTCAATCACCAAGGATATTCTTGTTTCGACTGCACGTAGTCACCTCTTTCCTCCTTTTTTTGCATTATCCCTAAAGCTCTTGTAACATATTTTGACTCTGGTTGTACTCTCTCAAGGCTAAAGTCTGTTACATTTAACCCTTCTCTCTCTGTTTTCCCAGTATCCTAAGGGGATTGAGGAGTTTCTCAATCCTTTGGGGGCACAATTCTCTCCCCTTCCCCATGAGCATGCATCACCTTCCGTTTAGCTCATTTTTTATATAGCATTAGTCGTACCAAGTTCAACTCCAAATCTGCAGGACCCTTATTCCCCAGGGCTTTACTGTTGTATTGGCAGTAAAAGCTGGCCTGGGTTTTTGGACTCACAAATCAGGCATGTACCAGTTCTCCTGTGTCCCAGAAGCAGGTCCCCTAGCATATTCCATAGGGGTGATGTTATATTAGGTGATCTAAGCATGTACCAATATGTGGTGTTATTTTTCAATGTGTATTATCCTTATTTATGCTTGTGTCTTATCTCCCTAAGTTCATGGAGTTTCATGAATGTAAAGGACTGTGTTATGCCGATAAGTTATTTTTCCTGTAATACCTATTATAGTTTTCTACACAGTAGTATGTGCTTAGAAATGTTTAATTAAATTATTAGGATAAAATAAATTGAAGTTGGGAGGAGAGTTTTAGAAATTATTTAGTTAACTCTTTAATATTATAAAGAAACTGAGGCTCAGAGAAATTGTGACTGGCCAGAGATCAAACCCTAGCATCTTGGAAGGAGAACCGATTCTTTTTAGGGTACCCTCTGTTAAGAAAGGCAACAAAGAGTAGATTGTAGTCCCAGAAATCCATGAAAGAATTTGGTCTGTGGACACATCCAAGTGATATAGCCCTTTTAAAATGATTCTCTCCTTTGCCTTTCAGTCATAGGCTCAGGATAAGTTCTGGAATTCATCAAGGAGGAGAGAGAAATAGATAGAGAGATCAATAGATAGATAGATTGATAGGTAGTAGATACATAAGACTTCAAATCAATTACACTTCAGTTGTTTTACCTAAAAAAGTGTGCCTGGGATTTTTAAAAATGTATGTTAAAGGTTGCTTTTATAGCTTTTTCATCTTTTAATAAAATACAAAAACATGCTTTTTTTGAATCAACAGTATTGGATCCAATTAAAATGCATGAGCATTGATAACTCTTTTTCTGTCCTCTTTAAGAGATGCAATGTATATGACAGGAGAAATGTTTAATACTTATATGAATCAAGTAACATGGAGTTTAGCAGGTTGATTTTTATAAATTATGAAACATTAGATTGTTAATTACTCACAAACACAGTCTGTGCATTTCCATTCATACATTCCCTTAAAGAATGTTAATATTGTGTGAACTACCACTTTCATAAGTTCTTGGGATATACTCCATCTTCATTTCTGCCTGTGGAAATTACTGGTTTTTTTCAAGGTTCAAACTAGGGGCCACTTGCTCTGAGAAGCCTCCTTTGATCTATAAAACTAAAAGGTATTTATAGGTATTTAATTTTCTAACATTTTATTTGAGGAAACTGACAACTGGAGTATTAAGTGACATTAAGTGACAAAGGCAGGATTTGAATCTAGATCTTCTGACTCCAGGGTCAATTTTGTTATTTTTTTTTTCTGTAATACATTTTTCTGTCTCCTCAAATTTACTTAGAATGCTTTGTGCCAATCTCCTCTTTGCTGTTATATCAGAATTCTATATAACCTATATTTAATTTTACAGTTATCATATCAAATAGCTTATCTGTTTCTTGGGTGAAAGGATGGTGTTACTTTTTATCTTTATGTCCCTAAGGCCCAGGAAAGGGTCTTGTTTGTGTAGATATTTAATTTGCTGCATTTAATTGGCTATAGTACCCACTCTGACAATGTCCCTAGTTCTTCCTACCTTTTGATGAAATTTAGTGTAACAAACATTTTTTTAAGTGGTCAATATATGAAAGCTATGTCCCTTGCCCGATTCTTGTTGAACCTATGAAAAGAAGGCATTGAATTAAACTTTTTTCAAGGGTTCTTATTCTTTGCTTAGGAAAAGTTTTACCCCATAACCATACTCTCCTAGGTCCTTCATCAATACCTCTTTCCCCCAAATGACTTGACTCTTCCCTTCTTTCTTTTCTTTTCTTTTCTTTGTGAAGGCAATTGGGGTTAAGTGACTTGTCCAGGGTCACACAGTAGTAAGTGTCTAGTGTCTGGTCTGAGACCAGATTTGAACTTGGGTCCTCCTGACTCCAGGACTGGTGCTCTATCCACTGCACCACCTAGCTGCCCCTCTTCCCTTCTTTCAAATGGACACAATTCTTAATAAGTAGGTAGGATGGTACTGTAGGTACCACGAAAAGAGTGATGATTTTAGATTTGGAGGACCTGGGTTCAAATATCAGCTTTTCCATTTGCTTTGCCTGGGTGGCTTTGGGGGAGTCATTTTACATGTTTGAGCTTCAATTTACTAATCAATAAAATGAAGAGCTGCCTGGCTTCTATCACTTTTAATATTTTTTTCAGCTCTATTATTTCCTACTATTCCCCTCTTGCCCACTAACAGATACCTTCCTTTGCAATAAATCAACTTTAAAATTACTATCTTATGGATCCCATTACATTAGAGAATCCAGCTACTTCTTACCAAATGAATTGTGAGTTGGTTATTTTATTTTTGTTTTGTTTTGTTGCAGTTTAAGTTTTAGTAATCTTATTCATGGGCTGAAAGTGATTGGAGGGTGTTTCTATACTACCTATACATTCTAGAAGGCCAGTTGTTCTGAACATGTCTGTCTCACTACTACTACTATTCTTTGTCCTCAGAGTAAAATTATTGTTATTATTAATAACAATAATAATGCCTTTTGGTTCACAAGATGGATTCGAAGGGATTTGTATAGTTTGTGTGGTACAGGCTACATTCCGACTACTAATTTTTCTCCTGCCCCCCTCTTAAACATACCTACTAATAATATCTTCTGTATGTAACACCATATCTGGTTTGGCAAGGCAAGTTGTTCTTCATCACAGGTCAATAACTTCTCCAAGTAACCTTTTATTTGATAATAGTGGACTAAGAGTAAAAAATGGGGTATGGAGGAGGAGGATGCCTTAATTATAAGTTGGAATTCTCTCATTCCCCTCTCCCTATACCCACCTAGCTAAGAAAGGTGAGAAGCAAAGACCAGTCATCAGGAGTAGTGATGATTGCAGTTAGAGGTCCTGACCCCATTGCTATGAAAATGTCTACTGATAAAATCTGAGTTCACAAAACAGCCTAATTGACTTGGGTTTTGTTTAACTTCACTAAACAGTTAATCTTTTGGAATACAAATGTTGTGAGCCCTCAGAGTAAAAATTCTACGGAAATGACAAAATAAGAATCACACCCCCTTTCAGGACAGGTGGCACTGACTCCTCTGGGCCTGATAGTGGGAGCAGTTTCCCTTGAGCAAAGAGGCTATAGCTTTATTTACATAGTGCTGTGCAATATTATCCTAAATAAACAAATATTCCTCATGTTGACAACACTGTATCAAATGTACCCAAGTATTAGCACATCCCTCACCAACAGGCACAATGTTCCAGCTGCGGATTCTCTCTCCTTGCCATTGAGAATTCACAAATGTTCCCCAGTGCAAATGCTGAATCTCTATCTTCTCCCTTAACCCCTCCTCTCCTCTTCATGCTTCTTACTTATTAGCATTCCACCTTATTCTCTCCTTTCCACATAGAGATCCCGGAACTCAGCCCCAGGAGCGATCCCCAGATGGCCAGAAGTAAAGACAGCATTTTCATTTTATTCCCTTGGCAAAGTCCCAGTGGCAAGCAAGAACAAGCTAAGTGCTGAGACATAATGGAGTTAAAAACCATCATTCCAACACTCTTATCATGTAAACAATTAAAAATAAAATCTAATCAAAATAACTGGGATAAAATTTAACCTTACCGGACCAATAAAAAAGAAAATTGAGGATAGTTCTTTGAGCAATGAGACCCTAGGAAATCATTCCTTAATTCATAATCATATGTCAAGTGCCTATCATATGCAGGATTTACACTAAAATCCTCCTCTGGTTTCTTGTACTCCATGTCAGTGGAATGCAAATTGTGACAGGTCCAATCAAGTTTGATAGGATTGGAGTATTAGCCCAACCAAAGACCTTGGGTCTACTTACTGAGAAATAGCCTATTTAATAAGATTAATAATCACAACTAATCCTTATTATATAACACTTTAAAATTTACCAAGTTTATATATATACATATATATGTATGTATATATGTATATATATATACACACATGTATATACATATATGCATGCATGTAGGCATATATACATGATATATTTCTGCATATATGCATTATATGTACACATACATGTCCCTGTGTAAATATATATGTATGTATGTATATATACTTTTAAAAAATCTTATTTGTAACTCAAAACCACCCTGTGAAATATGTGTTGCAGGCCTTATTTTCATCATTTTATAGATGAGAAAACTGAGGCTGGGAGAGTCAAAGTAACTTAGCCATGGTCACAAGGATGTGTCAGAGCCAAGATATGAACCCAAATCCTTCTGATTGCAAATTCAGCATGCTATTCACTATGTTATGCTATTTTATCCAAATGCAGAGAGCAATGTGTATAAGTAAGCTGGCTCCACACACACACACACACACACATTTGGGGGGATGCAGGACAAAACAACTTAAGTCCATCTACTAAAGCATATAGAGCCTGCAACAACAATGAAAATATAGAGTCTTATAAGAATAAACTAAGTATGAGTGGGGTACTATGCTATAGTAATGCTAGTGATGATCATGGTGATGATGAGAGCTCCTTTAAGTATGCAAAATGCTCTACATGCATGATCTTATTTGATGATACAGTCTTTACCCTAAAAATATATAGAATCTAGCAGCATCCACTATACCATGCAAAAGAGAGGTTAAGAAAAGAGAGATAAAACAAAGGATGACAAGATCACTTCTCAGTGAAGAGACTTCATGGAAGAGATGACACATTAGTGGGTGTTAAAATAAAAAAGATTTTAGTAGCCAAATATGTGTTTGTGTGTGTGAGGGGCATTGAAGGCATGATCTTTGTAATAAATAAGTAAAGGCAAATATAACACAACAACAATTGGCCAAAACATGGGTCTCATTCTGTATTCCTTCTCCAACATCTCTCCGCCAAATGGTAGGAAGCATGGTTGCCATCAACAGTCTTCTGAATTCACTATCATATAGCAAAGTAAAAGAGTTCAGAATCTCTCAATTTTGTGTCCATTGTTTAAACTGAACTATAACTTCTGCTCATTTGACTTTGCATCAGCTCGCATAACTCTTCAAAAATGTCTCAGAAGTATTCATATTTATCATTTATTAAAGCACAACAATAGTCTATTTCATTCTTAAACCAAAATCTGTTCATCCACTCCCTAACTGATAGGCACTCACTGTTTACAATTCTTTGCTACAGCACAAATAGCGCTTTAAATATTCTTATACATAATGATGGCCTTTGCAAACAGACAAGGTTGGACAAGTCAGGACAAGGTTTGTAAAAAGCCAGTGAATGAGTTTGAATAAAACACAAAATGTGTGAAGAAAAATCATACTATATTAAGTAAGACCACAAAGGAAGATTGGTTGGAACTGGAATGTAGACAGGTAAAGGAGTCTGTTTTATCCTGAAATCAGTGAGATGAAAATTTTTTTTTCTATTTTTTTCAGCCAAAGACAAGGTTCATTTGAACATCCATCACACTGGACAGACTCTTAAGGAGTCTGAACATTAGTAAGCTATTGCCTAGATTATAATAATCTAAGCAGTGGCTAGATTTTAAAAATCTCAGCCCACTCAAAAAATTCTTGATTTTAACATGATGTGAACAGACAATTAAGAAGATTACTTAAGTAATGATGTGGAGAATGATTTTATACAACATCTTAGTTGTGTATGGACCTAAACTCTCCAATACTGAGAAAAGATTGATAGGCAATGATATTGCTCTTTAAAAATCTGTTGGGATTAAATACTGGGCTGGAGAATTTACCTTCGGTACTCCTTTACAATACATAATCCAAATCATGCCATAGCAAGATGGAATTGGAAGTATTCTAAATGTAGAGTCAGATGACCAGAGACTGAGTACCAATACTGTTATTTACTTTTACAACCAGAGACAAGACACTTCTTTCTTAGACTCAATTTGCTCATCTGTGAAATGAGTAATATAATACTTCAAGAACTTATGGATCAAATAGTGAAATGAATAAAAAGCTTGGAAAATAATATGTCCAAAAAATAATTAAATTAAAGTAAGGAAATAAAAACTATGCTGAAAAGCTGCATCTTATCCTGTGGGGATGGTAGGTGGGAGAGAAGCAGACCTTTACTAGAAACAGTGATTGAGTATTATTTCCATTGGGAAAATCAGAGCTAGTTAGAATATGGCACAAATAAAAATGAGAGAAAAGAGAAAGCTAGAAAGGCAAGAAAGTTTGAGCAATTTGAAAAGGGTAAATGATAATCAAATGGTTATATCCCAAAAAGAGTAGACAAATTATTGGCCTTTCACAATACCACCATCTCAAGGATTAAAGTGGGATAAAAATATTAAATTAGGGTATATGCATATGTGTTATTTGTGTGTGTGTGTGTGTGTGTGTGTGTGTGTGTGTGTGTGAGAGAGAGAGAGAGAGAGAGAGAGAGAGAGAGAGAGGAGAAGAGGAGAAGAAGAAGAAGAAGAAGAAGAAGAAGAAGAAGAAGAAGAAGAAGAAGAAGAAGAAGAGAGAGAGAGAGGAGAAGAAGAAGAAGAAGAAGAAGAAGAAGAAGAAGAGGAAGAAGAAGAGGAGAAGAAGAAGAAGAAGAAGAAGAGGAAGAAGAAGAGGAAGAAGAAGAAGAAGAAGAGAGAAGAAGGAGGAAGAGGAGAGAATTAAAATACTAGGGAAAATAAGGAATATAGAGAAGTGAGAAATATGCCATTTCTTCTTTAATAATGGGCACAAAAGGATTGAAGATTACATAAGCATAGACATGGGGACAGAGTATGAAGGCATTTGATGAACCTCCTTCTGACCTGCATCAGGGAAGGGAGTCTGGCAGAAGGGCAAGCATATAGTAGAGACTTATCATGAAATAAATAAGAATCTTAGCAGAAAAAGAAAGATTGAAGGAGACTTTAAAACAAGGATAGAATTGGGGAGGGACCAGTCACAAGCCAAATGAACTTGAATTATAGAGATTTGGTTAGATAAAGATGAAAAATTATAAATAAATACAATAGATGTGAAAACAAAGCTAACAATCTTAATTGAATTTGAATGAAAAGAACTCATCTATAAAATGAAGGATGGTGGCAGAATGGATCAGAAAGCAAAGCCCAACAATATGTTATTTACAAGAAACATAGCCATTGTAAAACATAAAAATAAACAATTAAAAGAGCTATTAGAAAAGAATATATTATGCCTCAATTGAATTCAGAAAATCGAGGGTGATAATTATGATCTTAGAGAGGTCAAAACTGAAAGTTGTCATAGTTAAAAGAGATAAGCAAGGAAATTGTATTATGCTTCAAAGCTTCAAAAATAATGAAATATTACGAATATTAAGCATATGTACTAAAGGGTACAATGCTTACGTATTTAAAGGAAAAAATAATCAGACTATAGGGGTACATAAATAATAAAGTATTAATTGTTGGGGACATCCATGTGTCCCTTTAAGACCTAGACACATTCAACAGAAAGATAAAGAAAAATAAAATAATTTAAAGATACAATTTTAGAAACAAATAGATATGATAGACTCCTATGAATTACTGAATGAGATTCTTAAGAAATATACATTTATTGGCTTTACGTGACAGACATGACCATGACCATGAGCTAAATTACAAAGAATTCAGAAATGAATTCAGAAAATTAAACAATATATTTGAAGGTCACACCTCAATAAAAAGTTGTAATAAGCAATGTAAACAAGAAAACATTGAGAGAAATGGAAATAAATAACATAATCCTAAAGGCTGAGTGCATTAAAAAAAGATCAAAGAAATCAACAAATAACTACTGAAAATGATAACAATGAGAAAACATACTAAAACTTTTGTAATGCTGCCAAAGTAGTCTTGAGGAGAACACACACACACACACACACACACACACATACACACATATATATACACACCCATATCTATGAGGTGTGTATATGTATATACATATATATACATACATATATGTATGTATGTATATACACACACATACATATGTGTGTATACATACACACATAGTTTCACAATTACACATATCTGGACCTCTTCTTCTTTTATCTCTCCCATCTACTTTCTTTTACTAAAGACTAACTTTCCTTAGAAAACACTGCCTCCCTGGCTGTCTTCTCTAGCAACAGTTGAACCTTCACTTACAATCTCCAGCCGGGTGGTGGGAAGGCAGAGTTGGAATGTTCCTATTTCCCTAAGGCCACTTCTACCCCACATGCCTTTGCTGTCCTCACTCAACAATCTCTCCTCCTTTGAAGTTCACTTGATTAAATTTCTGTAATCTATTCACAATCACTGAAAATATTTTCTACTGTCCCCTGAAGGCATTTTCTTTCCTTTGTCAAGGAATTTACTACCTGACTTACTGTCTTTCCTCCCCAACTCCTCTTTTAATAGGGAAGTTCAACATCTGTAATCATTCTGTTTCTAACTCTACACCTCTTAATTCCTCATTCTCCTTTAGTCGCCTGATCTTCTGCTTTACTCTACCTTTGCCACAAACAGGGATGGATGGTCATAACCTGGATCTCACAATTATCCACAGGTGTTCAAAAACTCTGACATTCATCTCCCTGACCATAACCTCCTATCATTTCACCTCTACTTATGATTTATCCTGCCTAAATGTATTCTTTAATTGCTTTAATCCCTTCATCTTTTAATAATTTCTCATGTGATTACACTGTTCTGATATTACTTTTTCCTCTTACCAATCTTGACTTTATTGTTAATTCATTCATTCCACATATCATTAACTCTTAAATCCCATGTTCTTTTGTGAGATTCTCACTCATGGATTTTCACTGGCTGTCTCTTATGCCTGGAATTCTTCCCCCCCATTCCCCCTTATATTTATCTCCTGGTTTCTCTGGCTTTGTTCAAGGATCAACAAAAATACTACCATCTACATTTAAGAAGCCATTACTGATCCCCTCAATGCTAGTGCTTTTCCTTTGTTGATATTCTCCAATTTATTCTATGAAATTATTGTGCTAGCATATTGTCTGCCCCCATTAAACTATAAGCTCTTTGAAAGCAAGGATCTTTTTCTCTTTTAAAATTTTCTTTTCATTTTTCTTTTCCTCTCTCTTCTCTTTCCTTCCCTTTCCTTCATCTCTTTATTTCTCTAGCACTTAGCCTGATGTTTAGCACATAGGAGGCACTCAGTATATGTATGTTGACTTGAACACTCATTTATCACAAAGCTATAGCCTTGGATTTTTCCTGTCATCTTCTTCCTATCCTACATATGTGCTGTTGAATGGTGCTAGAGGAATTCACATAGCTATGCTGGTTTGGGTATATTAAAATTTCATATTATCAAACTTAAAGTAAAACCTCAATATTACAAGACAACTCTTTCATTCCTCCTTATTTTACTATGCACAGAAGCTATTCCAAACTCTCTCTCTTTAAGTCTCTTGTATGTCTCTCTTCCTCAGTTTCTCAGTTGAGGATTTTTCCCTTTACTGACTAAATGAAGGATCTTCATCATGGGCTTTCTTTTCTCTTTATCTCAAAACCCCTAGACATAATATCTGTTTCTCTCCTCCATTACTTTAGTCTCAAGACTAACAAGGTGCTCTTTCTCCTTGCCAAGCCCAATACCTGTACATATACCCATGATTACATTCCCTCTTGCTTTCTCTAGCATATTGTCTTTTCAATTATCCAAATTCTCTCTAATCTCTTTCTATTGTTTCCCAACTTCCTCTAGTCATTCCCATGTTTCCCAAAATCCTATAAAAAATCTGAGCTAGATCCTACCATCCCCTCAAGTAACTGCAATATCTTCTATCTTTCCTTCCTATCTGACCCAAACTTCTTGAAAAAGTTGTCTGCACTCATTGAATCATCTTTCTTCCCCGTGCTCCTCAATTCTTTGTAAGCTGGTTTATGACTTCATCATTCAATTGAAATATTATTTCCAAAGTTAACAAATGATTCTGGTTATTATAGTATTTTTTCAGTCCCTATCCTTCCGGATCTCTCTTTTACATGTTATGCTGATGGCCACTCCCTTTTTTCTGGATACTCTCTAGGTTTTCAGTCTTGATTCTTCTCCTACTGGTTTGCATCTCTGACTCATCACTCATATCATACTCCTTTAATTATGAGAATTTCCTAAATCTCTATTCTGGACCCCTTCTTTGCTCCCTCTCTTTCTACCCTCTTTTGATAGTTTCATCAGTTCCCATCTGTATGCAGATGCTTGACAGATTTAAATGTCATTTCTAGTCACTCTCTGAGTGTCAGTCCTACATTACCAATTATTTATTAGATATTTCTTACTGGATGTTCCAAAGACATTTCAAGCTCAAGCTTTAGTCTAAAAAGGATAATGTCTTATATTTTCTCTCTCTTCAAAATGTTTCTGTTTCTTTTAAAGGAACCAGTCTCTAGTTTCTCAGGTTTGTGCCTAACATTATCCTTGACTTTTCATCCTCCTTTACCTCATGTATATAATTAGTGGCCAAATCTTTCCATTTCTACTTTCACAAAATTGCTCACATCTTCCTTCATAAGGCCTCCACCTGAGTTAAGACCTTTCATCACCTCTCACCTAGATTATTGCAATGGGTTCCTAATTGGATTTCCTCAAGTCTCTCCTCACTGCAAACATTCCTCCAAATAACTTCCAAATAACTTTCCTTACCTAAAGATCTGACCACATCATTCCCCTACTCAATCAACTCCAGGGACTTCCTATTGCCTTAGGATAAACTATAAACTCATTTGTTTGGCTTTTAAAACTCTTTACAACTTATCCTTCTAACCTCATTGGACTCCCCACTATTACATGTTGTGATACAACCTACCTAACTTTCTATTTCTTCCTTATACAGGCCACTTCATCTTCTGTCTCTGTGCCTTTTGCACTGTCCATTCCACATGCCTGGAATACACCTGATCCTTACCTCTGCCTATCAATTTTCCATCTAGTTGTTGTTCAATTGTTTCAGTCATGTCTGATTCTCTGTGACCTCATTTGGGGTTTTCTTGGCAAAGATACTGGAAAGGTTTGCCATTTCCTATTTGAGCTCATTTTATAGATGAAGAGACTGAGGCAAATAGGGTGAAGTAACTTCTCCAGGGTTAGACAGTTAGTAAAGCCTGAACCAAATTTGAGCCCAGGAAAATGAGTCTCTTTGGTTCCAGGCCTGGCACTCTACCCATAGTGCCATGTCTGCCATTGCTTCGGTTTTTCTGGCTTCCTTTAAGACCCAAATCAAATCTCACCTTCTCTATGAAGCCTTTCCTTCTAGCCAACTTGTATTTGTTTTCTTTATATTTATTCTGTAAATACTTACTTGTAAGCTTAGTAGAGATTTTTACTTCATTCTTTGAATTCATATGCTTAGCAAATTTCCTGACACATTTTAGTCACTTCAAAAATGCTTCTTGATTGATTAATTGAACTTTAAACTATGTTAACAAAAAATGAGAGGGAGAAAAGATTAATTGACTTGTTCAATTGAGTATGTACCTTAAACAAAGCTAGAAAACACACAAAATACACACTCCAATCACATATAAAAATACTTGTTCAAAAACAAAGAAAGGATAAACACATTTGAAAACAAAGGAAAAAAAAGATTGAACATATTATTTCATTACCTTTTGAATTACTTCCCCATTACCAATTATATCAAGGGACTAAATTCCATTGCTACTCTAAGATTGAGAGATAATTTGGAGAGGATAGAATTTGTAGCATTGTTGCTCAGGAGTCCTGAATGATGCACTTCCCAAAAATTATCTGTCAGTAGCTTAAATTACCTTTTTTAAAAGAGTATTTATAAAGCAGCTATATCAAGAATAGTTGGTACTACAATTTCCCCACTAAAATGGGGGGCATAACCTTCCCTTGCACACACAAGTTACCTGAGGAGATAGAACTCAAACTTAAAGTACAGATGTAATGAGGAATCACTGTAAATAATCTATGTCAAAAGAAAAACCTCATAACTCCTGGTTACTACAGTTCTTTTCTCTTTTTGTGTATTACTCGTGACTTTCCTCTTAAGTGTAGAACTCTGTTAAGCTCTGAGAATGAGAACCTTTGTAGATCCTGCAGCAGTTACTTCACTACAGCATGAGAATTCATGAACCTTGAAGATACTAATGTCTTCAGGTCACTATTGCTTCACAGTTTTGTTTTGTTTTGTTTTTTGTTGGTCCTTTCTGTGTGGTTGGCTACTACTCCTCTGGCAACCACTACTATGGTCTCCAGTCAGTGGCAGGTTGTCTGAAGGGTCCAATAAATCTCTTGCATTCACTAAGTTGCTTGGGGAGGAAGTAAGAAATATTCTCTTCTTTCTCCCTGAAATTACCTCTCAGGGACTTGGTTGGAGTTACCCTAACACTAAACTGACCTGCTATTCTAATGCTTAATTATGTACTCAGTTTGATGTATTATGTATAGGAGGTATGTCTGATTATTTTAGTCAGTAACAAAATATTCCTTAGGTAGACTCATCTGGCTTTGTTCAATTATCAAATAATTTTGTTCTTTCAACTTGTTTAAGTAATTTTTGTGCCGTTTTTCCACTTTTGAATGAATGATCAAATCAAACGAGAAATCTGGGCCTTCTGTGCTTACATTGATTAAGGTGGGGTAGAAACCCTCATACTTACAATAGCATTGTAGATTTATGGTTAGAAGGAAGTTCAGAGTCCATCTAGGTCAATCATATAATTTTAATTGAAAGGAAACTAAGACCTAGAGAGGTTAAAGGATTTGACCAAGGTCACAGAGAAAGTAAAAGAGGATGGATTTGAACCCAGTTCCTATGACTCAAAAATCAATTACTGAATTTATATTTACACTAAATAATAAAGAGGGGATACATAAAACTAAAAGATTAAAGAAAAAAACTGATGTATTAGAAAAATCACTTAGCTAATTTTGGAAGGGAAATGGAGAGAAACAGAAAAAGAGTTGGGGGAAGAGAGAAAAAACAAGTTGTTAAACTAATAAATGATATGTAGAAATAAAAACAGGTAAAAAGGGAATAAAGGAAATTATCAGAGAATATCATACCCAATTATGCATCAAGTGAATTTTGTCAAACATTTGAAAAATAATTAGCATATGTTTTGTATAATATTTACATTTATATATACATGTACATTTACATATATACTCAGATTATATGTGAAGTATATATACACATTGTGCCTGTGTGTATGTATCTATACATGCGTGTATATATATGTATATAGAAATAAGAGTTAAAAATGGAAATAAACATGCTCCAGTGACATAGGAACTCACTTAATTCAAATCTCATTGAAAACTTATGGCCTAGAATTTGAAAAAATGTATCGTTTATCAAAAGTATGTTTAATGTCCAATGTGATAAGAGTGTGGTTTCAATATACAAAATTAAAGAATATATGTCAGGTCTTACGAACCTAACGATGAATCACATAAAAAAGATATTTTCACTTAGCACAATGCCTGGCACATAGTAAGTGCTTAAAAAGTGTTAGCTGATACATTGTTTATGGCTAAAGGAAAAAAAAATATTAAATATTAAAAAAAAAGATGTTAAAAACTTTTTTTAATATCAATAAATTTAATTATTTTATTTGGCCTTAGTTCATTTGCACATAATTGCCATTATGCAACACAAATGAGATACAGGATTGAAGAGCAGCTAGTTAGATTATCTTTGTAACCGCAGAATAAATTTGTGATGAACACTTAGCTAGTTCCTAGTTTAATTCGGTTGGTCATTTGAATTCAATAGAAACTTAAGCACATAAAATTCAACATAACTGAATAAAGAACCTTTATTGTACAAGACTAGCTGAAAAAAAACAACACAGTCACTTCCCTCAATAAATTTACATTCTATTAGGAGTAGAATGATGTGAAGAGATAAATGTAATGCAAGACACCTTATGTTAAAGACAAAGAGAGCCAAGCAACAGGATTTAGAAAACACTGAGAAAGGATAGACTACTTTTAGCCAGGGGTATCAGGAATGGCTTCACTCAGCACAGAGCACTTAAACTGAGCTTAACAGTGAGATAAAGATTTTAATAGGGAGAACTAAAGATGTAAAGTATTCCCAAGTTTTAGGGACAGTTTGTGCAAATGACTGAAGTTAAGGAATAATAGCAGGTTGCGTTGGAGAATGTTTAGTAGTCCAGTTTTACTGGAACACAAAGTTCCCAACAACAAACAATGTCAAAAAAAGAATGATATTATCTAGTCCAATCTTTACCTGATTAGAAATACACACACATACATGCACACATATATACATATATGAATATATATACACACATACCCACATACGTATATTGAGTATGTGTGCATGTATTCCTTATACCTCTAGCTAAAAGTAATCCCTTCTTCCTCAACTTCTTCTAAAGCGTATTGCCTGGCTCTCTTTGCCTTTAACATGAGCTGTCTTGCATTATACTTATCTCTTCACATCATTCTATTCATAATAGAATGTAAATTTATTAAGGAAAGAGACTGTTTTGTTTTTTCAACTCTGCTACATGTTTCTCCAGCATATGTTGGAATATCTTTAGTGCTAGATTCATTACTGCTTCCTAAGATACTTATTCCACTTTTGAATGGTTTAAAATGGTTCTCTGTGGTGACCTGGATCTGGTTTCTCTGTCACTTCCAAATCAACAAAATTACTGCATTTCAAGAAAGTCCACTGTGCTAAATTCCGGGAAAATAAATACAAGCTACCCCAAATGAGCCCACATTTGAATGAGGGAAGACAATATATAAAATGAAAAGTAGAATGTTGGGAGAGAGTGGGAAGAAAAAAGTCTGGAGAGTCAGGAGAGGAACTTTGTGAGGAAGAAAGAAGTCACTGTGGCTGACTGGGGCATGGTCCTCAAAATGAAGTTCTAGGAGTGGCTGACCAATCCGAGGAAGGGACTACAGAGATAGAGTGATCTTCCAGAGTGAAAAGGCTGCTAGATCAGAGTGGAAAAAGAAAGCCAAAGATATTCCACCCTCGACTCTTAGTTGTGCATTTTATCTTAAACCAGAATGTCTTATTTCTTCAATATGATAGCCTTTCAGATACTTGAAAACAGCTATCTTGTGCCTCCCGATTCTTCTCTTCTCAAGCTTAAATATCTCCAAGGTCCTTCAGTTGAGTCTTGTACAATGTTGTTTTTAATTCTCTTGATGTTCTGATAGACTTCTTATATGCCAACTTGAGTTTATCAATGCCCTTAAGAAATTATGATGGCTAAATGTTAGAGCAATACTTGAGATGTGGAATGGCTAAGAAATGGTATGATGGGATAACCAGCTGCTTTGTCTGGATGCTTTGTCTTTCATCATATAAGAAGTATATTAGCTACATTATCACTTTTGGTTGTCATATTTATTCATATAGAGCTTAAAGGACATCAAATCCCCCAGACCTTATTCAATGGAACTTTTTTCCTAGTCCAACCTCTCTGTATTATGCTTAGGTACTTCAATTTTTAAACTTAAGTCTAGAAAGTACCATTTATCCATACATATTCTCTCTTTTTAGATTCATCACATTATAACCTATCCAAATAGAGGCAGCATGGCATAGTGGAAAGGGCACTGTATTTAGAATGAAAATACCTTCCTTCAAATCTTGGCTCTGATAGTGGTCATCCACGTGAAAAATTTAGTAATCTGTGTCACCTTTCTTATTACCTTCATTTAGGTTTGCTATCCTCATTTAGGAAATGATACAGTCAGACTAGATGATCATTAAAGCTCTTCCTAGCTCAAAATCCTAAGAATTCTTTTTGGATCCTGATTGCCATCTAAGATGTTAATGATCCCTTCAAGCTCATGTCATTTGCCAATTGGAAAATCATGCCATCAATATCTTCATCCAAATCAATGATAAAAAAAATTAATAAGCACAAGGTCAAAAACATTCCTAGGGCACTCTTAGAATCTACTCTTAAAGCTGGCATCAATCTTTTAATGACTTTTTAGATGTGGGCAATTAATTAATTTCAAATCTACGCACAGTTACTGCACCATCACCTTCCCCACACACCAGGTTAAGGAGTTTGTGTTTTATTTTCTAGGCAATAAGGAACCAATTAAGCTTTTGAGTAGGAAACTAATGTAGACATATCAGTATATCTGGAAGAGTTTTGTTGCTGTGTAAAGGATGGGGAGAGAATGGAGGAAGGAAAAACACTTAAGCAAGGGAGTTATTACAATAGGCTAGACATGATGAAGACCAGAATTATTGCAATGGCAATGTGAATGCATAGAAGGGAAGATGTGAATAATACTGTAGTAGTTGAATTTACAGGGCTTGGAAGTTCTTGAATTTTGGAAGGGGATTGATAAAATGAAAAGCTGACTTTGAGGCTTCAAGCTTGAGGGAGTAAGAGTAGTATATTTCTACTAAAAATAATATGAAATCTTGAAATAGAGCTAGATTTCTGGTGGGCAGAGAAACACAAATTCAAAGGCTGAATTCAGTTTTTGACACGTTGAATTTGAGGTGCCATTAGGACATCTAAGTGCAGATATCCTACTAGATATATTATGGCTGAATGTATACACTTGAAAAATATCTTCACGGAGGTGAAAACAAACTATTAATGGAGATAAGATTACTCATTGAGAAAGCATGAAGGGGAAAAAAAGAAGAGAGCCAGTTAGAGAGGCAGTGTGACACAATGGAAAGAATCAAAAGAAACCAGAGTTTAATTTCATCTTTGTCACTTTCTAGCTCTGTTACCATGGACTAATTACAAAATCTCACCAAACTCCAGTTTCCATCTCTAAAAAAAGTGAATAGTACATCAATTTCATAGGGTTGTTGTGAGAATCAAATGAGGGAATGTATGAAGGTATTTTACCCCCACAAATTTGAAGGGTAATGTAACTAAGCAATAGTTATTATGTTATATTTTTTTATGACACATGCTAGATAAGAAGGAGACAATAAACCAGTGAGGGCAATTGAGAAGTGGTCAGCCAGATGAAAGGAGAATCAGAAAAAAAATCAGTTATAATAGAAGTTAAGACCAGAAAAAATAATATCCAATAGGAAATGCTGGCCAACAATAAAAAAGAGAGGAAAAAGTCAAGTAGTCCCTCTTGACTTTCTTCAAGACTTATCTGGTGTGGGGGAGGAGACAAGATGGCAGAGTTAAAGCAGTGACTTGCTTGAGCTCTCCCCCAAACCCCTACAAATACCTATAAAAATGGCTCTAAACAAATTCTGAAGCAGCAGAACCCACAAAAAAGGCAGAGTGAAAGAAATTTCCAGCCCAAGACAACCTGGATAATTGATCAGAAAGGAATATTGCACCAGGCTGAGAGTGGAGCACAGGGCAGCCCAGGCCATAGCAAATCTGGAGCAGGGCTCACAGGACTGAATCAGGGGCAGCTGTGGTGGCTTCCAGATTCCTCAATCTACAAATGTCAAAGACTTAGAAGGTCAGTGGGAAAAGTCTGTTTCTGCGGTGCTGAGAGAAGAACATGGGGTCGCAGGTCCAGTTCCCCGAGAGCATGGCCCTGCAGGGAGGAGGGGCAGCTGCTTCTGAGCTTCTGGCCCACAGACTGAGGGGGAATCAAGTGGCTGATGAGAGGGAGATTGCACAAATCTCTTTGCCAGTGCTGAGGCAGGAATATTTTGCTTTGCCCATGCTTGTATCTGGGTCTCAGTTCTGGGTGGCGGTCCTGCAGTGAGGAGGAGCACTGGCATGGTGGAGCTTGTAGTGGCTGTGGAAAGGAAACCCTCCTCACAGATGCAGGACAGAAAGGCATACTTGTGGTCACTAACAGGCAAGAGCCCAGGCCAGGAAAGGAGTAAACACATGCCCCCTTATCATAACACCTTGGAAAAACTGAAAATTTACAGGTCCCTACAAGCATCTCTGAAAACAGCTGCACAAACCCACAAAGCTTGTGACAGTACATTCTCCACAGTGGAAGCAGACTCTTACCTTAACAAAGAGTTTAAAACTCAAGTAATTGGCTGGGATCATGAGCAAGCAGCACAAAAAGAGTCAGACTATATTATCTAACTTTGGTGACAGAGAAGATTAAAACACACAACCAGAAGAAGACAACAAAGTCACAGCTCCTACATCCAAAGCCTCCAAGAAAAATATGAATCAGTCCCAGGCCTTGGAAGAGCTCAAAATGGATTTTGAGAAGCAAGTAAGAGAAGTAGAGGAAAAGCTGGGAAGAGAAATGAGAGTGATGTAAGAAAATGAAAAACAGGTCAATGGCTTGGTAAAGAAGACCCAAAAAAATACTGAAGAAAATAACACCTTAAAAAATAGCCTAACTCAAATGGCAAAAGAGGTCCAAAAAGCCAATGAGGAGAAAATGCCCTAAAAAGAAAAATTGGCCAAATGGAAAAGGAAGTCCAAAAGATTACTGAAGAAAATACTTCCTTAAAAATTAGAATAGAGCAATTGGAAGCTAGTGACTTTATGAGAAATCAAGACACTGTAAAAAAATCCAAAAGAATGAAAAAAAAAACAATGTGAAATATCTCATTGGAAAAACAACTGACCTAGAAAATAGATCCAGGAGAGAGAATTTAAAAATTATTGGACTATCTGAAAGCCATGATCAAAAAAAGAGCCTAGACATCATCTTTCAAGAAATTATCAAGGAAAACTGCCCTGATATAGTAGAACCAGAGGGCAAAATAGAAATGGAAAGAATCCACAGATCTTCTCCTGAAAGAGATCCCCAAAGAAAAACTCCTAGGAATATTGGAGGCAAATTCCAGAATTCCCAGGTCAAGGAGAAAATATTACAAGCTGCCAGAAAGAAACACTTCAAGTATAGTGGAAACACAATCAGGATAACCCAAGATTTAGCAGCTTCTACATTAAGGGACTGGAGGGCATGGAATATAATATTCCAGAGGGCAAAGGAGATAGGATTACAACCAAGAATCACCTACCCAGGAAACTGAGTATAATCCTTCAGGGGAAAAAATGTATTTTCAGTGAAATAGAGGACTTTCAAGAATTCTTGATGAAAAGACCAGAGCTGAATAGAAAATTTGACTTTCAAATACAAGACTCAAGTGAAACAAGTAGAGGTAAATGGGAAAGAGAAATCATAAGAGACTTGTTAAAGTTCAATTGTTTACATTCCTGCATGGAAAGATGATACTTATAACTCGTGAGATCTTTGTCAGTATTAGATTAGTCGGAGGAAAAAAAATTGTATGTATGTACAGACAGACAGACAGATAGATAGATAGATAGATAGATAGATAGATAGATAGATAGAAGGCACAGGGTGAGTTGAAGATGAAGGGATGATATCTGGAGAATAAAATTAAGGGATGAGAGAGGATTATACTCAGAGAAGAAGAAAGGGAGAGGTAGAATGGGGTAAATTATCTGAAAAAAAGCAGAAAAGAAATGGCTCTTACAGTGGAGGAGAAATGGGGGAAAGTGAGAGGGAATGAGTGAATCTTATTCTCATAGGATTTGGCTTAAGGAGGGAATAACATTCACATTAAGTTGGGTATGGAAATCAGTCTTACCCTACAGGAAAATAGGGGGAGAATGGCACAAGAGAGCAGGGGGATGATAGAGAGGAGGGCAGATTGGGAAAGGGGGTTATCAGAAACAAATACATCTGAGGAGGCACAGGGTCAAAAGAAAGAATAGAATGAATGGGAGGGCAGGATAGGATTAAGGGAAATAGAGTTGGTTTTTCACAACATGTCTACTATGGAAGTGTTTTGCATAACTGCACATGTATAACCTACATTGTGTTGCTTGCCTTGTCAATGAGGGTGGGTGGGGAGGGAGGAAGGGAGAATATTTGAAATCTAAACTTTTAAAAGCATACATTTTAAAAAAAATGTTTTTACATGCCACTGAGAAAATAAGAAATACAGGAAATGGGGTACAGAAGTCTATCCTGCCATACAGGAAAATCGAAGGGTAAGGGGATAAGAAAAGAGGAAGAGAGATAGAAGAGAGAAGAGACTAGGGAAAGGGATATTCAGAATGCATGCCATCTTGGGGTGGGAGAAGGGGTGAGATGGGGTGAAAATTTGGAACTTAAAATGTTGCTGAAGCAAATATTGAAAACTAAAAATAAATAAATTTATATTTAAAAACAAAAAATAAGTCAAGTAATATGACGACAGAAAAGGTTATCTGTATACAAAACATAATGATTGGTGTGCTGAGTGATAGTTATATAACCATCATGATAATTTTGGAAATATAAAGTCTCTGCTTTAAGGAATTTTTAGCCCAATAGGTAAGGTGATAGGACACAAAGATCAGCAACTATAAAAACAGTATTACATAAATGAATTATACAGTAAGCTGTTCTTGTAAGTTCTGATGAGGGAAATCGGAAGATAAAGTGATCTGCTTTTTTTTACTTTTTTGTACTTAATGGTATTTTATTAATAAATAAATAATTAATAAAAAATAAAAGATAAATAACTTTATTAATTTTATTTTTTTGAGTTACATGTAAAGTTAGTTTTCAACATTCCTTTTTGTAAGATTTTGAGTTCCCAAATTTTTCTCCCTCCTCCTCAAGACAGCAAGCAATTGGATATAGATTATACATGTGCAATCACATTAAACATTTTTCCACATTACTCCTGTTGTGGAAGAAGAATCAGAAGAAAAGGGAAAAAAATGTGTGAAAGAAAATTTTAAAAAAGGGAAAATAGTATGTTTCAATCTGTATTCAGACTCCATAGTTCTTTCTCAGACAGCATTTTCCATCTTGAGTCTTTTGGAATTGTCTTAGATCACTGTATTGCTGAGAAGAACTAACTCTATCGAAGTTAATCATCTCATAATGTTGCTATTACTATGTACAATGTTCTGGTTCTGCTAACTTCACTCAACCTCAGTTCGTATAAATATTTCCAGGTTTTTTTTTGAAATCCATCTGCTCATCATTTCTTACAGCACAATAATATTCCATTACACTCCTGTGCCACAACTTGTTCAGCCATTCCCCAATTGATGGGCATCTCCTCAATTTCTAGTTCTTGGCCACCACAAAAGAGCTGCTATAAATATTTTTGTACATGTGAGTCTTTTTCCATTTTTTATATTCTCTTTGGGAGATATACCTAGAAGTAATATTACTGGATCAAAGGGTATGGACAGTTTTATAGTACTTTGGGCATAGTTCCAAATTGCTCCTAGTTGACCTTGACTCTATATCAGTGATTAGTGAGACTGGGTTCAAACTTATTAGCTATCAAGGCATAAGGTTAATGAGTTAAGTGCACTAATCCAATTAAGCTACCAAATTGCTTTTTCATACATAAATTTTCAACTGAAAATCCTTCCCTTTCTCCAATTTTCACCTCTTCCAGGAAGCCTTCCTTGACATCTTCAGCTAGAAATGATCCATATCTTTTGCAATGTCTCACAGCATGCTATTTGACCTATTCTTTACACTGATCATAACAAAATTTGCATTATAAACATGTCTGCACATATATCATCACTCCCCATTGCTTTACTCTATCTCCCCACACACACATTACTAACTTGTAAGCTTCTTGAGAACAGCAGGCATGTGTTATTCATTTTTACTCTCAACCCCTTTTTACTGGATCTGGCGTATAATACATATTTATGGAATGAACGAATGAATGAGCAAATTAATAACTTTAACACTTCAAGGATTTATGGTTTTGAAAACACATTTTCTAGTAAGACAGAATACAACCTGTGACACATTTTAGTAATTCATCTTAATATATTTCTGTGGCTGAAAAAAGTATCATCTTATGGCTAGTGATGAACATTACCCCAAAAAAGTAGATGATATTTATAAGATAGACACATATTCCTTTGCTAGGTGCAGCTTGGCAGAACTTTTCACCACCTAGGGTTATCTTCAGTCCATGATTAGAGGAGGATATTGGCAGATTTTAAAAAATGAATATATTCACTAAGTATGTACATGACCTTTGGCTATTTAAGAATAGGGATATTTTTATAAGCACAAATCTGATACTTAATGATTTAGTGTGTATCTAGTGAAGGAGAGGGCTACTATTGACTACAGCACATGATTCTTTGGAATATATGTATGTTACAGTCACTTTTCAATAAATCATCAATAAGAATTTATAAAGGGCTGGTGTAAGGAAAGCAGAGTGCTAAGTGCTGGGGATACTAAGAATTCAGCTTGTGTTTCAACATGGAGATAACATGTACATAAATTGGTATATACAAGATTCCATCAGATTAAATGGAAAAAAGCCTTAGAGGGGAAGATGTTAGTAGCTGGTATGGGAACAAGGGAAATGGGAAAGACATCCTGGGGTGGGAAAAAAAAAAAGATTTAACTGAATATTTTTAATGTTTTTATTTTATTTTTCCAATTACATGTAAAAATAATTAAAAAAAATAATTTTTTGGGTTCCAAATTCACTCCCTTCTTCTACCCTATCCCTTTCCCCTCCTTGAGAACACAAGTGTTTTGATGTAGATTATACATGTGTAGTCCTCTAAAACATATTTCCACCTTTGCCACATTGCAAAAGAGAACACAGAGCAAAAAACAAAAACATGAAAAATAAACAAGTTTTAAAAAATATACATTGATCTGCTTTCAGACTCCATTAGTTATTTCGCTGGAGGTGGGTAGCATTTTTCATCATAAGTCCTTCAGTATTGTCTTGGATCATTGCATTGTTGAGAATAGCTAGGACATTCATAGTTGATCATCATACAATGTTGCTGTTATTGTACACGATGATCTCCTGGCTTTGCTGCCTGCACTTTCCATCAGTTCATAGGGGTCTTCCAAGGTTTTTCTAAAACCAATGTGTTCATCATTTCTTATAGATCAAAAGTATAGAATAAAAATCATATACCATGATTTGTTCAGTCATTCCCCAACTGATAGACATCACTTAAATTTTCAATTATTTGCTACCATAAAAGAGTATACTATAAATATTTTTGTATCTGTAACTCTATCTATCTATCTATCTATCTGTCTGTCTGTCTGTCTGTCTGTCTGTCTATCTATCTATCTATCTATCTATCTATCTATCAATGTGCACATATATTTACACACATATATTTATACACATATATATACACACACACGTATGTGAATTTTCTCTTTTTCTTTCATTTCTTTGCGATATAGACTTAGTAGTGGTATTGCTGGGTCAAATGCAATACATGGTTTGATAGCCCTTTGTGCATAGTTCCAGTGGATAAAGCACCTGCCCTGCATTCAGGACGACCTGACTTCAAATTTGGCCTCAGACACATAACATTTACTAGATGTGTGGCCCTGGGCAACTCACTTAACTCCATTGCCTATCCAAAGCTAAAACAAAAAAAAAATGGTTGGATTACTGAACTGAATCTTAAAAAAAGTCAGAGATTCTAAGAGGCTGAAGGGAGGAGGGAAAACATTCCAGCCAGAACAAAAAACCTGGAAACAAGATAGCACAGTGTATCAGGAATAATAAGTAGTATTATATGGTTATATTATAGAGCATGGGGAAGGAAGTAATAGGTAAAGATATTAGAAAGATAGGAAAGGTTCAGTTTGTGTCAGGGATACTATTGCTGGTGGTGAAGCAAGATTCTCTTGCTTTGCCCATGCTTAAATCTGGGTTGCAGTTCTGGGTGGTGGTCCTGGGAAAAGGAGGAGCTTGTGGCAGCAGGGAAGAGGGAATCCTCCTCACAGTCCCAAGGCAAAAAAGAGTGCTTGTGGTCACTCATAGGCCAGAGTGGAGGCCAGGAAAGCAGTAAACACCTTGCCCTTAATTGTACCACCTTAGAAGAACTGAAAATTTACAAGTCCCTAGAAGTGTCTCTGAAAACAGCTGCACAAACCCCCTGAAGCTTGGGACAGTACATTCACCACACTGGAAGCAGACCCCTACCTTAACAAAGAGCTTAAAACTGAATTAATTGGCTGGGATCACAAGCAAACTGTGCAAAAAATAGTCAGACCATAAAATTTTTCTTTGGTGACAAAGAATATCAAAACATACAACCAGAAGAAGACAACAAAGTCAAAGTTCCTACATCTAAAGCCTCCAAGAAAAATATGAATCAGTCCCAGGCCTTGGAAGACCTCAAAAAGAATTTTGAAAAGCAAATAAGAGAAATAGAGGGAAAATTGGGAAGAGAAATGAGAATGATGCAAGAAAATCATGAAAAACAAGTCCACAGCTTGCTAAAGGAGACCCCAAAAGATATTGAAGAAAGTAACACCTTAAAAAAAAAGCTTAACCCAAATGGCAAAAGAGGTCCAAAAAGCCAATGAGAAGAAGAATGTCTTAAATAGCAAAACTGGCCAGATGGAAAAGGAAGTCCAAAACCTAACAGAAGAAAATACTTTCTTAAAAATTAGAATGGAGCAAATGGAAGCTAATGACTTTATGAGAAATCAAGACATTGTATAGTAAAACCAAAAGAATGGAAAAAAAAATACAGGACAGTTTGAAATATCTCATTGGAAGCAACAACAACAACAACTGACCTGGAAAATAGATCCAGGAAAGAAAATTTGAAAATTATTGGGTTGTCATAAAGCTATGATGAAAAAAAAAAGAGCCTAGACATCATCTTTTAAGAAATTATGAAGGAAAACTGCCCTGATATTCTAGAACCAGAGCGCAAAATAGAAATTGAAATAATCCACTGATCACTTCCTGAAAGAGAACCCTAAAGGAAAACTCCTAGGAATATTGTAGCAAAATTCCAGAGTTCCCAAATTAAGGAGAAAATATTACAAGCAACCGGAAAGAAACAATTCAAGTATTGTGAAAACACAATCAGGATACCACAAGATTCAGCAGCTTTTACATTAAGGGACTGGAGGGCTTGGAATACAATATTCTGGAGGTCAAAGGAGATAGGATTACAGCCAAAAATCACCTACCCAGCAAAACTGAGTATAATCCTTCAGGGGAAAAATGAATATTCAGTGAAATAGAGGACTTTCAAGCATTCTTGATGAAAAGACCAGAGCTGAATAGAAAATCTGACTTTCAAATACAAGACTCAAGAGAAGCATGAAGAGAGATTCCATGACTAGACCTGTGCCTAAAAAATGCCATTGATAAGAAGAGAGAGCCCATATAGATCAAAATATTTAAAGCTCTATGGTGAAGGTACCATCACTGTAGCCATGTGGAGTCAGCAGTCCCTGACTCTCCTCTTCCTGACTCACTGCTGTTCAGTCTCACAGAGGGATAAGTCAGTCAGGAAGCTGTTCCACTGCCATGGTATTCAAAGACAGGGGCAAGACTCTTGTGGAGACCAAAGTGGCCATTGACCGAATCTGAATCACCTTCACCAGCTGCAATGTGAAATCACTGGAGAAACTGCGCGCTGACCTAATTAGAGGAGCCAAAGGAAGGAACTTGAAAGTGAAGAGACCTGTTCAAATGTCCACTAAGAAACTTCCAATCACAACTAAGAAAAATTCCTTGTGGTGAAGGTTCAAAGACTTGGGATCAGATGAGAATCTACAAACACCTTATTTATTTGTACAGTCCTTCTGAAATTGTAAAACAGATCACTTCTATCAATATTGAATAAGGTGTAGAAGTTGAAGTCACCATTGCAGATGCCTAATCAATCATCTCTTTTAATAAATTGATTGCAACTATTAAAAAAAAAGAATGAGCTAAAGTAGCATAGGTAAGCTAAGGATAGCAATACATATACATATATATATTATATATATGTATGTATATGTGTGTGTGTGTGTGTGTGTGTGTATATATATATATATATATATATATATATATATATTATTGAATCAATCCTTATTTTGTTTCTGTTTTCTCTACAAAGGAGAATGATCTTTATACCAGAAATCACATAATTTAAAAAAAATGACTAACAGGGAGTTAATACCTTAGATAAGTATGAAAATAGTAATAGAACGCCGACTTTTCCTTGATGAATCCGAGTCATTTGGCCTTATGTTATAATAGGCATTCCTTTCAGTTATGCATTGGATTCAAGGTCTACTGAATTCCCTTTTGAGTCTAAACTTCTGGAATTCTGTGAAATTCTTCAGATTTTTCAGTTTTCATAAGATATTGTACTGATTGCCTTAAACTTCCCTAAATGTAATCCATGATTTAAAAGAGATTGACTTGTATACATGTATATGTGAAAAAAAATAAATAGATGAAAATACCTGTTGTCTACACTGTTAAAATATATTTGAATGGCCATGAATACATAAACAACAACAACAAAAAAAAACCTAAATCATTTTCCTTAAGGAGTTTACCATCTACTAAGAGGGATATGATGTATGTAAACTAGGATATTTGGAGAGATCTAGTCAAGGGAAATTAGAGGAGGTAGAAGATATTCTCATGTGGGGGAGCATCAGGAAAAACTTCACAGAGAAAATGGCATTGGATCTGAAGCTTTAAGGAAAAAAATTGTGTAAGTGGTCAGAGAAATAAGAGCATGTACATATCACATGGAAATCAGTCTTTAAGAATGCACATAGATGGGAAATCAAAAGGATTGTGAAAGGTTTAACATTTCAAGCTTAAGTATTTGCAGTTTATCCTATGGGCAATAGGGAGCCACAAAAGCTTTTTGAAAAGGAAAGCAACATGACCAGACCTTTGCATCAGAAAGATTTTGCTATCTATATAAAGTATTGATTGGAGAGAGAAGAGATGGGAGGCAAAGAGACAAGTTGGGACGTTAACATATTCCTGGCAAGAGATGATGAGAGTCTTTATTTTTGGTGTGGCTCAGGCACCATCTTCTGTGTGAAGCCCCAGCTGTTGCTACTCTTCCTTTAACACTACCTTGTATTTATCTCTTTTATTGATATTTGTCTTTATTAACTACACATTTATTTGACATTTTTTAATGTATACTTGCTTTCTCTTACATTAAAATGTATAAGGCAAATGTGAGTAGGGATTATTTCTTTCTTCATATGTATATGTCCACTGCCTAGCACATAGCCTCGTACATAGTGAGTGCTTAGTTCAGATTTATTGTTAATACAGAGGTAGCTAGGTACTGAGGTACATCTCCATTCACTGCTCTGTCCCTGTAGTCAAGAAGCCCTGACTTCAATTCCTTCTTCCGACACTTCCTAGCCATGCGATCCTGGGCAAGACACTTAACCCTTGCCTCAGTTAAATCCACTCTTTATGGGGATAATAATAAATAATTATCTCCCAGGTTGTTGTGAAAATGAAAGAGATAATATCTGTGAAGTACTTAGCATTGTGGTTTGTATATCATAGGTGCTTAACAAATGCTGATTCTTTTCCCTTTGTTGATGGATTGACAGATATGAATGATATCATAGATGTGAGTTGGCCAGGACTTTGAAATTAATTGAATATTGAAAGTAAAGGAGAGTGAAGGAGCAGCAGTCTAAGGTTATAAGCCTGGGTTACTGTGATAGGGATTGTGGTAACATCAATAAACAGTGATGTGAGGAGTGGAGGATTTGGGGAGCAGGGAGATAATGAGTTCAGTTTCAGACTAGTACATCCTGAATAAACGGTTGGAGACAGCTGGGTTAGAGTAGCAAGATCCTACCCAAAGAGAAGCATACTGTGCTATCCTTAAGTCAGAAGGTGCCAGTTTTCTTTCAAGTACTTTAGGCTATATTCAAGTGCAAAAGGAAGCAATTTTCTCCTATAATTTTTCTATCAAAGAAAAAAAATTCAACTTTGCTATAAAATGGGAAACATGAAGTGAGGACATGCCAGATTTAACTAGCATCTATTTACATGAAACTCCCAAACTGTCTGGCCTAATCCACTCAAAAAACATTAACACTTTGTTGCTCACTAGGTATCTGCACTACTATGTCTGAGTTACAAACAACCACATAATCAATTTGCTGGATTTTTTTTTTAATGAATCCACTGGTTGATTTGTATTGTAAAAACCTCGGCTGACTGCAAGATTTGGAGGATGGGATTTCTGCCCTGATATGTTCTACTACAGTAAGAAGGGCCCATGTCTGTCTGAAATACAATTGGTGACCATGTTCTCGAAGAGCAGATCCACACACATTCTCTTCCAGTGCCGGAAGAATGGCTCAGCACTCAAGTCTCACCTTTGTCAATTTATGGTTGCCAAATTAATCCCTGGTCCAAAACAAGGTGACAAAATATATCTCTTCTGGGCATGGGTGTGGTAGAGTCAGCTCTTACCAGCTGGGAGAGTCAATTATTAATTTTTCCAGCTGAGTATTTACACCTCAGAAACTGTAAAACACTACAAATCTGGATTTGATATATAGTTTTGTGATTGTTATAGACTTTAGAATGTGATGAAGAAAATCTTAATAATTAAGATTAAACTTAAATTTTAATGGCTCTAAGGAGTTAGCCATTAAATATTTACCAGCAGACCCCTGCTTGTGAGGTATATTGAAGTCATAAGGGAAAAACAATAGTTCTGTTAATTAATAGTATCATAACTATTGACAGAAAGCTGTAATGTAATTGAATAACACCATACACTGTGTGAAGACGCACAGATTTAAACCCTTCTTTGATCACTTACTACATGTGACCTTGAGCTAGTCACCATGTAACCTTGTGCCTCAGTTTAATCATCTGAAAAATTAAGGATAGTAATAATAATGAGAAATAATATTGGTATAGCACTTTGCAAATATTTTTATATCCAATAAAACTTCATGAAGCACTTACTATGTGCATGATATTGTGCTAACTGCAGGGAACACAT
The DNA here is from genome assembly GCF_003287225.1 of Phascolarctos cinereus. Taxonomy (NCBI): domain Eukaryota; kingdom Metazoa; phylum Chordata; class Mammalia; order Diprotodontia; family Phascolarctidae; genus Phascolarctos; species Phascolarctos cinereus. Next base: position 364,559,546 of record NW_027555625.1, on the reverse strand, counting down.
AGACAGTTTACAAGGTGTTAAAATACCTAATCATAAGACTGTGACAAATAATGTGAATAAATATAGTGCTTTAACATGTAGAAATCAAGGTCTAGAGAAGACTAATGATTTGTCCAAAGTCACATAGCAAAAAGATGTGAGTTAGGACTCCAATTCTGATCTTTGGACTCAGAGTCTAATGTTCTTTCTGACTTGTTTTGAGATGATTAGCTAGTTACTTAATGTTTCTTAGTTTTTCTCCTCCTCTTCCTCCTCCTCCTCCTCCTCCTCCTTCTCTTTTCTTCTTAAATAAGTGTAGTGATACTTTCACTATCTACCTTACATAGTTACAATGAATATTCAATGAATAATGCAAAAAAAGTGTTTTGAATCAAAGGCATCATCTGTTCTTGCATCTCCATGCCTGTTTTTTTTTAATATTGCTCTTTGCTTGTTTTTCTTCTACCTGTTTGACTGCTCCTTCTCAGTATCCTTAGCTTGAGCCTAACCTATGTAATATCCACTAACTGTGAGTGACACCCAAGACTCTGTCCTGGACTTCTCTCTTCCCTTTATATCAGGTCCCATGGGTTAAATTGTTACCCCATGCCAATGATTCCCAGCTCAGTATATCCAACCCTAATATCTCTTTTGTGCTCCAACCCTACATAACCTTTTGATCATCTCAAATTTGTCATCCCAGAAGCATCTCAAACCGAACATCCAAAACAGAACTCACATCTTTTCTGCTGTATCTTCCCTTTTTCCTAAGCTTTCCATGCTGTTGAAGGGTACTATCACCTTCCCATGTATCTAGGCTCAGGCTTACAATCTAAGTGTATCTTCATCTTCTAAGCTTCACTTGTCTCACACATTCAAGCTATTGTCAAATCTTGTCAATTTGACTTTCACATCTTCTTTTCTCTACTCACATAACCACCACCCTGGTACAGATCTTCACAAACACTTTCTGGACTCTTTTCATAAGCCTTATAATTAGTCTCCCTGACTCAAGTTGCTCCCCATTCCACTCTATCATCTAGATATCTGCTAAAGTAATCTTCGTAGAGTGCAAGTCTGGACATATCATCTGACTACTAAATAATTTCCACTGACCCTATTACCTAAAAGATCAAATATAAAATGTAAAATTTAGTCTTTCCTAACCTGGCCTCTTTGTATCCTTTAAGTCTTCTTACACTTGACTTCTTTCTCCTGAATGGTCCAGTTTAATTATAATGACCTTGCTATCCCTCACCCAGACTGCTTTATCTCCCTATTTGTGCGTTTTCACTGGGTATACCCCACGTGTAGAAAGTTTTCCTTTCTGACCTCTGACTTCTAGTGAACCAGGCTTCCTTGAAGATTAAGCTTAAATACCACTTTCTGGAGGAGGCTTATCTACCCCAAACACTCACTAGTGCCTTCCCTCTGAGATGATCTTCTATTTATACTGTAAATATCTTGCAGTCACATATTTATCTGAATGTTGTCTCTAATACTAGGAAGTGAGCTTCTCTATGTCACATGCTATGTTTTTGCCTTTCTTTTTATCCCTAGCACTTTGCACAGTTCCTGGCACATAGTGAGGACTTAATATGTGCTTATAGACTTGACTAACTAAAGCCCTCTTTAAGCCAAATATGATGAGAGTAAGATTCATTCATTGCCTCTCACCTCCCCCCTCATCCCCTGCACTATAAAAGCTTTTTCTTGCCATACGCGTGCGCGCACACACACACACACACACACACACACACACACACACACAAATAAATAAATAAATAAATATTTATTGTGTGTGTGTGCGCGTGTGTGTATTCCCTCCAACTACCCTAATACTGAGAAAGGTCTCATGTGTTACAAATATCATCTTTCCATGCAGGAATGTAAATAGCTCAACTTTAATAAGTCCCTTATGATTTATTTTTCTTGATTACCTTTTCATTCTTCTCTTGAGTCCTGTATTTGAAAGTCAAATTTTCTATTCAGCTCTAGTATTTTTATCAAGAATGCTTGAAAGTCCTCTATTTCATTAAATATCCATTTCCCCCCTAAAGGATTATACTCAATTTGCTGGGTAAATGATTCTTGGTTGTAATTCTAGCTCCTTTGACCTCTGGAATATCATAGTCCAAGCCCTCCAGTCGTTAATATAGAAGCTGCTAAATATTGTGTTATTCTGATTGTGTTTCCACAATACTTGAAATGTTTCTTTCTGGCTACTTGCAATATTTTCTCTTTAACCTGGGAATTCTGGAATTTGGCTACTATATTCCTAGGAGTTTTCTTTTGGGGATCTCTTTCAGGAGGTGATCAGTGGATTCTTTCCATTTCTATTTTGCCCTCTCATTCTAGAATATCAGGGCAGTTTTCCTTGATAATTTCTTGAAAGATGATGTCTAGGTTCTTTTTTTGGTAATGGCTGTCAGATAGTACAATAATTTCAAAATTCTCTCCCCTGGATCTATTTTCCTGGTCAGTTGTTTTTCCAATGAGATATTTCACATTGTCTTCTATTTTTTTCTTCATTCTTTTGTTTTTGTTTTATAATTTCTTGATTTCTCATAGAGTCATTAACTTCCATTTGCTCCATTCTAATTTTTAAGGAATTATTTTCTTCAGTGAGCTTTTGGACCTCCTTTTCTGTTTGGTCAATTCTGCTTTTTAAGGCATTCTTCTCCTTATTGGCTTTTTGGACCTCTTTTGCCATTTGGGTTAGGCTATTTTTTTAAGGTGTTATTTTCTGCAATATCTTTTGGGGTCTCCTTTAGCAAGCTGTGGACTTGTTTTTCGTGATTTTCTTGCATCATTCTCATTTCTCTTCCCAATTTTCCCTCTATTTCTCTTATTTGCTTTTCAAAATTCTTTTTGAGGTCTTCCAAGGCCTGGGACTGATTCATATTTTTCTTGGAGGCTTTAGATGTAGGAACTTTGACTTTGTTGTCTTCTTCTGGTTGTATGTTTTGATATTCTTTGTCACCAAAGAAAGATTTTATGGTCACTTTTTGCATAGTTTGCGTATGATCCCCGTCAATTAATTGAGTTATAAACTCTTTATTAAAGTAGGGATCTGCTTCCAGTGTGGAGGGTGTACTGTCTCAAGGTTCAGGGGTTTTGTGTAGCTATTTTCAGAGGTACTTCTAGGGACTTGTATATTTTCATTTCTTCCAAGGTGGTATAATCAAAGGAGAGATGTTTACTTCTTTCCTGGCCTGTGCTCTGGTCTATGAGTGACCACAAGCACCCTTTTCTGCCTTGGAGTTGTGAGCAGGATTCCGTCTCTACTGCTGCCACAAGCTTTGCCACGCCAGTACTCCTCCTTGCCTCAGGACCACCATCCAGCATTGTGACCCAGATCCAAGCATGGGCAAAGGAAGAGAATCCTGCCTCAGTGCCTGCAAAGAGATGCCTGCAATTCCCCTCTGATCAGCCACTTGTTCCCCCCCCACTGTTTGTGGGCCAAGAGCTCCAGAAACAGTCAGAGCCATTGCTGCCCCATGGCTGCACCAGGGCTGGCACCAGACCCTGTTCCTGTCTCACCCAGGTCACAGACCTTTCCCACTGACCTTCTAATTTGTCCTTGGCATTTGTGGGTTGTGAAGTCTGGAAACCTTCACAGTTGTCCTTGATTCAGTCCCCTGAAGCCCTTTGGGTTTTCCTGTGGTCCAGTCTTTGCCTGTGAGGCCCACACTGAACTGTTCTCCTCTCCCAGCCTGGTGCAACAGATCTTTCCTGTCGACCTTCCAGGTTGTCTTGGGCTAGAAATTTGTTTCACTGTGTCTTTTTGTGAGTTATGCTACACTAGAATTTGTTTAGAGTTATTTTTACAGGTATTTGGAGGGATTTAGAGGACAGCTCAAGCAAGTCACTGCTTTTACTCTGCCATATAGGCTCCACCCTCTCCTCTTTTTACTTATTATTTGTAAACTTAGCCCTTAATATAGTTCCTGGTACAAAGTAAGGACTTAATCAGTGTTTGTTAACTGACCATATACAGAAATAAAAAATTTACTTTTTGGATTCAAACCCAAATGATATTTCACTCACTCTCATATTCTGAACACAGAATTGACTCCTAGGGTTTGTGTTCAGATATTCTTTCTTAACTTTATTTGATAATACTTGGCACTGGTTCTGAATTTAGTATCTACATGCTTAGTTCTAGACTTCTCTTTCTTTCTCTGGATTGTGTCTCATGCTACTTCATCTACTCAATGATCATCCCCTCATTCTGTTGTTCAATCGCAGACATACCCAAGTTCTGTTTCATTTCTTTAAGAACTGTTCTAGCTCTTTCAAAAACATGTTGAGAGACCAGATCTCACCACTACCATGCCAATGATCAATAGCTTCAGAGAAAGCATTGATGATCTCTCCAGGCTAGGGAAATAATCTGCAATTGTGGACAGCTGCTCAGTGACAATGTGCTTTAGTAGAACAAGTGATAGATTTGAATTTTCACTAAATTCTGGATCTACTAACTATATGACCTATTATATGTCACTTCATTTTTCTGGGCCTCAGTTTCCTCTTCCATTAAACAAGGAGGTTGAAATGGATGAGCTCTAAGGTCTCTTCCAACTCTAAATCTATGATCATATAAACTATGGCTTAATAAGGGATTCTCATCCTTTAATACTAGCATTCTAAAGCTCCTTCCAGTTCTGACATTCTATACTTTACGATTCTAAGTTTTGTTTCATCTCTGACATTCTATGATCTGTGACTGAATGTATTTTCTTCATGTTGGTATATTGATTATTTTACAAATTTGTGTCATTCCCATATTTTGCTTTTATTTTTATTCTGAACAATAAAAAGCAGCCTTCTTTTTGCAGCTCAATGTATATTTTTCATAGCTAAGCCTTATTCAGTTGAAAAGTGAATCATGTATTTCCTTCTTGTGTAGTGGCACATGAACCTCTGAATAACTGTGTATAAATACACACATTTATTTATTGCTGAAATTTTCATGCCCTGTCATGTCTCTGACTCTCCACCTCCCCACCTCTCACCCCTTACTGAAATGTTAGAAGAGCCTGCCAACATAAAACACAACTTATGCTTTGGTTAGTTCCACATACCCATCCCTTTTTTGGATTTGTAGATCTAGAGGATAACAACAGATAACTGAAGAAAGGAAATTCTATGAATGCTAAAAATTTTAAGTTTTAATTGGTAAAATTGTCAATACAGTTCAATGATTATTGTTTTTTCTTAATTTATCACCTACTTGTTCAAGACACAGATGAAGCTAGCCCCTTATCAGCAAGGAAGCTGATGGGAAGTTTATTTTTTTTTCTCGCCTGGTAAAGACTGAAGGATCACTGGAGGCAGAAGTCTCACAGGTGAGAGGAAATCTGGGAACTTTGCATACTTTTCTCTGGCCAACAGTGAATTACAAGGGAAGAACAGTGCTATTTCAAACTAAATATAAATACGAGCCCTTAGAGCCTTGTCTGATTCATTAATCTATTTAAGGAGGAACTTGCACGGATGGAATTTGCTGCCTTACTTGAACCAGGTGAGTTTATTCCCCATATACCCTTCCTCCTTCTGTCTTACCTCATCACTGCCTGTCAAAATGATATCACTTTCCTGTAAATCCTGATTATTTTATGTCTATACTCTCATAATGAGTTTTATCTCCAGATAAAAATAAGTCAGTTTTCACGGTCTTCTGAGTGTTTACTTTAAATGAATGGACCACATTACAGGAAAAGGAACAAAAGCTTCAGATTTAATAAAGAGTTTATATATTGAAACTTTCTGGAGATCTAGCAGGAAGCTTCATAAGGATTAAAATGGAAATATAGAGATTCTAAAACTATTTTTGTTAGGTCTAAGTGATATTTTAGTAATGTGAGAGAGCTTAACAATCTCTATGTTAAAGTTAGTATCTAGGCAAATTAAGATAGATGAATAACCAAAATTCAGAAAAGGAGAAAATCCGGTTGAGTTGTGCTTTTGCCTCAGACACAACAGAGGCCTAGGCAAAGAAGACTAGAACTGTCTAAGTTGCTCCTTCTGGTCCAATGATGGCTTATTCTTCTGGCCTTCCAAGTATATGTCTCACAAGGTTTTTATATTTAACTCTAGGATACCATGGGAGATGTTCCATAAGAAAGAGATTCAGTGCAAATAACCTGATACAATAAAAATATAGTTTATTGCAATAGTTGAATATTTTTGAATGACCTATTTTGGGCTAAACAATGAACTCAGTGCCAGAAATCAGATGAAATACACTCTTGAGGAGCTCATAGGTTTATAAGGAAAAGTTACCTACAAAGAAAACTCTAATATGAAATACTATATAAGTGCATAAAGAGATTTAATGGGAGTACTTCAATATTAGGTCTATGATTGAAGCTGAGGGTGAATTCTGCAAAGTCAGGTGAATTAAGCCCTGGAAACAACCTGAGAGAATCACCTCTCCCTCACCCCTACTTCACTAAAGACAAAATGGAGGCTTAGAGAGATGAATGAGGTAGAATTGTACCATGTGGGAATTTACAGCTGCTGTATGATTCCAGCAGTCTCCTTGGAAGTTACTATTGAATGACAAGTTTACCAATGTTTTTAAAAGTGTAAATATAAGGTTTTCTAGGAATTTATAGATTAAAAAGTCATTAGTTTCATTATTGAAATCCCTGATTTTTATTTTTCCCTGAATTGAGTCAAATTGATTTGGTATAGATAGACAGTATTTGCTTAACTGTCCCAACAAAAGGTGCTGGACTTCTCTAATTAATTTCTTGAGGTAATCATTTCCGATAGCACCAATGATAATTGTACAACCTTGTTCACAGGGTTATTATGAGGAAAACACTTCACTAACGTTAATGTGTTATGTAAGTATGAAATGTTATAATGTCTTGAAAGACTTTATCTTTTGGCCTTTTTGCAAGTTTTGTTTCCTTTGCTGCCCAGGGTGTCTCTTTGTAGTGCTTTTGAGCCTTCTCTTTTCACTCTCACCTCAGGTCAATCACAAGTAACATCTAGTAGTATGTTGTATGTGTGTGGGGAAAGGGGGTGGGGACAGTATGCCTAGTGAGGAAGTTGGAAGTATTCTGCCCTGGTGCCATTGAAAGCCCAGTCAGGAGACAAACTAAGGAACTTTATTTTATGTATCTAAAGAATGTTTTATATTAATTTTTCTTTCATTGTGTTTTTTAAATTAATATTTTTATACAACTCTTTTAAATGAGGAACAAGACACACCAATGAAAAATGTAGGGAGAGGGATAGTTCAAGGGATTATTGGTATTATCTTACCACTTGGTTAACTCCTCAAAAGTCTTGAATTAACCGGAAACAGATCTTCAGTCCTTGGCCCCCAGTGATAACCTTTACACAGAAGACAGCCTTCTGAGAAAGATCTGGGAAAGATGGACACCCAATGCTTTAACCATTACCATTTCACTACTTTTAAGTAAAAATACAATTGCTACTATTCCCATGTACTACCATAATCACTAGTATTATGTTAATTACTAGCAGCATTAGTAGTAGTGTCACTATTACAACTATTACTACTATTATCAATACCATGATTTCTAATGTTAGAAATAGAAAGCACTTGAAATACATGAAATTTGAAATTTACTAAAACCCCGTCTAGTGGACAGGAACTACTCTCTGTTTTATAGCTGAAAAACAATTTATAGATTAGAGAGATAAAATTATTTTCCTTCAGATCACACAACTATTCAGTAGTCAAAACAGACTCCATCCCAGGTCTTCTAGACTAAATTTTGGTACTCTTTCCTCTACTTACTTCAAAATAATCATTATTTTCTTTTTAATGTTGTCCCTCCTTCCACCAAATGTAGAAGACAATGCCTCTCTGTGTTTCAGTTACTATGACCAAAATTTCAACACCTAGTGGCCAAACTTCTGGTGAGATTTCTGTTCCAAATTTAACTGGGCTGGTCTTTGGACAACAATCACACAACACAGTCTGTTCCTGTGCCTCTACTTGAAGTTTTTCCAGATTGGTAGGCAATGCCCAGGAATTATACTCTGCCACCATAGTCTTTGAAAACCAGAGTCAAAGGCCACCTCCATGCCATGAAAAGGAATAAGAAGACAAAGTTAACAAAAGTAAAGTATCATCTTGCAAAGAAAAGAAAACTAACTTTCTAAGTACTCCATAACATAGCCCTACCCTGATCAACTTTATCTCTTACTATTCCAAATCTATACCATCTGCATTTGCCAGGCTGATCTTCAAATCTTGCCAATCCTTCAAAGTCCTTCCATGGTCTTATACAAAGCTTTTCTTAATAATTTCATTAAAATATGTCCTGCCCTCTTTCTGACCAGATCACTTACAGTCTGTGCCACATTTTTGTTATTTGGTTAAAGTCAATCCAGCAATTCATTATACATTGTCTTTGCTATATTTCCTAGTTGTTTCATCTATTTAAGTCTTAGCTTCTCAACAAGATCATAGCTTTTTGTTTTTTAGGTTAAGTATTGTTATATAGTACCTAGTACAGATCTGTGCTTACAGTAAGTAATAAATAATTACTTTTCAAACATAATTTTGGAGTTAGAAGTAATGTTAGAAATAAGCTGGGTGATCTTTCCTCTGAATGATGCAATCACTTCTATAGCATTTGCATGAACATTTTCATGGACAAAAGAATCATTATCTCAAAAACAGCAGCTCATTCAATTTGAAGGCTTTGGGGGCAGAGCCAAGATGGTGGAGTGAAAGCAGCAACTTGCTTGAGCTCTCCCCCAAACCCCTCCAAATCCCTATAAAATGGCTCTAAACAAATTCTAAGGCAGCAGAACCCACAAAAAGACAGAGTGAAACAAATTTCCAGCACAAGACAACCTGAATGAGTGATCAGAAAGGTATATCGCGCTGGGCTGGGAGGTGAGTGCAGTGGGCAGGCCACAGTGAACCTGGAGCAGGCCTCAGAGGACTGAATTGTGGGCAGCTGTGGTAGTTTCCAGACTCCTCAATCCATGAATGCCAAAGACAACTTAGAAGGTCAGTGGGAAAAATGTGTTTCTGTGGTGCTGAGAGAGGAAGGCAGGGTCTCAGCTCCAGTTCCCCAAGAATTCAGCACTGGGATGGGCAGATGCTTCCTGAGCTTCTGGCCCACAGACTGAGGGGGAATCAAGTGGCTGATCAGAGAGGGATTGCAGGGATCTCTCTGCTCGTGCTGAGGAAAGAATCTCTTGTTTTGCCCGTGCTTGGATCTGGGTCACAGTTCTGGACGGGGTCCTGGGGTGAAGAGTGCTGGCATGGTGGAGCTTGTAGTGGCTGTGAACAGGAAACCTTCCTCACAGTTCCAGGGCATAAAGGAGTGCTTGTGGTCACTAATAGACTAGAGCACAGGCCAGGAAAGGAGTAAACACCTTGCCCCTTATCATACCACCTTGCAAGCACTGAAAATTTGTGGGTCCCTACAAGTATCTCTGAAAACAGCTACATAAACCCCCCAAAGCTTGGGACAGTATACTTTCCACGTTGGAAACAGACTCTTACCTTAAAAAAGAGTTTAAAACTCAAGTAATTGGCTGGGATCATGAACAAGCAGCACAAAAGAGTCAGACTATATTATCTTACTTTGGTGACAAAGAAGATCAAAATATACAACCAGAAGACAACAAAGTCAAGCTCCTACATCCAAAGCCTCCAAGAAAAATATGAATCAGTCCCAGGCCTTGGAAGAGCTCAAAAGGGATTTTGAGAAGCAAGTAAGAGAAGTAGAGGAAAAACTGGGAAGAGAAATGAGAGTGATGCAAGAAAATCATGAAAAACAAGTCAACAGCTTGCTAAAGGAGACCCAAAAAAATACTGAAGAAAATAACACCTTAAAAAATAGCCTAACCCAAATGGCAAAAGAGGTCCAAAAAGCCAATGAGGAGAAGAATGCCCTAAAAAGAAAAATTGGCCAAATGGAAAAGGAAGTCCAAAAGATTACTGAAGAAAATACTTCCTTAAAAATTAGAATAGAGCAATTGGAAGCTAGTGACTTTATGAGAAATCAAGACACTGTAAAACAAATCCAAAAGAATGAAAAAATAGAAGACAATGTGAAATATCTCATTGGAAAAACAACTGACCTGGAAAATAGATCCAGGAGAGAGAATTTAAAAATTATTGGACTATCTGAAAGCCATGATCAAAAAAAGAGCCTAGACATCATCTTTCAAGAAATTATCAAGGAAAACTGCCCTGATATATAGAACCAGAGGGCAAAATAGAAATTGAAAGAATCCACAGATCTCCTCCTGAAAGAGATCCCCAAAGGAAAACTCCTAGGAATATTGTAGCCAAATTCCAGAGTTCCCAGGTCAAGGAGAAAATATTACAAGCTGCCAGAAAGAAACAATTCAAGTACTGTGGAAACACAATCAGGATAACACAAGATTTAGCAGCACAGGGCATGGAATATAATATTCCAGAGGGCAAAGGAGATAGGATTACAACCAAGAATCACCTACCCAGCAAAACTGAGTATAATCCTTCAGGGGAAAAAATGGTCATTCAGTGAAATAGAGGACTTTCAAGCATTCTTGATGAAAAGACCAGAGCTGAATAGAAAATTTGACTTTCAAATACAAGACTCAAGTGGAACATGAAGAGGTAAACAGGAAAGAGAAATCATAAGAGACTTATTAATTGAACTGTTTACATTCCTGCATGGAAAGATGATATTTATAACTCATGAGACCTTTGTCAGTATTAGGGTAGTTGGAGGAAAAAATTATATGTATGTATAGTAGATAGATAGATAGAAGAAGATAGAGAGAAGATAGATAGATAGATAGATAGATAGATAGATAGATAGATAGATAGATAGATAGATAGATAGAGGGCACAGGGTGAGTTGAAGATTAAGGGGTCATATCTGGAGAATAAAATTAAGGGATGAGAGAGGATTATATTTGGAGAAGAAGAAAGGGAGAGGTAGAATGGGGTAAATTATCTCACAAAAAATAAACAAAAGAAAATGCTCTTACAGTGGAGGGGAAATGGGGGAAGGTGAGAGGAAATGAGTGAATCTTATTCTCATAGGATTTGGTTTACAGAGGGAGTAACATACATATTCAATTGGGTAAGGAAATCTGTCTTACCCTACGGGAAAATGGGGGAGAAGGGGACAAGAGAGCAGGGGGATGATAGAGAGGAGGGCAGATTGGGAAAGGGAATAATCAGAAGCAAATACTTCTGAGGAGGGACAGGGTCAAAAGAAAGAATAGAATAAATGGGAGGGCAGGATAGGATTAAGGGAAAGAGATTTGGTTTTTCACAACATGTCTACTATGGAAGTGTTTTGCATAACTGCAGGTGTATAACATATGAGGGTGGGTAGGGAGGGAGAAGGGAGAAGATTTGAAACGTAAAGTTTTAAAAACATATGTATAAAAAAATGTTTTCACATGCTACTGGGAAATGAGAAATACAGGAAATGGGGTACAGAAGTTTATCCTGCCCTATAGAAAAATAGAAGGGGAAGGGGATAAGAGAAGGGGGGAAGAGATAGAAGAGAGGACAGACTAGGGGAAGGGATATTCAGAATGCATGTCATCTTGGGGTGGGGGAGGGGTGAGATGGGGTGAAAATTTGGAACTCAAAATCTTGTAGAAGTAAATATTGAAAAATGAAAATATATAAATTTGTATAAATATATATATATATATATATATATATATATATATATATATATATATATATATATATATATATATATATATATATATATATATATATGAAGGCTTCACTAACTATTGGGAATTTCTTCCTGAAGTTAAACTCCAGCTGTGGCTTATTATAAGTTCCTCTTCATTGTACTCTATGGAGCTACAGAGTATTTTTGCTTTAAGTATGATTTGGCCTCTGAGGTACCCTCCAATTCTATGTTTCTATGGCTTCACATACCTGAAGATAGCCATTATGTCTCCCAGCCCTCTCCCTCTAACAAGTCTCCTCTTCTCCAACCAAAACATCCCCAGTTCCTTGAACCAATCTTTGTATGACATGGTTTCTACTCCTCTCACCATTTTGTTTACCCTTTTCTGGACCCAATCCTATTTGTCCGCATGTTCCTTAAGATGTAGTATCTACATGACTATATTGGATATGTTTTGCATGATTACACATATATAACCTATATCAAATTAATTGCCTTCTCTTTGGGGGATTGGGATTGGGGAGGGAGGGAGGGAGGGAGAGAATTCATAATTCAAAATTTTAAAAACAAATGTTAAAAAATTGTGTTTACATATTACTGGTAAAAAATAAAATATTAAATAAATACAAAAACAAAATATAACAAAACAAAAGGAAAAGATGTGCTATCTAGAACCAAATGGAAAAAAAAATGAAAAAACTCTTACTAAACACTTAATATATGCCAAGCATTATGGTGATGGTTACAACAATATAAATAGAAAGAAAAATAACAAAATAATTCAAACTAAATGCTGTGAAATTCTGATGACCAAGCTTGATCCCAAATAAGAAATAATAGGTAGTTTTCCTTTCAGAGGATGGGGACTAGGAGTGTGGAACACTGTACAAAATAATAGCAGGCTTTTTTGATGTGTTTGTTGATTTCACTGAATTTTTCCACTGTCTTTTATACTTTGGTATATATAACGGTTCTCTTGTTGGGGGGAGAGAAGAGAGATACATTGGGAAATGTAGGCGATGAAAAAGAAAACACATCAACAAAACTATATTTTAAAAAAAGTAATGCCCTGAATTGAACATAGTATGTACTCTGACCAACATAGATGTGCTCTGACCAGCAAAGAGGGAATATAACCCCACTACTTCCCTTACTCGGAGTATTAGATCTCTAGTAATGTAGTCTTAGGGAATCAAGGCGTAGAATAGTAGAGATGGAAAATACCTTAAAGATAATCTACTCCAAGCATTCTTAACCTGAAGACCTTCTAAAAAATACTTTTATAACTGTACTTCAATACAATAAATATCCCTCATATACTATGTTGATTTTTTTTTTTGCATTTAAAAACATTATTCTGAAAAGTTAAAGTTTAAGGGGCCAAAGGTTAAGTACCCATGATTTAGTCTAATCTCTTCATTTTACAGATGGGAAAACTAAGGTCCAAAGAGGGAAAATGATCTCAAGGTCACACAGCTAGTTGAACCAATGTCTTTTCAATATATTTTAATGCTGTTTCCCTATTCTCTCAGCTGTGTTCCCAAATGATGTAGTAAGTCTTATTCAAAAAGACACATCTGGAGTTTACAAGAATACCATTTAGTGGCTATGTTTGATTCATAAATAAGAACTATCTCATGACTATCTAGCTGTCCTTTCTTTCAATAATAAATTGTCAGTTACATTCACATTAAATCTGACCCTTTAAATGACTTCTCTGAGTAGAATGCCATTGGAATATTTTAGGTCTTACTGATTCATTCACTCATTAAAAAAAAAAAATTAAGCACTCACTATAGGTGTAAAACAATATGTTAGTGACTATAGAAAATACAAAATGAATGTGATTTAATATTTTTCATGTTATATTGTATGTTATAATTATTTGTTTTATCCTCTTTCTAGATTGCAAGTTTCATGATGGCAAGGATAGTGCCTTATATAAGCTTTGTATTTCCCACTGAAGCTAACATAAGGCTCACCAAACAATTGATGGTTGAATGAATCATCATGCCATTTACTCTCAAAGAATTTGGAATCTAGTACTCAATAAAGTTGTATATACTGCATATTCACCTGAGGAAATTGCTTGCTTTTCTTCTCAAACTCCCCTAAACATTTTATTAAGTATTCTTTTAATTCTTTCCCCACTCTCTAGAGATGGACTCAGGGGTGGGGAACCTGCACATGTGGCCTTCTAAGTTCTTGGGTGCAGTCTTTTGACTTTGTCTAAGTTTAAAAAATAAAAGCAACCTTTTATTAAGGGGATTTGTTTGGTTATGCTTGGATTCAGTCAAAGGGCCACACTTGAAGACCTAGAGGCCTGAATGTGGCCTTGATGCTTTAGGTTCTGTACCCTGGATGATATCCAAAATATCATAGCATCAGAAAATACTACAAGAAGGTTCAACATAAGTAACTTATAGGAAGTAGAAGAGGAGAAAAAAAGGAAAGAAGGAAACACTATTAAGTGATTATTATGTACTAGATACTGTGCTAAGGGCTTTACAAATATTATCTCATTTGATATTCATAACTTCCCTGAGAGGTAGGTGCTTTTATTGCCATCTTTTAAAATTGAAGGGAATGAGGCAGAGAGTCGTTAAGTTTCTTGTGTGAGGTCACCCAGCTAGTAATCGTCCGAGGATGGATTTCAACTCAGGTCTTCCATGGCTCCAGGTCCAGTGGTCTATCCACTGTAACCAGCTGTCTGAGTAAAGGGCCTCAAGTTGTTTTGGGTGACATCAGCTCCTGTTCACAATAAATTTCATATCCACTGTCTTCAAGTTTTTTTTTTTAATTCTGTGTTACAGATAATAGAATAAACTACATAGAAATAATCAGAATATTAAAAGAAAGACTATCACTTGGGAATGAAAAAATAGATCTTTCTAGCATAATCATATGTATTTTGACTTTCTTTGAATGATGTGTTCATATTTTCCCCCTTTATCAGAGCCTTGAAAGCCTTTCTTCCCTTATAAATTTACAATACTTCAAAACATCTGCTACTTCACGGTTCAAGCTGTGCATTAGGGTTCACATAATTTGCTGAGACCTTTCAAGGCAGAACTTCAGTGTAAATAACCTGGTAGGAAATCCAATGGAAGCTTGATCTTTTATGAGCTAGTATGACTTTTCTTGAATATCCCCCATACTCTTCTTTTACAATTTTATTTTTCTTTTGTTATTTCCTTCCAAATGGCCTCATTTCTATTTACACTTCTTTAAAAGAAATTTAGCCCTACACTAAAATCAAGTGCAGGCCTAGATAAATGGGGAATGGGGAAGGTACACACATATGAATGTACTCTGTTAAGAAATGACCTACTAATTCTGATGGCTGGATTAGATACATGATATCACATGTAGATTTTTTAAAGAAATTATACAGAAAATAGTACCATCTAAATTAAAACAGATTTGGAGGCAAATTCAGGAATTTATTTGAGTAAGAAAAGTAAATTGTGGGTTGCCACGATTAGGCAAATTTATACATGAATTGGCCTTTTCAAAATTATTATTATTTGAAATTTCGTAAGGACCAGTTTAAGCTAAAAATGGTAAGGCATCTATTTCAGGGTTTGTAATATGCATTAGTTGTAATAGGTATTTAAGTTTTAAAAATAAATAGTTTTAATTAAGTAATTAATTAGTTTAATAACTACTGATTTAATACCTACTATGTATACAGCATTGTGCTATGTATAGCTGTATCTTTGTTTGAGTGAATGATTGCACATGTTTCAATTTGAACTCCAATTTTTTTTTCCAACTTTATTCCTAACCATTTGGCCTTCTTTTGCTTTATAAAAAGCAAACCATTATGCTAGAAAGCACAAGTAGGTGAGGATCTAGACCAAGGTTTTTAAGCTGTTTTATGTCATGGACCACTTTGGGTGTCTGGTAAAGCCTATAGACCCCATATCAGAATAGTGCTTGTAAAGATTTAGGCTAAAACACATAGGATTATGAAGTAAACAAATTTTATAGAAATATAATATATCACACATATCCCGTATTAAGAACATCTTTTCTCAACTAAATTGTAAACTAAGTCTGTCTTTCATTGTCTTCCTAAACACTTTCAATATTGTTTTCTACTCTCTATTGGCAAAGTATATTCTGCTGTTCCTGTATCCTGTGTCCCATTCTTCCAGGTGGTTGTTCCCAGCTGGTTGCCAACCGTTTTCTTCTAAAGTTTGAAATTTCGGTTGATGGAGGCGTTACCAATCTGGAGGGTCTTGCACTGCTATTCCAGGTTAGGAAAGACCAGAAAACCTTTAAGAGTCAAAGGAATGGATGCCCAGAAAAAAGAATTTTTTCTAAGAGGGAAGTAATTTAGACTCAGAGGCCAAGTGAATATAAATCTAGAAGGGATTTTAGGAGGAAGGCAGCATGGTACAGTGAGAAAGCAGGGGCTTTCAAGACATAAGATCTGGGTTCAAATCCAATTTCTGATATTTAGTGCCTGTGTGGGTAAGAGCTCCCTGAGTTTTATTTTCCTCATGTGCATAATAAGGAGATTGGACAAAATGGCTTCTGATTTCCTTTGCATCCTTTGTAAATCTTTGATCCAAAATTATTACGCCCAACCTCCCATTTTACAAAGGAGAAAAATTAGTTTCCCAAATTCACATTATCAATGTGAGACACAATGAAGCCTAGAACTGAGGTCTTTTGAGTCTCAGCTTGGGCCGCTCAACTCATAACTCACATATGTACTCATATGCCATTAACTGGACAAAGCATGATAACTTAGAAATTCAAATTCTTGTTTATCCTTCATGCGCTATGTGATCAGTCCCCTTGCCTATCTTCCTTTCTAATCCAAAATGAGTGAACGATTGGGCAGAGGATAGAGATGGATAGACTGGAATCTCAGTTATGTAATCTTGAATGAGTTCTCAATTTTATGTTGGATTTTACCATTTCTAGGTAGTATAAGTTCAGGTAAGCAGAATTCATAATAGAAATGCTTTTTTTTTAAAATGAAGTGGATTAACTTTTTAAAGCTCTCTTTTGCATGCATCTCTAGCACGTGCTGTAGAGTTTTACTGTTTTCCTTAGAACCAGGAGGAAAAAAGTCTATCTATTGAAATGCTAATGGAGAAGCAGACTGTATAATAAGACTGCATCCCCTTTGGGTCTACATATAATTTACACATAAAATGAAATTGCACATGGCCCTATTTCATAACATATTTGTTTAATTATCTTCCTTAAAAAGCTTTTTTCAATTAATTTTCAATATTTAAAAAAGGAATAAAAATGTCAATTTATCTGCATACCTGATAATTAAATATACTTTGGGGAATAATTACGTAATCTAATAGTGGAAATTTGTCCAGCTCTAATAACAACCATTTAGCAAGGGTTCTGCTAATTTCCCTCTTGTACAAGGGCTTGCTCTTTCTTCCATAGAGCATCAGGCTTGAGGGGTATCAAATGTAGACACTGAATTGATTCCCACCAAAATGTATTTATGAAGTCATATCCTACCTTGAGAAATGTAAATGCCAGCCCCTTATGGATTGAAAAGTCGGGTTTCTAGATTTCTGCATGGACTGTGAAAGCTAACAGTGAACACAAGCTATTGTTTAAAACAGAAAATCGGTTATGAAATTCATGAATTTCAATTCTTTTTATGAAATATTATTAAGGCTAATCACTTGTGTTATTGGTTCCTCCCTCTAGGTAGGACACAAAATCTCAATGAAAGTTGTTAGCATCCTTGACTAATATAAGTATATTTGAATTTTCACAGTAGCTTTCATATTATACTAGAAGTCTGATTCTTTGAAAGACTTAAGAAGCATATAAGGATTTCATTGTGTGTAATGTTGGCACTTGGTTTTAGGCCTAGAGAGAACTACAAAATTAAGTTAAACTGGTCATCTTGTTTTTCCTCAAAGAAGACACTCTGTTTCCCATCTCTATTCCATATATAGCCTGACTGGCTCTCCACCATGTCTGGAATGAATTCCTTCTTCACCTCAATCTATTGGAATCTTTGTTTTTTTGTTTTGTTTGGTTTAAATGTCAACTAGATTTTCATGATCTGCATGAGGGTTTTTGCGTTCCTCCCAACTTCTACTGCTCTACCCCATAAGGTTACCCTGCATTTGTATGTAAGTGTTAGTTTTGATAATGCTAGTGGTATGTACCTATGTTCCACGTGAAGCAGAGCTGTTCTGTACCAAAATAGATAGAGCAAACTTAATGGTAGCCAAAGTAGCTTTAGAAAACCTGCAATGACCTACTCAAAAAGCTCTCTTTATACCACTGTCTTCCTATCAGGTGTCTTTGTTTGTGGACAGAATTTAAATTCCCTTAGTATAGAAGATTAATAATGATGATGAGGAGGAAGAAGATAGCTAATAATAACTAACATTTATATAATGCTTACTTTTGCCTGTCACTTCTAAATCCCTTTACAATTATTATCTCATTTGATCCTCACAACAACCTTGGGAGGCAGGTGCTATTATTATCCCCATTTTACAGATGAGGAAATTGAGGCATACAGGGGTTAAGTGATGTGTCCAGTGTCACACAAGTAGTAAGTATCTGAAGCTAGATTTAAACTCAGATTTTCTGGACTTTGAGACCAGAGTTCTCGCCACTCTTTTTTACAAGTGAGGCCACAATTCAGGAATCTGTGGATCACAATTATTTTGAGTAATTACCTAAGTGGCAGCTGGGCTAGGCTCTTCTCAATCCAAAGGAGTTTCTACTTCCTGGAGATGCATTTGAAGAATTCCTGGGAAGGAAACAGAATGGAAGCTGTTTAATTTGTATGACTAATTGGGGTTTGCCAATTCCCCTCTCCTTGGGTAAAGTATTTCCAATCACTGGCAGTGCCACTTTGTGTAAATTAAAATTCAAGAACAGGCCCTTCACCCTCTGCTCCCAGTTGATTTGGTCCTAGTAATGTCTCCATGAAAATTGTGTTTTAATCTTGACTCTTGTTAAAAATAAATATGCAGAAATGTTTTGGCTCTTCAAACTATTCTACATTAAAAGTCCATCTAAATGCAATCAACTTTATTAGCTCACATAAAAATTAAATTCCTTCCAAAGGTGAGCTATCATACTGCAACTCCATAGTGTAGTTTCTTTCTGGTTACTAAAATTCCATAGAAAATTTTCATAGAGCTAGGCTTTTTTAACCAGTGTTCTATCCACTGTGCCACCTACCATGGGGGATGGAGGACTGGAGATGGAGTCAGGAAGACCTGAGTTCAAATCCAGGCCCAGACATTTAGTACCTGTGTGACCCTGGACAAGTCACTGTGCCACTTTCTGTCTCGGTTTCCCCATTTCTAAAATGGGAATAATAATAATACCTATGTCCCAAAATTTTTTTGTGAAGATCAGGTTAGCTAATGTGTAAAGTGCTTTGCAATCTTTAAAGTACTATGTAAATACTAGATATTGAGGCAGCTAGGTGGAACAGTGAATAGGAACTAGGCCTAGAGTCACAAAAGACCTGAGTTGAAATCCAGCCTCAGACACTTACTAGCTGTGTGACCCTGAGAAAATTTTTGTTGGCCTCAGTTTCCTAAACTGTAAAGTAGAGATCATAATAGTGCCTACCTCACAGGGTTATTGTGAGGATCAAATGAGATAATATTCATATAGCACTTAGGACAGTGCCTGGCTCATAGTGAGCACTATGTAAATGCCTATTCCTTTCCCCCCTTCCTTTCTATATCCTTTCCTTCTGTACCTTCCCTGCCCCCCAAAAAAATGGTAAAAAAAAAAAATCCTATCTCTCAAAACCAACCAATTCCAACTTTTTTTTTAACTAGAACTATGATTTTATTATTAGGAAGTCCCAGTAAGTAAACCCCCTCTACCATTGCTGATCAAAAACTACAGTGCAATTTACAGTCTTAGAGAGTCAAACAAGGCACTGATTAGTTAACCATCTTGCCTAATGTCACACAGAAAGTATGTATGGATCAGAGGCAGAGCTTGAATTGATATCTCCCTTACTGGAACCGAGGTTCTGCAACTATCTAGTATACATACAGCTGCCTCTTCGTTTTTCCTTATAATAAGGATAATAATAAGAAACACATTTGTATAGAACTATTCTCCAAATGTCCTGTAAGATGTGTAGCTGTTATTATCCTTACTTTATAGATGAACGAATAAGATCTCTAGATCTATGATCTGGTAAATTTGGAATCAGGAACATCTGGGCTCCAGTCCCAGCTCTTCTTATACATGCAGAAGTAACTTAATATCTGACAGGATTGCTGATCTCTATTGCTATTGAAAGTCTCCATAAACTGATGAAAATGTGAGTCCAGATCCTAAGTCACACAGCTAGTAAATGTGGGAGCCAAGATTTAAAAGAGAGTTCTCTAGCACCAGAAGAGGACTTTTTCTATCAATTTATTTTGCCTTTTTTTTTTTAAATTGGAGACTGGACAATCTAGACACAGGATCTCATAATCTTTTAGAGCTAGAAGGGATATCAGATATAATTTTGCCCAAATCCCTCAAATTTTGGGTGATAAAACTGAGGTGCACAGGGATTAATTGATTTACTCAGGGTCAAGTACTTAGCTCCTAACAGAGTTAAGACTAGAGTTCAGGTCCCCTGGTACTTCAATCTTGGTCCAGTGATGCTGGCCTCTTTATTTCTGATCAATCAGCTATGTGCACACAAATGAAATGTAGACTTTAACAATCAATCAAACAATCATATTTCCTGAGGAAATCTGGTTTTTAAAATCCCTCAACTAGTAGCTTGATAGTTTGTTATTTTTTGTCATTTTTTTAAAATAAAAAGACAATCTGATGTATACAGGCTGCAGAACTCTTTCTTTCCAGCCTCATTTCCCTACCTCATATTCTGTTGTTCTAATTTGTCTTTCCTTCTGGAAGAGGACCTTGACTTCAGGGAGGCTAGGCCTCATGGACTGGCCAACATAGGTCCAGGCCCTGCTTGGTCATTGTTTGGTTCCTGATTGGCTTAAAGTGAATGTAAATAGCAATTGTTTCTGTTTTGGCCAGAAACCCTGAGGGTCGTCCCCTTCCAGATTAATTTTTTTTTTTGACTAGGTAAAATAAGCCATTTTTTGCCTACTTTCTTAACTCATATTCTAAATATCTCTAGAAGGTACATCAAATTTTGATGAGAGATTTTCCCCAGGAATTGGCTCTTAGGGGCAGTGTAGAAGGAGCTACATAGTTAACATATGAATTATTGAACCAAGTCTCTGTTGGGAGAAAACTGGGTGATTTTTTAAAGATACGTTGCCTCTCAAACCATGAATCAAGATGTTTGTGGAGTTTCCATCCACTAGGAAGACCCAGAATAGCATTTTTTATGGTCATAATACTAAAGCTGAAAGATAGGGATAGAGAAAGTCTTCAAAGTCCACATTCCAAACAAAACAGAATTGGTCATAATCTCCTCCCTACCTCTGAGAGCAATTGTCAGGAGTGGAGTTAACTGGACTGACACAGTTTTGAATGGGAGAGACGGTTTTACCTGCAGAAACTGAGATAGACTCTCACACTAGATTGAATAAACATGAAAGGTCATTGAGAGTCATTACTAAAAGCTGAGGAAAATGCCAGGCTGAGTGATGTAATAGTAAACCAAGTAAGATAAAACATGGTAGGGAGGGAGGCACAAGAATTAGA
The DNA here is from genome assembly GCF_003287225.1 of Phascolarctos cinereus. NCBI lineage: Eukaryota > Metazoa > Chordata > Mammalia > Diprotodontia > Phascolarctidae > Phascolarctos > Phascolarctos cinereus. Next base: position 364,538,238 of record NW_027555625.1, on the reverse strand, counting down.
ATGGAATCCTATCAGATGTATGCTATAACCATAGGAGGCCAAACTAGAAATTAAAGAGAGTGTTATTCACTGACAGGCATTTGACACTTTCTAAATGCATATTATACACACACACACACACACACACACATGCATACGCATATAATATATATTATCATATAATTTATATTATTACATATTATATATGTAATTTATATTATTACACTTTACATGTGTAATTTATATTATTACATATTATATATGTCTATATGTGTGTATGTCTATATGTATATTTCTGATCATGTTTTTCTTAAGCTTTGTGAATCTGTGTTGGTAAGGCAGAGAGCATATGAATACATTCATCAGAAATGTCTAATATTATATTTTCTAGATCATCTAGATGTCAGTGAACAAACTAGAAAATTTTAAGTCTTCAAATTACCCCTGGGCAATTTGTGGGAGAAGGGCGGTACTAAAGCAAGGGTTACATTTTGAGGGCTCCTAAACAAATAGCAAGGAAAGGCAATACCTACTTAAGGTAGCCAAGTTGAAACAGCCCCCCATAAGCATTAAAGTCAGAATAAGCCTATTGTTCACAGTACTATTGTACATATTTTTGTGGAGAGAATTATAACAATGACTTTTTATTTAGAGGTTGGTCAACAAGCATTCAAGTCCATGCTAAGTTCTGGAGATACAAAGGAAGACAAAAACACAGCCCATCCCTCAAAGAGTTCATGTTTTAAAGAGAGAGGCAACATACAAATAATTATGCACACATATTCATATATATTACATATAGCATTTATACTATACATAGCTACAACAAATAAGAGGGAATCTCAGAAGGAAGGCACTAGCAAAGGGTAGACTGGGAAAGACCTCCTGAGGTACATAGTCTTTTAGCCGAGTTTCAGAGGAAAGGCAAGGAATCTAGAACATAGAAGTGAGGAACAAGAGCTTTCACAGAATAGAGGAAAAACTGTTCTAATGCATAGTCAGGAAATGAAATGTTTCCTGTGAGGAAAAACAAGTAAGCCAGTCAAGGTAAGTAAAATAGTGAGGAATTAAAGGAGAGAGGGATGGAAGGAGCTATTAATTTTAGAGGTACCCATGGACCATGTCAAGAATACTCACTGGAAAGACTCTGTAGACTTCTATGTACTTTTAATTGGGGGGGGGGAGCAGAAGGTGCAGTACAGAGTGTTTTTTCTATTAGAAGGAAAATGTGGCTGCTCTCCTGCATGAGCTACTACATACTGTTAATCAAGCCTTCCCAGGTCCCTTGAATGTCTTCATGCAAGTCATGGGTGAAGGTGGAGATAATGGGGGAAGATGTGTAAGTGACATAAATTGATCAGTAGGTCAAAAGAGGAAGATCTGTGAAAGTGGCCTTATTTTTTTTTCAGATTCTCATTTAAGAGTGTTGGAAGATGGGTGCCTTGGAAAGAAAAAGAAAGGAACGGGCACTGTAGTAAATTGGGATAATGAAAAAATTAGGGGGATACACAGCAATTGCCTTGCTGCAGCCAGAGACAAGTTGAGATTAAATGAGATAAATTTGTAGTGGAATCAGTCATCGTAGTTTTGTGATTTTTCCTTGCTACAATGAGTAGTTTGTGATTAGGTTCATGTAGCATAGATGATCTAAAGCTGGAAGTTGGCAAGGTGTATTTGGTAATAGGATAAAGGGATGAGGGATTCAACTTGGGTAGAAGACAGCATAGCTTTGAACTGATTCTCCAAAGAGTCAATACAGGGAAAGGAAAAGAGTATAGTTAGGACAGAGGTGATAACGGGGTGGGAGAGGAAGTAAGGGGTACAGAGTTTGGAAGATTAGAGGTATGAATGAAAATAAACAACAGGCATAGGGATCATAGATGTAAACAGAAAAGAAAAAGATAAAATAGTAAAAAGACTATGATCAAATAAAAGCATTTCTGAATTCATAAATGTGGAAGCAGGTGATTGCAAAATCAAGTATATTACCATCCTTGCTGGCTGGTGAGGTGGCCTGGAAGAGCAGACTTTTGGAATTGAGTACTAGAGGGCTAGTGCAGAGTTGTAAGGTACCTATAGACTACGACAAGAGTACCATTAAAAACACTTTACAGACTTGTGGCCTTTTTTTTTTTTAGGTTGTCGTGGTAATGGTGGTGCATATAATGTTTTGAAAGGTGTTCTAGAAGGAGGAAAAGATTCTGCATGAACTACCAGAGACTGTTATGCAAAACTGCCTACCTCCTTAAAGAGATATATGTGAAAGGGGTTACTTAGAGACTGGTTATTAAACCTTTTACTCTGGCCTTAAAAAAAAAAGCCTTTCTAGAGAAGGAAGGATGAACTATCAGGGATGTGATATAGTTTCCACTTAAGTCAGCAGCCCAGTGTCATCAGGAGCATGAACTCCAGGAAAGGAAGGGGTCAGAGATAAATAGAGCAACCTGAGGCAATATACTACAGACAACTGTTGCTATTTTAAGGAATATTTTTCACCTCCCTAGGATAGAAATATTTGAACCCTGACTAGAAAATACCATTAAAATGCTATAAAAATGTCAGCTACCTGAGAAAGAAAATGAAAGCACATCGACTCAGGAACTTGTATTTCACATTTTACATGTCTTAACAGTGGACTGTCCTTCAGTTAACATAATTGAATAGTACTGTACATACCTTTTAAGAATATGAAGAACACAGTGGTCATTCATGTCAAGTTCTCAATAACTTTCCAAGAGAAATATGAGAATGTTTCCAGTGTCTGGAGAGAATTCTGCATGAAGTATCTATTAAAGGTGTATGCACATAAGAGTGCATGTGCCACTCTAGGCTGGCCCTTATATGCAGTGAAAGGCAAATAAACTTTTATCATAGCAAATACAGCTGCCTGAGCATGGAGCCATCACTTACAGCTACCTACAACTAGTGAGGCTGCTTAGAGAAGAAGAGGGAATGTGAATAGATAAAGAGAAAAATGAATAAATCAGGTATTATACAACTTAGCCAGATGGAACCAGGAATGTTCCACTTAAATGTATGCGAGAACAAACTTGTTATCAACCTAAGAAATCCCTCATTACAAGTTTAAGCTACAGTAGTTACCTTCAGTCTGCTGCTCAAATCTCTTTCTCCTTAAAAACCAAGGAAGTTTAAATTAGTGGGTCAAATATGTCTTTATGGAGTGAGTATCAAAAGCATGTTCTTATAAGCATGGGTTTCACTGTGATTGTAGATAATCTGAATATATGCATGCTGGATGAATCTGAGAGGAGAATTCATTACTAGTGGTCTAGCTTCTAGTACCCACAAGACCAGCATTCAGAAATGGAAATAAGGATGAAGACTGGGGCCATCACAGCCCCTAAAAGAATGTCTGTCTCTAAAATCTTTTCTACATCTATTCCACATGTAATGTACCTGGCACGTAATAAACACTTAATAAATTCTTGTTGATTGGGTGATTGACTCATAGGAAAACATGTGGTGGTAATAGTTAAGACTCAAGATAAAAAGTGTATGACTATGCAGTTTGATGGCTCAATGGGACGATTCAAGTTATTTTTATCAGGAAAATAAGGCATGTGCCTGTAGGTAACTGTTCCCATGTGGTATCAATTAATTCTATACAATCTCTCTATTTAGAGAGCTTTTCATTACATTTAATTTGGAAATAAAGTGTGTTTGGTATAACACTATCTACAAAATATTTTCCTTATTTTTATGGATAAATATTATCTCTGGATAGTCATGGGAAATAATTTTATCTGTAATGATATTGTAGTCATGGTATAATTAATTCATTGAATTCTCAAGGATATTTTGTGTGTTATATTTCTAGTAAGGTTATTTGTTAATTATTAGCTTATAAAAGGCAGTGAGTCTTTGGATGATAATTCTAACCCTTTGATCCTATACTTCTAGGTGTCAAATACATGCTAAATTATTTTTCTCCTAGACTAGAGTGACAAGCGATGTAACTTCATTGCATTATCAGCATTGATTTAAAAAAAAAATCTAGTTCCTTAAGGATAAACTGTCTGGTTGCAGTTGATTGCAATTGACGAAATTGATTCTCAATTTCCATTATAAACCTCTTTAATTGTAGAAGTAAATATGAATGACTCAGCCATATCTTTGACACTTCTTTATCAACACATTGTTGACAGCCCATTGAACTTTTGATTCCACTCTTGGGTATTAGTTGTTTCGTAGGCTCCACATAGAGATAAACCTCTTTTAGCTACATTTGCCATATCTAGTAGTCCATAACTGCTGTCAGCCTTTACTACAGTTTTGTGAAATGAAATTCTCCTTTTTCAAAATGTTCCTGTAAAGCTTTTTCACCTGTTTATCATAGGCTCTGAGAATATCTATCAGTATTAATTTATCATTAGGTAGTCTTCTCAAATGTCATTTTTTAAATGAGGAAGTGTTAATCTGCATAGTTCTCCCCTAGAATGGGGATTTTTTATTAACATTGTACAGATTTTTAATTGAATACTTTATAGATCTATTGTCATCAGTTTTGACCTCAGGATGCCAATCAGCTTCTTGATATACTTGAGCTTCAGCTTTCTCCTTAATAGCTTTATGCTTGATGTATCTTGCCTGGAGAAGACCAAAAACCAAATAGTTGTTCTTTATGCCCTTAGGTCTTTTTGTCTTTAAACAATATATTGTTTTCTTGTAATTATAGATTTTTTGGGGTGAAAGAGGTGATACACAAACTATAAATTCTTTATATAAAGCCACAAATATAATTACTCTTTATTTAGAGGTATAAGTGGTTTTCTCATCCATTAGTAATGGTATATATGATGCCTAATTTTTTTTCCTTTTTTCTTTTCTCTTTCTTTCTTTCTTTCTTTCTTTCTTTCTTTCTTTCTTTCTTTCTTTCTTTCTTTCTTTCTTTCTTTCTTTCTTTCTTTCTTTCTTTCTTTCTTTCTTTTTCCTTCCTTCCTTCCTTCCTTCCTTTCTTTCTTTCTTTCTTTCTTTCTTTCTTTCTTTCTTTCTTTCTTTCTTGCTAGGCAATGAGGTTAAGTGACTTGCCCAGGGTCATACGGCTGGTAAGTGTTACATGTCTGAGACTGTATTTGAACTCAGATCCTCCTGAATCCAGGGCTGGTGCTCTATCCACTGCACCACCTAGCTGCCCGTATGATGCCTAATATTAAGAAAGGTGGGGTCAGGCTTATCTCTATGGGGAAACTGCTAAAATGCCTTGATAGTAAATAAGGCCATGGTGAGGCTTTTAAGCAAAATATATCTAAATAGATTTTATATAGCCTCAAAACTTTTACATTTTAAAGTGAAGACAGAGCTTCGTTTACCTCTCTTGACATAACTTCTATCATTCATTATATAAATTGTGCACAAGCCTTCTGTTTATTATTTGATCCAACTTGCATTTTTGATGTTTTGGATTTCCTTTGACTATATAGAGAACCAAAGATTTTCCACATCCTTTTTCTTCAGGGTTTCTGTCTTGAGCCTGATTTCTTTCCTTCTCAATCTCTTGTAGCAAAGTTTTTGATAAATATTGAATTGCTTATTTTGTTCTTTGTGTTGCTTTGACTCCCCATATCATCTTAACCTTTTAACTTTTGCTTTCAATTGCCCATTCAGGGAATATAGAATTTGTAATATGTTATTGTTTCTTCTATGCCTTTAAGCATAATACTTTTTAAAAATTGTCTTTAATTGGTCAATATGATGAGCAAGTTTTCTACTGAATGTACCAGATGGATTTTACTATAATCATCCAATTTCTTTCTGCAGGTCTTCAATAGCTCTCTCAAATTGCTTCTGTCATGGTGTCTGATAGTGTTTAATGCCTGCCTTTGGGGTATTCCTTGATAGTTCCACCTTCTCTCCCATGTTTCTTACCACGGGAATGGCTGTTCTACTGTATTAATTTCTATATACAGGTACTTATTTAAAAAAAAAAACTTTTCATCAAATACTTCAGAGGATTGTATTCATTTATGTGGGATATGGCAGATAATTAGATTAAATTACTCTGTTGTAGTTGGTCTGCTAGTTAGTTCATACTATCAAACTCAGTAAGGTCTTTTAAAATTCTGATTTAAATATTTCCACCTACTTCTCAAAATCATTTGAGACTTCAATGATGTATTTGTCATCCATTTCGTTATTACATATAATTTCTAGAATTTGAATTAACTAAAAAATTTCAGTAACTTCAACTTTTCCCTCTTCAGATTTGTAGGAGCTGCTCAATTTCATCTCTTATTTTATGTAATAAGGGATTAGGAATGATTTTTTTAAATGATATCCATGTATTGAATGTTTTGAAGCTTAACAGCACATAGTTACTATGACTTGGAGCTGAGAACACCATCAAAAAATTGAATTAAATTAAAACTATGAATCCTTTACCTACAAGTGGTAAAGGTTGCTTCCAGCTTTTTTTTTGTTTGTTTTTTGTTTTTTGGGTTTTTTTTGTTTGTTTATGATGCAGTGTTGGTAAATAAGGAAAATATTCTTGTCTCCACACCATTTCATATGCATTCTTAGTTTTCCTGCTTTAGTGGTAAATATCATTTGCATGGAAGTATTTTCAGCAAGTAGCATGTTAGCATTTCTGTGTGTGTGTGTGTGTATACACACACGTTATATGTACACATACATATACACATATACATACTATATGTATATATATATATACATTATATATTTATATTATATGTGTGTATATATAGATATATATATATATATACATTATATGTATGTGTGTGTGTGTGTGTGTGTGTGTATCTTGTGTTTGAGTGAGGCTAACCTATGACCCTACACCTCTCCAATTATTTCTTTGATTCATAGGAACACTTTTAATCACTGTTTGGGATGCTAAACATTTAGGTGGCATTTACAGAACCCAATTTCAGGGTTCCTGTTGGGTCTTCATATCTACAATAGCAATTTCAGGGCACAAAAAATACCTGATGTAAATTTCTCTGACTCATTCTCTTTCTTTGCTACCCCCCCCCATGATATAGACAATACGTTGGATTTTGAAAGAGTTGCTGTTGTTATCATCATCACTACCCCTTCCATCATCAACCATTGTCAGTCATTATCATGTCATCTTTTAGAATGACTTTTGTACCGAAGTGGTTCTAGTGCAGGCCTTTATCTTATTATTAATTTATATTTAATATGATTGTTCCATGGAGGATAAACTAACTCCTTTTCATAGTTTAATAAGGGTGTCATGATGTATGTTCACAGAAAATATTCTGTGTAAAGCACTAATAGCAAAGAAGACAACAGAAATAATATGCATTTCCTATTATTCCCACGTGGTTTTGCCCTTCTCAGCTAGGTCTCTATCTTTCAAGTGGTTTTCATTCCAAATCCCTTGGAGAGCACATATATTTGGTATTCTGACATCAGTTAAAAACACTGTTTTTATTTATTTATTTTTACATATTAACATTAGGTTCAGGTGATCTAAGGTTACAGTTTGATTGGCAATAATTATCCAATTCAAATATAGCTTATTGACTGAGTTCTCTAGGATATTTTGATGCCTGTATTTTTTTGTGTGAAAATTTGTTGAAATTTTTGAAAAAGAGCACATATCTGATGTTTAATTGTAAGCAGCCAGTGATGTCTCATTCAGCCCTTGGTACATGGTATTTTGTTTTTCAACTTTCACTGGTGTGTCGCACAGCTTCTACCATTATATACATTTTAGGCAATTGGGGTTAAGTGACTTGCCCAAGGTCACATAGCTAGTAAGTATCAAGTGTTTGCTCTGAGTCCGGATTTAAACTCAGGTCCTCCTGACTTCAGGGATGGTACTCTATCCACTGTGCCACCTTGCTGATTTCATTTTATTCTTTTAAATATAGCATTAATCACTGAGTTTAGTCTATTTAAGGATAAAACTTTGGTTATCTCTTGTGATTTATCCCTGAATTAACATTATGAGTCCCTCCATTTCCACAAACAAATATGTATAACTCAGACATTTCTTTCATATTTCTTTGTAGCACTATTTTGTTGAATTCATGAGGATTTCACCCATGGCGGGCTATTTGAATTTCTTCTTAGATCTTAGCCAAGACACTTTAGTGACACTCAACAAAGTCATTGGTGAATAGATAGTCATTCTTTACTTTGCTTGCTAAAGTGCTGTATATTTGACCCAAAATTATCTCTATTGCTTTTTGATCTGTTTACAATGTACTTGAAGGATATCTATCAAACTTCTTCCTCCTTTCTAGTGAAAAATTTTTAATTTTTCCATAACCATCTTAATGTTATGAGCCCTTTGTTTCAAATTCTTAGTTTATTCATCTCCTTTTCAAAATCATTTTAGATATCAGTATTAGTGTTGGGATTCATTTTTAATTTAAAGTAGAATGTCTGGAAACTGTGATAAACTAGAGATTTCTAATGATGTCAGGATCTTCACTGTTTCCTAATCAACTATTAGTAACTTCAACACATAGACACAGGAGCTATCTTCAGTTTAATAAATGTGGTGCCCTTATTAAATGCAATTTTCAAACTTTAAGATTCTATATAATTTTCTATTATTAGTAATAATAATAATTATTATTAATTATTATTAACATCATATCAGTCTGGTGCCATGAAAAAGTTACTTTATTTTAAGTAAGAGGACCTGTATTTGAATCTCTTCTCTGCTATTTATTTCTTACATAATATAAAGTAGATCACTTAATATTTGTAAAAGGAAAGAGTTTTTCTGGATAAGCTCTAACCCTTCCCTTTGTCTTATTCTCTACTGCCCTTTGTGATGATAGCTAACATTTGTATAGCCACGAACTGTGCGTTAAGGATCTTATAAATATTATCTTATTTGATCATCACAAAAACCCTGAGAGGTTGGTGCTATTGTTATCCCCCTTTTACAGATGAGGAAACTAAGGCAAACAGAGGTGAAGTGACTTGCCCAGTGTCACACAGCTAGGAAGCATCTGAAGCTAGATTTGAATTCAGGTCTTCCTGACCCCAGGTCTGTTGCTCTATCCACTGTGCCATCTAGCACAGCACTACATAATTAAAACCTTTTTTTAATGAAGAATTAACATTTATATATCTAGTTCTGACAATTATAATGAACTTTCTTCACTGTGACATATAAATTTAAAAGTACATGGATTATTATTCCCATTTTACCGATAATGGTAAACTGAGATTCAAAGAAATAAAATGATTTGCCTTTGATCACATAGTAAGTAAGCATCAGATCTGGGAATCTAAATCAGGGGTTCAGATTTTCAGTCCACTGCCGAATTCTGTCCATTACAAGGCAACATTGTGCAGCCTTCTATAATAATAGCATTACAGGAATAACGAAAGGGGAAAGAGAAAAAAATGAGGAGGATTGGAGAGAAAAGGAAAGGTAGAAAGTACAGGTAAAGGAAGAGTCTGGGGTGGGAGAAATACCAGGTGTGTCACTAACCAGAATTAAGTTGACTGCTAAAAGTTTGCAGCTGTCTTTAGGCTAGGAGAGTAGGGAGAGGGAATTCATTTTCTTAGGAGCAGTGGGAACATTTGAAAGTAGTTAAGGGTAGTGGAAGAAAGAAGTCAAAGAAATCAGCTACCAAGAAATCCACCAAGCTTTTTTTCATTGGGGAAAAGATCACAATAGCAAACACTACACAGGCTTCAGAAAGCTACAAGCCTGCTTTGTTTTATATTTTAGGAAACAGATTTTGAATTGCAGATTCCAGGCAGTGGTCTTTTAGGAAAACAGAATAAAAATCACAGAATTTCAGAATCTTGGACAGGTTCATAAGATTTCTGCTTTAAAAGAGATCTGAGAAGATTACTTTATTGCAAACCATCTTCAAGGTTATAGCTAGTTTAGATAAAAATAATTCTATAATGCACATAATATAGGATCATGTTTACATGTATATTTGCACAGGTATATGTATATATAAACATATATATGTATACATGCATGTGTTTTGCATATACATGCATATATATACACACAGTTCTCACTTTATGTAAATTTGCAGTATGTAGATTCAACTTTATGTGAAATATTTCTGAATGAAATCAAAGATTAGTTGAAGATAATATAGCTTGCTATAGTCAGGCATACAAAAAAAAAAAGAAAGCCATTGTCTAAATATTACTCAATAACTTCAAAAAATAGTTGCACAGACAACCACCAGTGCTAGAGACAAGGTACAGGGGTTAGGGAAGGGGCAACATAACATACACCTAGGTTAACTTCACTTCCTTGAACTTGTTTTACAGAGGAGGAAACTGAGGCAAACAGGGTTAAGTGACCTGACCAGGGTCACAAAGCTAGGAAGTATCTGAGGTCAGATTTGAACTTAGTAGATGAATCTTCCTAACATCAGGACTAGTATTCTATGCACTGCGCTGCCTAGCTGCCTGTGACTTCCAGGTACTGCCCTGTAAACTTCCTCACATTTTCATTTTCTCTTCAGGTGGTATTACTTTCTCTCTCTCTCTCTCTCTCTCTCTCTCTCTCTCTCTCTCTCTCTCTCTCTCTCTCTCTCTCTCTCTCTCTCTCCATATATATAGAACTATATAGTACTGTATATACCTTATCATCAACTTTGACTTTCATTCATAATTCTATTTGTTATCATGGTACAGTATTTAGTGTGTCTGCATTATAGTACATTTTATGACTTGTGTAAAGGTTTCATTTTGTATATGCCTTTGTTTTATAGGCTAAGTGAAGTGGGTGGGTAGCAGCAAATTCTCATTACATAAAATTGCTTTACATAGAGGTCTGCAGAATGGTCTACTTACATAAAGCAATAATTGCCTGTGTCTGTGTGTATGTACGTATATTCATGCATACATGCATATAATATGCATACACACACACACACACACACACACACACACACATATATATATATATATGATATCTTTAAGAGGTATATTTAAGTGTTTGAAAGGCTATCATACAGAAGAGGGATTAGATTTTTTTTTGTTTGGCTCCAGAGGTCAAAACTGGACACAATGAATAGAAGTTACAGAGGAACAAGCATGTGTGTGTGTGTGTGTGTGTGTGTGTGTGTGTGTATCTTTTGACATATCCATTTATTTAGTTAGGAGCTTACTTAAAATATAAAATGATGAGTAAAATCTTAGGATTGAGATCTGAAATTGACCACCTAGTATTCTTAGCTTCTCATTTTGTATCCAAAGTAACTTGGGACCAGACAGGAGAAGTGACTTCAGCTATGCCACACATCTACCTGCTAGTAGAGCAAGGACTAGTAACCAGCTTTCCTAATTCCCAGGCATATGCTTATTTCCCATTCTTTCTCATTATTTGATTCTCCCCTGTGATATTTGTCCTGGCCTTGGTTCATTTCTCCTTCCCTTCGCGGGCTCTATTTTGTAAGATTTTAACATGCGGCTCTTCATGAAGTTCTATTGTCATCCAGTTTCACTTTGGAATTTTCTTATGTTACCATATAGAATTTCTGTAATTCCTTGCATTCCACTGGAACCATACACATTCATGCATCATCAAAGCTGAGGCATTCTTTCCTTTAGCTTTATATGTGTTGATATACGGTGTTTTGGTACCTGCAGCTACGCCTAGCTTTCCCAGTCTCTGTAGAGTTACTGTTTAGGAAATGATGGTTCAACTTTATCTTGTCACATTCAAGGCCAAAAAGTGTGTTTTCCTGCATTCAAAATAGATGCCAGTACATATTTACCTGCTTTAATTGATTTGTAAGGTTGATTTTGACCTAGTCAAAACTGTCCTGGGATGGGGGGGAAGGGAGGGGAGATCAGAGGGCCAACGGTGAGGTAGGGATAGTTTGCTTTTCCCAGGATGGATAGCACTGATGACACATTTTGATAGTGTTTAAGCATTTCCAAAGAGTGTTCAGAGAATTGCACCCAAAGAATACTCTCCACACCAGAGGTGTCAAATACCCTCTAGCAGCATTGAGACCTGTAAGACTCTTGAGGAAGGACTACACCAAGTTAAAATGCAATTGGGAAATATTTAATAAACTATAATAGAACCTAGATAATGTTGCTATATGGTTTTCTATGTCAGTAAGTGCTCACAGGAGGTTCCTTATTATAGTTCATTGGCTATTTTCTATATGAGTCCGATATCACTGTTTCACACTATCCTCAAACAGTGTTTATCTGGGTCACTTAAAACAAGTTGTAATTTCAAGCCAATCAATAAATATTTATTGAGCACCTACTATGTGTGAGGCACTGTGCTAAGCACTAGAGATATAAAGAATGGTGAAAAATAGTTCCCACTCTCATTGAGCTCAAAAGTGTAATTTTGGGGAAATTTTTAGCTACAGAGCCTAAATTGATTTTTCTATCATTTCCACCCTATGTGTCTAGCTCTGACCTTTGGGGCTAAGCAGAAGAAATATAATCCTTCTTCAGTGTCAGAATTTTTTAAACAAGTGAATACAGTTCTTATGCCCCTTTCTTAAGTCTTTTTTTTCCTCCAAGTTGAACATCCTCAGTTCATTTAACTGATCCTTGGTTGATATATTTTCAAGATTCTTCAATATCCTGGTTGCCATCCTCTGTCTGGATTCACCCCAGTCTGACCCTGTCCTTTAAAAGTGATATTCAGACCTAACCACAATATTTCAGCTATAGTCTGACCAGGGAAGAATACAATGGGGTCATCACTTCTCAGATGAACATCTCTATATTGCAGTTAACAAAACTGAGGCTCTCAGAGGTAGGTGACTTACCCATAATCTTAATAGTAAATGGCAGATTGTAATTAAGTTTTCAGACTTCAAATCCAGTGCAATTTCCATCTACTTCACTACTACTATCAAACTACTTGCTGTGACTGGAGTGAGTCTCCTTCCTGGGGAATGTGATTAATACAATAGACTTATTTTCCAGCTCTGCCTAAAGAAGCCAAATCCTGGTCATTGCTATGGCTGCTATCTCTAGTTTCTAAGTTCAAGGCAGCCTGTCTATGTTCCTTTCTGGTAACTTTCTCCTAAGAATTTCATCTTTAGAAGACTTTTTTTTTTATTCCCCTTCTTGTTCTTAATTTGCCTGCAGCAAGGCTTTCAACTAGACTTTTAGCCAAGAGGCACCTGCTGAAATATTCAGGGGCAGAAATTGTGCCATGTGTGTCTTTTACTTCTTGTCCATTTTCTTTGACATGAAAATTAGGGCAAGTCTGGTAAAAATAGGACATGACACAGCTACATTCTTCCAAAATTTAATGTAATAGTTAACCGTTTCAGACATAAATTAAATGTAATTGCCAATGAACTGCAAAAGGGTGGCCCTTTGTCAACTTTAAATGTGGATTTAGTTTCCCATCTTGACTTCACAGGAGCATTCAACAATTGTCTTTGGTTTCAGGAAGATAATTTTAAAAGACTATATTAGTCTTCCAACAAAGCCAAGGAGCACAGTACATTGCAAAATGAAACCTTTTAAGTATCCTACGATGATCCTCAAGTTTCGGGAAGATGATTTGAAATGTATTTGGGCCTCAATTTCAGGATCTGGTTTGGATTTGGAGAAGTCAGAATTCCACAGGCTTTTCTAAGCTTCAGGGATGAAGACACTATGACTGAATCAATTCAAACCACAGAAAAGTCAGAATAGATCCAAGCTGGTGCCCTCTGTCTTGTTTCATATTCAGGTTTCCTGTTGAAGAATGCTGGATAGCGTCCCATAGAGCATGAGAACAAAGCAAATTGCTCTTTGCTATCAACTTAACAATGTTGGTATTTATACTGGAGGGTTGACTTTTCTTTGCAAACCACATTGTCCCCAAAGTTGAATGTTGGAGGACCAAGTCTTCAAAATGCCCCACAGGCAGTACTTTTATGTGGGTGCCCAGGGAGAACTGAAAACACATTGGAATTGGAATGATAGTTAACTAACTGTGAGCGTCTCTGGTTGACTACACAGAGATATCCTGATTTTGCTTTTAAAATATGGTGTAATTTAAAAAAAAATTGAAATTTTCTTTTACACTATGGATTTAATAGCCATGGAAAAAATGGGGAGATAGCATTGGTATAATGGAAAGAATATTGGAATTGAAGGTAGGAAATCTGCTTAGTTGTATGACCTTGGGAAAGTCACTGAGCTCTCATTCTCAGTTTCTTCATCTGCAAAATAACAGAAATTAACTAAACAGCTCTAAATTTCAGTGATCTATAATTCTAAGGCCCTTTTTAGCTCTGACATCTTATGATCTTTAATTCTAAACTCCCTTCCAATTCTGACATTATATGTTCTATGATTCAAATTCTAACTCCTTTCAATTCTGATATTCTGTGATTCTAAGGCTCCTTCTATTTTTGTTGTTCTATGATTCTAAAATCACTTCCAACTGTTAACACTACATGTTCTATATTCAAAAGATGCCAGTCTTCTAGTTCTGACATTCTATGGCTGTAAAAGTAGTTGATGTTAAGTGTGGAACTGGAAGCACTAATCACAGTTTAACATAACCAAATATGTATAGACTTTCAGGTCAATCAGCTAGGCCTTTTATGGAGTCCCTCAGCTATGGAATTAGTAGGATTCAAATGGTGCCATATGTGAGCTTAGCCTGACATGACAGATATTGAAATAGACTTTGTAGCAATCACCTAGCAAAGAAAACCTTACTACAGTTTTAGTGAACCAAAGCTAAGAGGCAAATTATTCAATTACAGTAAATTTACAGTAGCTTAATATTTGATACAAGTGGTTCTTCCCTCATCAGAGTATCTTATTGAAAATCCTTGAGCAGCAAAATTGCTCCGGAAACTCTTAAGATGTTTTAACCACTTATTAAGAAAATTCATCTGGCTTGATCTTTTATGAGCAGTCTGGTTCTAATATCTTTTTTGTGGTAATTTTCAGGTACTTTGTGTATGTACTGGTGACCTCAAAATTAGCTTGCTGATTACTGAGAGAGAGAGAGAGAGAGAGAGAGAGAGAGAGAGAGAGAGAGAGAGAGAGAGAGAGATGGAGGGAGAGAAAGTAATACCACCTGGAGAGAAAAGGAAAATGTGAGGAAGTTTACAGGGTAGTACCTTGAGGTCACAGGCAGCTAGGCAGCACAGCACATAGAATACTAGGCCTGATGTTAGGAAGATTCAACTACTAAGTTCAAATATGACCTCAGATCCATCCTAGCTATGTGACCCTGGTCAGGTCTCTTAACCCTGCTTGCCTCAGTTTCTTCCTTTGTAAAATGAGTTGATGGGAGTGTCAAGCCACTGCAGTATCTTTGCCAAGAAAACCCCCAATAGGGTAACAGTCAGTTATGACTGAAAAATGACTGGACAACTGAACCTGGCAGTCACAGTAGGATGGCTTTGTGGAAAAGGATTGTTTGCATACCCAGTACAATGAAAAGGATGCTAGAACAGGGTTTCAATTCTGGCTACAATACTTACTAGCTATGTAACCTTGGGCAAGTCATTTCACTTTCTGAGTCTTGATATTGTCATCTGTAAAATGGGGAAAATAATATCTCACTGGATTGTTGTAAGGAAAATGCTTTGTAAGCCTTAAGGTGGTCCATAAATCTAAGCTATTATTATTTTTATTATCTGTTTGTTTGCTTTTTTCCTAATGTGAAGCTACTTCTAATGAGCTGTTGTCCTAAATCTCTCCTCAGACTTCTCACAGCATGCCCTCTCCCCACCCTCTCAATTGAGGAACCAGATTCCTACCTTTCCCAGGCAGTCAAAGCCATATGTCATAAGCTTTCTCTGTTCCCCTTCTCATCTTATAATGCCTTGATGTTAGCACTCTGTAAATTACTTTCCTCCATTCTCTGATGAAGTGACCATTCTCAGTAAAATTATTCCTCGTAAACATAACCTTGATCTGTTCTCTTCTCCTTGAATTCATCTGATTGTGACCATGATCATTCCTTTTCTTGTTTATCTTCAATATCTTATTATCTACTAATTCCTTCAGGCTGCCCACAACTTTGTCCAAATCTGTCCAAACAAACAAATGAAAAACAAAACAACAAACAAAAAACAACATTCTCTGGATCCTCCCATTCTCAAAAGTTGTTGTCCTGTATCTTTTCTCTTTTTCTTAGTCAGTCTTCTTGAGAAAGCTGTCAACAGTCTTTGCCTTCAATTCTTCCCATTCTCTTCTAAATTCTCTGTAATCTAGCTTCTGAATTCATTGCTCAAATGAAATTGTTCTCTTCAAAGTTATCAGTGGTTTCTTAATTGCCAAAACTAATAGCCTTTTTTTTTTCCAGTGATTATCCTTCTTCACTTTTCTACAATTTTTTCAGTGTTGATCACTTTTTCTTCCAGGATACAGTATGCTCTCTGGATTTTGTGGCACTGCTTTTTCATTTTCATTTTAATTCATTTTTGTTTCTCTTCCTATCTAAGTTTTAATTTTCCATTTCCATGGATAGATCTTCATTTATGTGATGCCTCCTCAGTGTGGGTATACTCTAGGGATATTTTCTGGAAGTTTTGTTCTCTTTTGCCTCTTCACTCCCTCACATGATGAACTCATCAACTCTCTTGAATTTAATTAACACCTCTATGCAGTTGACTCTGATACCTATCTATCTATCTATCTATCTATCTATCTATCTATCTATCTATCTATCTATCTATCTATCTATCTATTCCTAATCTCTTTCTTGAGCTTTACCCTCCAATTGCCATATGTCTGTTGGAAATTTCTAACTGTATGGCCCATAGGCATCTCGATTTTAATACATCTCAAGTCGCACTCAATTACCTTTTCCTCACAACCCAACTGTTTTCATAATGTCTCTATTTCTTTCAAAGACACTACCATCCTTTTGAGCACCCAGGTTTGTAACTTAAGTTTCATCTTCATCTCTTCATTCTCACTAACAATACATATCCAAATAGTCAACAGATATTGTCATTTCTACCTCTACTACATATTTTGCACATGCGTCTTTCTCTCCCTTCACACAGCCATCACCCTAGTTCAGGCTCTCATGATCTTTCAGCTGTACTATAGTAATAGTCTTCCTATTTCTCTCTGTCAGAAGTCTCTTTCCCACTCCAATCCTTCCTCCACATAGGCACTAAAGTTATTTTCCTAAAACACAAATCTGACTATATCATCTGGGTTAGGTGCTAGTCTAAATCCAGTACTTGTATTAATGGAGCCAAGATGGTGAACTAAAGAAAGCAACCAAGCTGAACTCTTCTAACATTTCCCTCAAAACTACTTTAAAATAGCACAACAAATCAAATGCTGGTGTCACATTGCCAACAAAAGATTGAGGTGAGGAATTTTGCCAGCCTAAGACAACTTAGGAGGTCAGCAGGAAAGGTTTGTGATGCCAAGGCGAGGGTCTGCCTAGAGAACATGAATAAGCAGCACTAGCAGTAGGTCGTGGAGGCTTTAACAGCTGTAGTTGCTCTAAGAGTTCTCAATGAAGAGATGGTAAAGGGATTAAACAACTGGCCAGACAGAGATTAGAAGAGATTCTCGGCTGTAACTGGGCACAGGACCAGTTGCCATTTGGCAACTCTATTGTCCATACACAGTTCTAGGGCATAGTTCCAGGGCAGAGAGGGGTGTCCATGGAAAGTTACAAGGGAGCAAGGGCCCTCATTGCAAGAGCACTTGTGGCTGAAGGAAAGCAGAGGCCATTCCTGGATCAAAAACAGAGAAAAGAATAGAAGAGCAGTGACCACACCTCTCCCAGGAACTCGAAGTGCTACCTTAGAAGCACTGAAAACTTTTTGGCCCCCAGAACTATGAAAATAATAGTGTAAAAAAGCCTGATGTTTAGGACAGTGCCTCCCCATCCCTAATGTGAACAAAGCCCAACTTTACCATAGAGTTCAAAGTCAAGAAATAGGCTGGGAAAAAATGAGCTGACAGTTAATAAAAAAAAAAAGCCCACAAATTTAGAAGAAGACAACAGCATGAAAAGAGCTACAAATAAAGTATCAAAGAAAAATGTAAATGGAACACAAGCCCAAGAAGAAATCCTGGAAGAGTTAAAATACAGGAGATGAGTGGTAAAAATTAGAAAAGGAAACTAGAGTGATTCAAGAAAATCATGAAAAGAGAATTAACAGTATGATAAAAGAGGCACAAAAATAGTGAAGAAAATAACACCTTAAAAGAGAATTGGTCAGGGTAGCTAGGTGGTATAGTGGATAGAGCACCAGCCTTGGAGTCAGGAGGACCTGAGTTCAAATCTGGCCTTAGACACTTGTCACTTCCTAGCTGTGTGACCATGGGCAAGTCACAACTCCAACTGCCTCAGCAAAATAAATAAATAAATAAATAGGTCAGTTAGTAAGAAAGGAACAAAAATTCACTGAAGAAAATAATTCCTTAAAAAGCAAAATCAGGCAAGTAGAAGTTAATGACTCTGTAAAACATTAAAAAGCAATAAAACAAATAAAAAGAATGAAGGAAAATACAATAAAATATGAACTATCTCATAGAATAATAAGTGACCTGGAAAAATAGAGACTATTTAAAAATTATTGGACTACTTGAAAGTCATGATCAAAAAAAGGAACCTAGTTGTAATAGTTCAAGTAATTATAAAGGAAAGCTGCTGTGATATCTTAGAATCAGAGGGAAAAAATAGAAATTTAAAGAATCTACTGATCAGCTCTTAAAAGATCCCAAAATGAAAATTGCCAGGAATATTGTAGCCAAATTTCAGAGTTCCCAGGTCAGAAAGAAGCAATTCAAATACCATGAAATGACAGCCAGGATAACACAAGATTAAAAGCTTCCACCTTAAAGGAGCAGAGGGCTGGGAATATGATATTCCAGAAGGCAAAGGAACTAGGATTACAATCAAGAATAACCTACAAAGCAAAACTGAGTATAATCCTTCAGGGGGAAAAATGAACAGTTAATTAAATAAAGAGAGCTTTCAAGCAATCCTAATGAAAACCAGAGCTGAATAGAAAATGTGATTTTCAAACACAAGACTCAAGAGAAGCATAAAAAGTAAAGATGAAAGAGAAATCATAAGGGACTCAATAAGGTTAAGCATTTTGCTCTCCTGTATAGGAATATGATAAATGTAACTCTTGAGAACTTTATCATTGTAATACAGTTAGAAGTAGTCTGCATAGGAAAAGAGAGCAAGTCTGAATCAATTATGTTGGGGTGATTTAAAAAACAATTGGAGTGAGAAAGACAGAAGCATTGAGAAAAAGAGGAATATAGAAAAAGAATGGGAAATTATCTCACGCAAAAGAAATGCACAAGGAAGAGTTTTACTCATGGAGGGAAAAATTATGGGGTGGACAACACTTGAAACTCACTCTCATTGTTTGGTATTGGTTCAAAGAGGAAATTATATGTGTGTGTGCATGCATGAGCATATGTGCGCATGTGTGTGTACAAAGTTGGGCATAGAAATCTACCTTACACATCAGGGAAGTAGGAGGGAAAGGTGATAAGAGAAAGGAGAGGAATGATGGCAGATTAATGGAGGCAGTGGTCAAAAGCCAAACAGACTTTTAAGAAGGGGCAAGTAAAAAAGAGAGAGAGAGAAAGAAAAATAAACAAATAAAAAAAGATGGAGAGAAATGAGCATTTAGTTATCATAACTGTGAATATGAATGGGATGAATTTTCTCATAAAATGGAAGTAGATACCAGAATGGATTAGAAACCAGAATCCAATAATATGTTGTTTAAAAGAGACACACATAAAGCAGAAAGATACACATAGAGAGTTAAATAAAGTACTGGAGATGAATCTACTATGCTTCAGCTGAAGTAAAAAAGGCAGGGGTAACAATCATGATCTCAGACAAGCAAAAGCAAAAATAGATCTAATTAAAAGAGAAAATCAAGGAAACCATATTTTGTTAAATGATACCATAGATAATGTAATATCAACTTTTATAGCAAGTTTTTCTTATGAAGTCCTCATGTCTCCACTATATAGGGAATTGAGTCAAATTTATGAAATTAAAAGCTATTCCCTAATTGATAGTAAAAAGATCTGAACATGTAGTTTTCAGAAGAAGAAATCAAAGTTATCTATATTAATATGAAAAAGAGCTCTAAATCACTTGATCAGAAAAAAGCAAACTAAAACAACTCTAAGATACAATCTTATAACTATCAGATTAGCTAACATGATAGAAAAGGAAAATGACAAATGTTAGAGGGAATGTAGTTAAATGGGAATACTAATACACTGTGAGTAGAGTTGTGAACTGGTCCATCCATTCTGGAGAACATTTTGGAACTATAGCCAAACTGCTATGAAACCATGCATACTCTTTGACCCAGCAATATCACTACTAAGTGTGTATCCCAAAAAGATCAAAGAAAATGACCTATATATACAAAAAGTATTTATAGAAACTGTTTTTGTGGTGGCAAAGAATTGGAAATTAACAGGATATCCATCAATTTGGGCATGATTGAACAAGATGTGATATATGATTATGATGGAATAGTATTATACTATAAGAAACAACAAGGAGAATGATTTAAAAAAATGAAAACAAAACTGGGAAGACCTATATGAATTGATGCAGAGTAAAGGAAGCAGAACTAGGAGATCATTGCATAGAGTAACAACAATATTATGATGATGATCAACTGTGAGATACTATCATTAATCAAAGCTACTCTTAATAATAAAATTATCCAAGACTATTCCCAAGGATTCTTGATGAAAAATACTGTCCACTTCCAGAGAGGGAACCAATGAGCTTCTAGTGCAAACTGAAGTATAATTTTTCCACTTAATTTTTCTTGCTTTTTTTTGTAACATGGCTAATATGGAAATGTGTTTTGCATGATTTCACATATATAATTGATATATTGTTGCCTTCTCAATGGGTGGGGGAAAGGCATGAAGAAGGGACAGAATTTGGAATTGAAATTTTAAAAAAAGAATATTAAGATAAATAATAAAATTTAAAACTTTAAAAAAAATAATAAAAAAAGCACTCTCTTAATTTGGGTTCAATGTTGGGACAAAAAAAAGGCAGCCATGATTCACTAAACATTAAATAAAGGAAGTTTATTTGTCTTAACATAGCTGTAATATGCAACAATTACATATAGCAAAGATACAGTAGCTCCAGATGTGCTCCCTCCTCATCTATCTCCACTTGCAAATTAATAGATGGAGGTGATCAGTCAGTTATCTATCCATATCTGGAAACTCACAGATGTAGACAGTCATTCAGTTCCAACCTGGGTTCCTAACTTGTATAGTCTTAGTCATCCATCAGTTTTTAAAGTACTGGAGCCCACATGATTTTTTTTTCTTTTTAGACTCTAGGCCAGAAAGCTGCATCAGAGAAGCTGGGGCTGATCAGGCTTTATGATGGGAGGAAGCTTCACCAGGGAAGCCAGGGCCAAAGGAAGTTGTGTGGGGGATGTATGGGTGGAGAAAGCTCTTTCAGAGTAAGGGGAGTTGCATCAGGAAACTGCTTTCCTACCACATCGTCCTTTTACTCGATTTAATTTAGTCATTCCCTATTAACTCTAGGGCCAAAGATAAACTCTACCATTTGCAATTGAATCTACCCTGTCTTCCAGCCTTACACACCATTCCCTTTAAATAACTCTACAATCCAACTATACTTACCTTCCAGCTATTCCTCACACATCACTCCCCATTTCCCATCTCTATGATTTTGTACTAATTGTCACCCCATGCCTAAAATTCACTCCTTCCTCATTATATAATTCCTTCTAATATCTAATATCTATTTGATTGAGTTTTCAGCCTTTTCCATAAAGTACTTGGGTATTTATACCTCGACCCTAAATACCTGGCTAAAATATTTAGTCAATTATCAGCTTTTAATAATTTTACAGTTCCACATAACCCCATTTCTTTAGTCTCAATAACAATTCAAATGATAAAACACCTCCTATTCAAGTCCCGAGCCAACCTATGTTTCACTACTCTCCCCTGTACATGTACACCTCAACAATCTACTTAATACCCTGTTCTATGGGATCCCAGAAAGTAGGTCTAAGAGTAATTGGTGGAACCTCTAAAGAGACAGGCTTTGGCTTGGAAGAAGAAAAAGTTTCTAAAAATTAAAGCCATCCAAAAGTGGAAGGGCCCATCAAAGAGATAGCATGTTACCTTGCACTTGAGCTCTTTAAGTGAAACCTCTAGTGCTAATTACCAGAGATATTTTTAAAGAAGATTATTGTTATGGGACAGGTTAAAATGAAAGACCTCTGATATACTATCCACTATTGATATGTTGTGAATCTGACTTAGAGTTGGAAGAGCTAGAGTAAAAAATTCTGGGTTCAAGGTCCAGCTCTACTACTTCCTAGTTTTATGACCCTAGCTGTCACTTCAACCCTTTGAGCTCAGTTTTGCTTTCTATTTAAAATATAGAAAGTCACACACACACACAAAAAAAACCAGAAAAACAAAAAAAACCTGGAATAATAATTCATTCACTACCTACCTCACAGGGTGTTATGAGGCAAGTGCTTTTAAATTATTAGGTTTATGATTTTCTTTGTCTTGTGATTAAATTTGGGATAGATGGAATTTCTAATCTGAGGATATCAAAGACTTATTATTTACTTTATTCACTCCCCCCACCCCAGGATAGTGCTATCCATGATACTCAGGATCATATCCTAGGCTCTCTTTAGCAAGTGTACCGTAGATTTCTAACCCCTTCCATAGTGTTACCCATTTAGTGCGTCTATCAGTTGCATGCATCCATTCATTTATTCAACATTGAGAAAGAACCTATAGTTAACCTACTAGAATATATAAAAATATGTATGATGTTCCCAAGGAGCTCTTACCACACAATTCCCAATGTTGAGAGAAATGATTATTTTTCTCTCATATCAATAGCCAATTATTAAAATTGGGGAGACACCAGTTTGGTTTTGTTTTGTTTGATTTTTTCTTGTCCTATTTCCTTGTCTAATATCTCAAGGATAGGGCTGATAGAAGATGAAATTAACATTTTCCTCATTCTAAGCATTGCTACTCCACCCAACTACCTCAGGCTAGGGTGAGGAATATAAATTCTTTGTCTAGATTGCCCAAGGCTAGGGGTGATCTAGGTATAGGGATAGTCTCTCTGTCCAAGAGTGACATGCTGTCACTCTCAGCTCCACTTCTTGTTAACTAATCAGAATTCATTGCTACCCTCAGGAACACCTGTGTGCCAAGTGTGTATAAACCGTGAGCCCACTGTCATGGTTGCCTTTGGCATTTGAGAGTGCTATTGGCTATTTATTAAAAATATTGGCATTATCAATGAAATTATTAAATTACCAGAAATTATGTCTCTCAAACTTTTTAAACACTACAAGTTTGAGTTCGCAGCTGTAGACTAAGGTCCAACTTCCATCACTCTGACTTTGTACAGGCTGACCCCCAAACCAAGGAAGCACTGTCTTCTTATCTCTCCTTCTTAATATCCTTAGCTTTCCTCAGGATTCAATCCATCTAAAAGATATCTTTCCTGACTACTTTTAATTTTTATTCTTCTTTCTCACCTCAAATTATCTTATATTTGCTCAGGCCTGACTAAGAAGGTTGTAGAACAACAGCTACATAGATAAATAAAAACAAATTATGTTTATGCAAAATAACTTGAGGGGATAACAGTAATTTCTAATAATTGTGGCTATTGGGGGAGGTCTCAAGTGAAATTTTAACTGAGACAAATTGATGTAAGCCTTCCAAGAAATGAAGATGATGAGGAAAATCATTCAAGGCAAGGGGAACAGACTGCTTAAAGGTACAGAAGTAGAATATTTGGGATTGTATATGGAGAAAAGTAGTGACGACACGATAGAGTGACTAGAGTAAGGAGGAGAGTAAGGGAATATGGATAAGATGAGATAGGTTAGAAACAGAATATAAAGGATTTTAAATCTCAATCAGAACAATGGCCTAGAGAATATAGGAAGACACTAAAGTACTGTGTCCTTGGTAACATGCTTAATAAGTGGACTAGACTTGATCCCAGGTCTCCAAACATTTAGACTTTTGATCTTTCTAGTACATCAGATTGATTGCCCATAGCTTTTACCCATAGCTCATTGAGCTCTTAGCTTTGTACATTTCTTCACTATGAACCTACCTCTTGAATTATCCTGTTTAACTTTTCATATCTGTTAATCTTGTTATGTAACCCCCCCTCCTCTATACAGTAATCTTTTTGATAGGGAAGGATCTAAATTTTATACTTCTCTGTATATCCCAAAGCTCCTAATACAGGGTCTTGTACAAAGATATCTTCATCATTTTGAAAGTCATTACTATACTCATTCATATATGTTATGTACAATTTTCAGTGATGTAGATTCCTAAATGCTCCATGATGTAGTAGCCAAAGGTATTCACAAATTGCTGTGTCCACACACACAGACACACACACACACACACACTGCTGACAGCCTACCCCTTGGGAATAAACCTAACTATACAATGCCCAAGTGGACCTTGTATGGTGCACAGTGTGTCTCTGGGTCTCTGGATCCACACAGCCTTTCCTGCTTGGTAGGACCCCAGGAAATTTTGTTGGGCTAACACAATCTTTGAGAAGCTAGCATCACCTGCTTTCCAAAACTTAACTTGGGTTTAGCTCAGCTTTTAATAGCTAATATTGTAGTAGACTCATAGCATGGATTTGTTTATTGAATTTGGTTTTTGCAGAGACAGGGGAATAGATTCCATGACTTCAAGGGGTCAATGGGCATTTCAACAAATGGCTTGATTCTGCCGCTTTTCCCCCCACTGCTTTAAAACATTTCAAATTTTAGAAAAGGGTCTTTGATGGGTAGAGTTAAAGGACTGTTGCTTTGGAAATAAAGGGCTGTCAGTTAAAATAAATGGTGGGCTAATAGGCCTATTAATAATGAGCTTTATTTTAGGAGGCCACTTACGTTAATACTTCTCTGTATTTGATATTTGATGCTGTGACATTTACACTAAGTTGAATGGCTTATTTTTTTTTAAAGCCATTTAGCTCATTTTTAGTCTGAATATAGTAGCAACATTGGGGAGCATAGAGTGTATTATTTAAACACATGTGTGCACACACACACTCACACACAAACACACTGATTACTTGCCATCTTAGGTTCCTTTATCAATAGCTCTACTTCTGTTTAGATGGAGTAAATAGATGCCAGTGTGGTTGAAGAAAAGAAGGCTGTGGGGGGTTGAGGGAGGTGCTAGGCAAGGATAGGCTTGATAAGGATCATCGTTTACCTTTTAACCCTGAGATTGCCATTTTCCCTCAGTATTCCCAGACCCTGACGTTCTCAGGGTAGGTTTTAACCTGATTTGCATACTGTGAATTCTTACAACAGCAGCATGAATTGTGACAAGGCCTAATTAGCATTTCCACCCCCTCCATTTGACTCTTTTATATTTGATGACAAGTGCCAAGAGCAGTAGGAGAAGTTTAACTAAACCCAGATTAAGAAGTCGGGCTCTGGTTCTGGAAGTCAGAAAAATCAACAATCCCAGCAGGCATCTCTTACAGAGAAGGAGGACTGGGCCAAAAGACCATTTATATAACTTTGACTCAAAGGAGAAGGACTGTGAAGCAGTGGTGGTGGTATGGAAGTCAAGTTTCAGATAACAACAGAATGATTTGACAACTACGTGGCTAACTATCTAGAATTTACACTATCTCCTAGAATCACAGATGTAGAGAATCTGAGAACTGAAAGCAGCCTAGCTTAGAACTATAGAATATCAGAACTGGAAGGGACCTTACAATCATGAAAGCAGAACACCTTAGAATGGGAAAGACCTTAAAAGTCAATTAGCATAAATAGAATGATGGAGATAGCATCACATTTAACAGTAGAAGACCTAGATTCAGTGTCCTACACTCCTACCTACGACTTTTTAATACTAGGAGAGTCAATTCACTTTCTGGGCCTCAACTTCAGCAATAAAATAAGGTTGTACTAGATAACCTTGAGAATTCCTTCCTGCTTAAACTCTATGATCCTAAGGTCCAATGACCTCATAAATCATTGCCTTTTTAGGATTCATTACTATTGCATGCCAGAAATATAACAGAAAAATGACTCACATCCTCAGTTAAAAATCACAGAACTCTCATATGTGTAAGAATCCTTTTCCCAGAACCAGTGGATAGAGCTCGGGACCTGGTAGAAGGAGGACCTGAATTCAACTCCAGGCTCAGACACTTATTAGCTAGCTATAGGACCCTTGGCAAGCCACTTAATTTCTGTCGGACTTAGTTTCTTTATCTGTAAAATAGGGATATTAATAGCACTTACCTCCCTGAGTTTTTGTGACCATAAAATGATAAAAATATATGTAAAGTGCTTTGAATTGATCTATAAATATTAACTATTATTTAATTTAATATATTAAAATTAAATTATAATTATTTAATAATTAATTAATATTAATTATTGCTACTATTATTTTTACTTACTTCATTGCATGCTTCTATACATAAGTAAGAAGATACAATTTGTGTTGAGTTTTGGAGAAAGCCAGGAAAACTAAGAGATGGAGGTGAGGAATGAGAACAGTTCAGGCATGTGGCACAGTCAGTGCAAAGGTTCAGAGATCCAAATGATATGTTGTTTGTTGAGGCTTAGCAAGTAGGCCAAGATAGCTGGGTCATCTAAATCCTGGAGGGGAAGTTTATAAAGAGATTTAAAAATACCAAACAGATAACTTTAGATATGATTCTGGAGGCAATAGGGAGCCACTAGAGTTTATTACATGTGAAAGTCTTAGGGAGAGGGTCAGGGGCAAGAAGAAGGGATATGGTTACAGTTACACTTTAGAAAAATCTCTGTGACTAAAATGTTCATTGATTTTGATCCAGAGGTTTTGCTATTAGACACATTTCCCAAGGAGATAAGAGACAAAAATGCAAATTATAACCATAATGTATTATTACTATGCTTTAAAAAGTGACAAACAAGGTGAATAAAGAGAAGCATGGAAAGACTTACATGAACTGATGCAAAGTGAAGTAAAGAAAGACAGGAAAATGATATGCACAAATAATACGATAATGTAAATAGAAAGCACATGTCCACCAAAATGATTGAAACTTAATGTTATGAAATTATAAAGAACAAGCTTGGTGCAAAAGAAAAAATGTGAAAAGACACCTCCCTCTTCTCCTTTGCAAAGGTTTCACAGACATGAAACACAGTCTATAATGTCAGATATCTTTTTCAATGTACTTATTAGTTTTGCTAAATTTTTTGTATCTTTTATTATTAAAAAAATCTTTTATAATGAAAGGGATCACTAAGGGGGGGAATACAAGAGGAAATCTAAGCAATTTATCAATGAAATATATTTAACAAAAATTACTTCATTAGTTCAGTATATGATTGATTGGAGTGGGGAGACTCGCTAGATGATTATTGCAGTAATCTAAGTAAGACGTAATATTGGTCTGAACCAGGATGGTGGGTATGACAGCAGAAATCCTGTAGTATGTGCTTGATAAATACTCATTAATTGTTTGACTGAATGACATGTACAAGACATATTCTGAAGATAGAAATGACAAGATGTGGTGATGGATCAGATATACGGGGGTGAGTTCAACACATGAAATAACAATAACACTAAGGTTGTGAACTGAAATAACCTGGAAGATTATGGTAGTCTTTTTTTTTAATGAATTTATTTATTTTTAGTTATCAACATTCACTTCCATAAAATTTTGAGTTTTACATTTTCTCTCCCTCTATCCTTTATGTCCTCCCGAAGATGGTATACAATCTGATACAGGTCATACATGTACATTCATATTAAACATATTTTCACATTAGTCATGTTGTAAAGAAGAATTAGAAACAATGGAGGAAACCACTAGAAAGAAGAAACAAAAAAAAAACCCAAAAAAAAAGCAGAGAGAGAGAGAGCCCAAAGAGTATGCTTCCATATGCATTCAGACTTCAAATTTTTTTTCTCTGAATGTGGACAGCATTTTCCATCATGAGTCTTTTCAAGTTGTCTTAGATCATTGTCTTGCTGAGAAAAGCCAAGTCAATCAAAGTTAATCATTGCACAATGTTGCTGTTACTGTGTACAGTGTTCTCCTGGTTCTGCTCACTTCTCTCAGCATCAGTTCTTATAAGTGTTTCAAGGTGTTTCTGAAATCTGCTTACTCATCAATTTTTATAGCACAATAGCCATTCTGTAATTGATGGCTATCCCCACAGTTTCCAATTCTTGGCCACCACAAAAAGAGCTGCTATAGATATTTTTGTACATGTGGGTCCTTTTCCAATTTTTATGATCTCTTTGGGATACAAACCTAGAAGTGATATTGATGGATCAAAGGATATACACAGTTTTATAGCACTTTGGACATAGTTCCACATTGCTCTCCAGAATGGTTGATGAGTTCACAACTCTGCCAACAATGCATTAGGATTCCGATTTTCCTACATCTTCTCCAATATTTATCATTTTGCTGTTTTGTCATGTTAGTCAATCTGATAGGGGTACCTAAGAATTGTTTTGATTTGCCTTTCTCTAATCAATAGTGATTTAGAGCATTTTTTTCATGTGACTATAGATAGCTATAATTTCTTCATCTGAGAACTGCCTGTTCATATCCTTTGACCATTTACAATTGGGGAATGACTTACATTATGAGTTTGACTCAGTTTTCTATATATTTTAGAAATGAAGCCTTTATCAGAGACATTAGCTGTAAAAATTGTTTCCCAGCTTTCTGTTTCTCTTCTCATTTTGGTTGCATTAGCTTTGTGCAAAAAACTTTTCAATTTAATGTAATTAAAATTATCCATTTTGCATTTCATAATGTTCTCTATCTCTTCTTTGTTTATAAATTCTTCCCTTCTCCATAAATCTGACAGGTAAACTATTGCTTGTTCCCCTAGTTTGCTTATAGTATCAACCTTGTGCTGGGGGCTTGGGACCTGGTCCCTGGCTTTATTTACTGGGTCCTCAGGTCCTGGCAGCTGGAGGCTATAGGGGTCTGGCAGCTTACCTTGTACTGAGCTGGGATCAGCAATACTGAAGTTCTTTGGGTGCAGGGAAATCTGGCCTATGGAGGATGGCTGCTGTGAAGCAACAGAAGATTTGGCTGCTGAAGGATGCCTGCCTGCCTGGAATTGTACTTCCTGGAGTTGTGCAGAATCACAGGGAGCTTTGGCTGATGAAATCTACTGGTTCCTCTGCCTGTGCCAAGGCACTTGGTGTTGGTGCTTGTCTGCTCCACCAACTTTGGGCTCTGGATCTCCCCTGGTTTGCCAAGGTGGGGCTTGCCACTGGTTTGCTGGGATGCCTCCTGTTCTGTACTGCACCACCATTACCATAGTGAGAGGAACCTTTCCTTCCAATCCCCCAAGCTTCCTGGGTTAAAAGACTACTGCACTATGTCTTTGTGCTGGCTCAGCTGTTCCTGGGTTTTTCCTGGAGCTATATTTTCTGGGGTATTAGAGGTCAATAAGGGAGAATAACAGCAACTTACCTCTTATTCTGCCATCTTGGGCCCCAAAAGTCAGGATTAATGTAGTCTTGATGGTAATAGAGAAGTTGGAAAGAGGAGAGGGTTTTGTTTTTTATTTGGGGTGGGAGGTGGAATAAAGAGTTCTATTTTGCATGAGTTAAGATACCTAAAGGATATTCATTTCAAGATGTCCAAAAAACAATTGGTGATGTGCAGCTGTAGCTCAAGAGATCAATTGAGTTTAAATATAAAAATCTGGGAATAATCCATCTAGATATGATAATAGAACTCAAGTCAGTTCATGAAATCAACATTTGAGATAGTGTGAAGTAAGATTAGGGCCCAGGACAGCCTTTCATTATACTCATAATTAGTGAATACAACATGGATAAAGACTACCAAAGGGGACTGAGAAGGAAAGATCAAGCAGACAGAAAAATCAATAGAGAGCACTGTCATGAAAATCTATAGAGGAGAAACTATACAAGAAAATAGGGTAATCGACTGTGTCAAATGCTGTAGAAAGTTCAAGAAGGATGAGAACTGACAAAGACTATCAAATATGACAAATTGGAAATAGTTGGTAATGTTAGAGAGAGTAGGTTCAGTTGAATGAGGAAGTCTAAAACTGACAAAGAATTTGGAAGAGAGTAAGAGAAGAAATAGAGACACTGAGTGTAGAATTTTCTGAGAGTTAGGTACAGAAGATAGAAAATATACAGGATGACAGGTAGTGAGAATGGTAGGATCAAGTTTAGCCAATTGTTAGCTAGTCCTAATTCTTGTAGTTTCATAGATTCAGAGCTAGAAAGGACCTTAGAGATCTTTTAATACAAATGTTTCATTTTATAAAAGCAGATGCTGATGCCAGAGAAGCAAAGAGAACTCCATTTTAAAAGCCAGGAAATAGGCAAATATCATGAGCAAAAAGCAGAAATGGACAATGACTATAGATTTTTACTATGGGGACAGGGAAGATAAAAACACAAATTCAGAAGAGGGCAACATTGTCAATATAACCACATCTGAAAAAGGGTAATATGAACTGGTCTCAAGGCCAAAAAGCCTTCTTGGAAGAGCTCAAGAAGGATTTTCAAAGTCAAATAACAGAGGTAGAAGAAAAATTGGGAAAAGAAATAATAGGTATGAAAGACAGAGTCTATAGCTTGACAAAGGAAGGACAAACATTGACTGTAGAAAACAACTCCTTAAAAAGTAGAATTGGCCAAATGGAAAAGGAGATACAAAAGTTAACTAAAGAGAAGAACTCCTTCAAAAGTAAAATGGGTCAAATGGAGGTACAAAAGCTAATCGAAGAAAACAATTCATTAAAAATTAGAACTGGGCAAGTGGAAGTTAATTATGACATATCAAGAATATGTCAAACAAAATCAAAGAATTTTAAAAAAATTAAAGAATGGGACAGATAAGGTCACGTTTGCAAGCAGCAAGGAAGGGGACAGGAGACAGGAAAAGACTGAAGTTAAGAGTGAGTGTGTGGATGATAGTAAGGACAATCTGCAGGAAAAGACAGTAGATGGGATCATGGGTGCATGCATAAAAGTTATCCTTAGTGAGAAGTAAACCTTTTTCTTTAGCCATGACCAGAATAAAGGAGAATATAGTGCGGTATTCAGTCTGAGAAATGTTAGATTAAAAAGGAGGGGAAAAGGGAGAGTTCTTGGCAAATGGTTTCAATTTATTTTCCATGAAATATGAGGCAGGGCCTTCATATGAGAGGGTGAGGAGAAGATGTGCCTGGATGGCCTGAAGAGAGAGGAGAAGTTTCAGAACAACTTTTGTGTGTAATGGAATAGTGAATTGATGTTTGTTTGTATGTTTACTTTGATCCAGTTTAGCCAATTGTTAGATAGTCCTAGTTCTTTTAGTTTTATAGACGCAGAGCTAGGAAGGACCTTAGAGATCTTTTAATACATATGTTTCATTTTATAAAAGCAGATGCTGATTCCAGAAAAGCAAAGTGTCTTGTGTAAGGTCATACAGGTAGTAGTAGCTGTCTGGACTTGAACTGAAGTTCTCTATTCCAAATGTAACATTTTTCTACTAAATAATACTACCACTAACAATTCTTTTCATTGTTAAGATGAGCTCTAACTCTTAGGTAGAACCTTTCTACTGTTTCCAATTCTGTCCTTAGAAGCAACAGAGAACAGAAACTATTGTTCTGCTTAGAAGTCTGACTTTGCAGTAGCTCATATTCTCACAGTTTTCAGTCAGATTTCCAGGGTTTAAACTTGGTTCTTTTGGTCCTTGGTCCTTTTTTTTTTCTTTTTCTTGATTAGAATCTGCAATTATCTTGTTTTGTATCTCAAGGAATAGAAATACAGGCATATCAATCTCTAAAGTAACTAAAAGATTTATTAATGACCTACAAACCAATGATGGAATACTTGTTCATATGAAAAGGATGGAAGAAGTTTTCTAATTCTACCTTACTGAGACCCTTGGGTCGTAGCCCTGGTCTGCTTCTGGGAAAAGAAGTTTGCAAATGTAACCATCAATCTGAAAAATTAACTTTACCCAGATTATAGGCAATTCCACATGACCCAAAGTGAGTAGCATCTGTGTGATTTTATAGTGAGGTAGACAAAAGGAGCAGAAGACTTTTACAAAGCCACCAATCTAGAACAAGCATACCTAAAGTGATTAGGAATATGTCAAATTAGGAATAGACTAGATAAAAATGAACACAAAAGCTTCTTTGGTATGAGAGGCTACATCCAAGAACTTATCAGTCACTTCAGCCATTTCTGTCTACTTTTGCAGAAAACAGGCTATGTCAGTATTACATTCCATTTTGACAATGGAAAGAGTACAATTTCACTATGTTTATTGTTATTTATATAATTTAGTATTTTCATATTCAGTGGCCAAAAATATTGACTTCTTGTAATTGTGAAAGCATGCTCATGTGTTAGAGGGCAAACTGGGGTGGGATAAGAGAGGAAGGATAACTTTGCTAGTTAAACAATATGCCAAATACATATGTATGTGTATATGTATGTATATGCATACATGTACATGTATATATACATATATATACATAAACATACATATACACATATATATTTCATTAAATATTTCCCAATTACATGTAAAAATTTTAAACATTGTTGTTTCATTTTCAGTACCAAATTCTCTCCCTCCCTCCTGCCCCTCTCCCCTCCTTGAGAATGCAAGCAATTTTGTATTGATTATAAGGTGGAGTCATATTTCTATATTAACCACATTGAAAAAGAAAACAGACCAAAAAAAATTTTTTTTTTGTCAAAAGTATGTCTTAATCTGTATTTGGAGTTCATCATTTTTCTCTCTGGAGGTGAATAGCATTGTTCTTCATAGGTCTTTTGGAATTGTCTTGGATCATTATCTTGATCAAAATAGCTAAAGCTTTCACAGTTGATGATCCTTACAGTACTGCTGTCACTGTGTATGATGTCCTCCTGGTTCTGCTCACTTTACTTTGCATGAGATCATATAATCTTTCTCAGGTTTTTCTGAAACCATACTGGTTTTTTTTTCATTTTACCTAGCAAAATGCTATTCCATCACAATCATATACCACAACTTGTTCAGCTATTAACCAGCTGATGGGCATCCCTTTAATTTCCAATTCTTTACCACAACAAAAAAGAGCTTAAATGTTTTTGTAAAAATACATCTTTTTCTCTTTTCTATGGTCTCTTTGGAATACAGACCTAGTACTTGTATTCTTGGGTCAAAGGGTATGCACAATTTTATAGCCCTTTGGGCATAGTTCCAAATTGCTCTCCAGAATGGTTGGATCAGTTCACAACTCCACCAACAATGCATTAGGGCTCCAATTTTCCCACATCTTTTCCAACATTTATCATTTTCCTCTTTGGTCATGTTAGCCAATCTGATAGGTGTGATATGGTACCTAAGAGTTGTTTTGGTTTGCATTTCTCTAATCAATAGTGATTTAGAGCATTTTTTTCATATGACTATAGATAGCTTTAATTTCTTCATTTGAGAACTGCCTGTTCACATTCTTTGACCATTTATGATTGGGGAATGACTCGTATTCTTATGAATTTGACTCAGTTTTCCATATATTTTAGAAATGAAGCCTTTATCAGAGACATTAGCTGTAAAAATTGTTTCCCAGCTTTCTGCTTCTCTTCTCATCTTGGTTAAATTCATCAATATTAGTCATCGCACAATGTGGCTGTTATTGTGTACAACATTCTGTTGGTTCTGCACACCTCACTCAACATTAGTTCATGCAAATCTTTCCAGGTTTTTCTGAAGTCCACCTGCTTATTATTTCCTATGGACCAATAGTATTCCATTACATTCAAATACCACAACTTGTTCAGCCATTTCCCAATTAATGGACATCCCCTCAATTTCCAGTTCTTGGTCACCACAAAAGAGATGCTATAAATATTTTTATACATGTGGGTCCTTTTCCTGTTTTTATGATTTCATTGGGTTACAAACCTAGAAGTAGTATTTCTGAATCAAAGGGTATGCACAGTTTTATAGCCCTTTGGACATAGTTCCAAATTGCTCCAATTTACTATTTTCATTTTCCCAGCAGTTTTTGTCAAATAGTCAGTTCTTATCCCAGAAGCTGGAGTCTTTGGGTTTATCAAAATGTAGATTACTATAGTCATTGACTGCTGAGGACACACGAATTTTGATGCAGTTAAATTAATTCCACAAATACAAAGTTTGCATTATATGCAGAGTAGAGTAGGTGCCATTGAGCTAGGGGCATAAACACAATCACATAAGATTTGGTTACATCATGGAAATTATAATCCAAAAGGGAGATATCCAAATAGACTACAGTGTGTGTATGCATAAACTATAATACCAAATAGAATTTAAGATCAAATAAGAAAAAAGCTCTGAAGGACAGGAATTTACAACCTAGGCTGAATATCAGAAGAAGGTGGCATTTGGACCAATTAATCATAGTTGTAAAGCTGAAAGCAACTTTAAAGATGTTGCTAGTCTTTTTTTTTGGCTAGGTGACCAAAGAGCCTTCATTAACTTCCTGACTCAGCCTGAGTCTTCAGTTTAAGACCTAAACAAGTCAGGACTTTGATATCATTGGTCTCTGCCACCACTTTGCCATGTACAGTCCTCCAAGTGCTGGTAAGGAACTGCTGCTGTCATGTAAGGCATGCACAAGATTGAAGTCCTCCCCCATCCTCCAGCAGGTTTTGATAGATATGGATCTCTGCTTCCAGTCTGCCTTAATGTTCAGCAAGGCCTTGTATTCCTGTGCCTGGCTCTGGCTCTCTGTTTGTGTCTGCCCTAGTCTGCCTCCATGTGTGATAGGGCTGCATCGATCTGCTCCATCTGGATAGCATAACAAGTCTCTAACTCCAGTCTGTCCTGCAAGCTGGTTTTTAGATTTCATAGGGAATCCAGGTCAATATTTATGGACTGGACTGCATGTTTCAGCTCAGTGGCAGTGTTTCAAGCTGCTTCCACCTCCTCAGATCTTGTGTTGATCACCACAGTGCTCTCCTCAATCTGCTGGAACCAGTGTTTATCAAGATCCTCTCTGTTCTTCTGATCCAGAGTGTCATATTAGGCTTGGATGTCAGCCATGACCTTGCTTAACTCCCGAGATTTGGGAGAGTTCACCTCCACAGTCAGTCCAGAGTCTAAGATTTGGGCTTGTAGAGAATTCACCTCCTTCTCTTGGTTCTTCTTCATGAAGAACAGCTCTTCCTGCAGGATTTCAATCTCTGTCTCCAATTGTACCCTGGTCATATTGGGGTCATCAATGACCTTCCAGAGGCCATGAATGTCACTTTCTACAGAATGTCTCATGGCTAGCTCTGCTTCATGCTTGAACTCTGAAGTCATCAGCCACCAGATGGGCATTATCAATCTGTAGGACTGTTCTGGCATTGTCCACTGAGCTTATATAGACCTGCTTCTGCAGATTTTCAAACATCTTGAAATAGTATTCCCATTCTCTGGTCTTAGGTCTCTTCTTGTTCATATGCTCCCTGATTTTCCCTTTCAGTTTGTGATTTTTGGTCTCTAGGCTCCACACATGCTCCAGATAGAAAGCAAAGTGATCATTGAGGTCCTCCATGGTCTCCTTCTCCCCCCTGAATCTCCTCAACCCTGACCAGCTTCCCCCCCACCATCAAGCCCTCTAGCACCCCAGACCCCACAGAAACTGATGGAGGGGGCTGTGGAGATTCAGGACCCAGAGCTGGTGCTTGGGCTCCTGGACTGAGCCCAGGGAGCTTGGTGGAGAAGGTGGTGGAGTGGGTAGTGAAACTCACAATGGTTGGTAGAGGATAGCTGGAGGTAATCTGAATAGTTGGGATGTTGTTAATCTTGACCCCCTCATTTTACAAATGGGGAACTGGAAAGGTTAAGAGAATTATTCAGTATCACACTGATACAGCAGAGAAAGCAGCAGAATGGTTACTTGAGCACTGGTTCTCTAACTCCAGAAATTTTCTTTCTGCTACCCTATACCAAAGTAGGTTGTCTTTGCAATGTGTTTCACATTTTACAAAATATTTCACATATTTTCTTATTTAATTTTCTTGACTGTCTTGTGAGATGGATAGTAAAATAATTAACTGCATTTTTTTAGATGATAAAGTTGAGGCTCAGAGAGATTTGTGACCTTTCCAAGGCCTTATATTAGTGGGGCTAGAACTGAAATGCAAATTTGTTCCAAAACCGTAGTTCCCAGAATCATCAGCAGAGGCAATTCCTTTGGAAAGGAGCTAGTCATCCATCTCAATTACCAACTGACTCACAGTACTGTATTGCACCATGTATGGAATTATGTCCCCTCTCTGGACTCTGGGATCTGAGATATAAAATGAAGAAGCTGAGTAGGTGATATTGAAGGTTTCTTTCAGCTTTGAGAGCCCACCAACTGCCATCCACAGGGCGGACAAACTGGAATAGCTGAAGCAGCAAGGCACTTTGAAGGAGAGACATACTGTAGCATGTTCCAGACAAGTCAAACCACCACTCCCACCATTTTAACCAGTATCTCCCTTCAGGCTTTGATAAAATCAGCCCAGCACCCTGAACCCAAAAAGCCTTTGGAATAGCACTGCTTCAAGTTCAGCAATCACAACCATCCTTCTGGAAAGTAGTCTCTATGGAAATGCATCCCATAGCTGTTCCTGCAAGTGCAGTCACACCTATAGAAGACACAGATAAGAAAGCTCTTCATACCAGTCATTGACACTGTCAAATAGTTCTACATCAGAAACTGATATTTTATCCGTGAAACTGACATTGAAGAAGAGGAATTACCATACACTTTGCTGCTCACTGCACCTTAAAGACCAAGGAAACTTTCCATCTGATTTGTAGCTGAAACCTTCTACAGGTGTTTTCTCCTCTATTAGAATGTGAGCTCTCTGGGAGGAGGATTGTCTTATTTTTACATTTGTATTATTCTATTATACTATTGTATCATTGTTATTATTAATTCTTATTATTCTGTTGTACTATTCTGTTAGTGTTTTGCACATACTTAGCAATTAACAAATGCTTCATTCTGCTCTCTGAAGGAAAGTGTGGGAGAGAAGAGGTGTTAGACTGACCACCAAACTGAAGGTGTACAGAGCCGTTGTGCTGCCTTCATTGCTGTATGCCTGTGAAACCCGGACAACACACCAGCACCATTCCAAGAAACCAAATCACTTCCATTTGAATTGTTTTAGGAAGATTCTGAAGATCATCTGGCAGGATAATATAAACAGACACTGAGGCCCTTTCTCAAACTAAACTGCCAAGCATTCAAATTCTACTGCAGAGAGAGCAACTCCAATAGACTGGCCAGATTGCCCGAAATGCAAAATGTATACTTGCCAAAAAA
This sequence comes from Phascolarctos cinereus, assembly GCF_003287225.1. NCBI lineage: Eukaryota > Metazoa > Chordata > Mammalia > Diprotodontia > Phascolarctidae > Phascolarctos > Phascolarctos cinereus. The sequence goes on along the minus strand of NW_027555625.1, from coordinate 364,500,946 downwards.
GACTATTTTATGGAGAGCTCACACACGGCAAGTGTTTGTATGGTGTCGGGAGTAGTAATACAAGGACACTCTGCAGGTCTCTCTTAAGAACTGTGGAATTGATTGACATGGGACATACTGGTACAGGACTGCTCAGCATGGCATGCCCGCATCAGAGAAGGTACTGTGTCCTATGAGCACCAAAGAAGTAGCCCAAGAGAAACATGAGATGCATGGATTTAAAGAATCCACCCCAAATGTCCAGATGGACTACTTGTGCCTGACCTGTGGTAGAACATTCCAAGCTTCTATTGGTCTGATCAGCCACAGTTGGACACACCGTAACTTGACTCTAGCATAGTAATATCATCATTTTGGTCCTTTTTGAGAACAAAGGACAGCAACCAATCAACTTGGGTGTTCCCAAGATACCCTACACCCACTACCTGTGTGCCTCCCTCACACACATATAACATCACACAGCTAAAGCCTTCATAAATTCCACAATTCATTCTTCACCCCAGTATCACACTCAGAGTGTCATAGTCTCATATGCAACCTCATTGACAGTCAACCATGATGCAATGGAAAAAAGTACTGTATGGGCCTACATGTACACGTTCCAAATCCTAGCTGCACAACTGAGTCACTATGCCATATTATACCCTTTGTAGAATTATTTCCCCCTCTGCACTTTGGTTTCCTGAGATATAAAATTAAAGAATTGGCTGAATGATGTTGAAGGTCTCTCTCCCAGCATTGGAAGTCTATGCTATTCTATGGACAGGGGAAAACTTTGACAAAGGAGAAGCAGATGGAAGGGCATTCTCCCTCATGTGGCTTGGAAGGATACTTTGTTATGCCCCTAAGGGCCACAGCGAGAGAGCTGGGCTGAATGTCTCATTACATTTTTAATGATTTTTTTGTAAGGTTATATAAATAGCTCCATTCAACAGAAGTTTTATAAGCCTTCTGGATTCATATTATTCATTCAGTTAGGGAGTAGTTTCCCTTCAAAAGAATAATTGCTTATTAAAAAACACACACATAAGTATTAATACACACATGTGTATGTATATACATGTATACACATATGTACACACATATGAAAACAACAGAATAACTGTCATTTCATCCAATAAAAAATAACATTTACTGTTGATATTTTATAACTAGCATTATCTTTACCATTTTCAGAGGCAAAGTGGGGGCAATACTAACAATTTTATTATTAATAACAACTAATATTTGCATCAGCACTTTAAGGTTTGCAAAGCCCTTTACATATGTTACTTCAGTTTATTCTCACAACAACCCTGAAAGTAGATGCTATTATTGCCATCATTTTACAGATGAGAGAAATGAGGAAAGCAGAGATTGAGTGGCTTGCCCAGAACCACACTGTTATTAAGTGTTTGGGGCAGGATTTGAATTCTTGTCTTCCTGACTTTAAGTCGAGAGTCAAGAGAATTATCTAATAGTAATAATACCATATCAATATATGTAGAGAGGCGACTTGGACTCATAGATGGAGTCAAGTTTCAAATTAAAGGAACATCAGGTTTAAGTCCTACCTCTGATGAAAGACGTGTGCATATAAAAAACATATACACAAATTCGTTAATGTGCTGTTGATTTGCCGATAGGAAGAAACAGTGAATTCTATAAGCAGGAGGCTTTAAATGGAGCTGCCAATGAATTCTTTGAGGAACAGGGATGCAGAGGGAAGACTACTGGACTTGGAATGTTCACTAGCTCAGAGACCCTGGGAAGGAGACTTATTATTTCTGATCCTATTTCTTCATCTTAAACTTGAAAGTGATAATGCTTGCATTGAATGCTTCAGAAATTAGAATAATCAAAGGAAATTTTATTTTATAATATTAATAGCTGTCCTTCAATTTACATGTTTTGTTGAAACTTTTGTTGAAACACCTCTGGGTAGAGGACAAATGACAGAAACTAAATAAGGGAGATCAAATCGAAGGGTATTGCAACAGTATAGTGGAGTGTTAGGGACATTTATGTGTCATTCACTGATGTGAACTATGATTTTAGTTCTGGTTGTAATGCTCTGGATGATGTACAATTTGGTGTCACTAAGTCTTCAGAATTTTCACCCTCCCATACTAAAGCTTATATTAGGGACCTATTTGTACAACATTTGGTTTAATTGATAGCTCCCTATTTCCAAAGCAGCAATGCTCAGCAAAGGCCCCTTCTGGAATCTGAGAATGTCTTAAGCAGTAGTGGGGAAGAGCAGAAGAGTCAAGCATTTGGGGAATCCATTTGTTGAAATGTCCATTGACCTCTTGAGGTCATGGAGTTCATTCCCTTGCCACTGGACAAAATCAAATATGATAAATAAAGGCATGTTGTGTCTGCTGTATTTTAAACTCACAAAAGTTAAACTAATCTCAAATTAAGTTTTGAAATAGAGGATTCTAACTTCTTAAAGACTATTTTAGCAGATCCAAATCTCCCTGGGGTGTTACCAGGCAGAAAGGGCTCTGAGCATAGACTCAGGGGTATATTATGGGCCATACAAGGTTCACTTGAAGTAGATGTGGTAAGTTTCATCCTAATGGATTGGCTTTCAGGACATTTTATTTTATTTTATTTGCCACATCACTTTAAGATTCTGAGCAACTTGAGAGCAGGGATTGACTTTGCCTTTCTTGTATCTCCAGAGCTTAAGACAGTACTTGTTACACTGTAGGTATTTAATAAATGCTTATTGTCTGATTGAATATATACCTTCTACAACATTATGGAGCATTTGCAAATCTGCATCGGTGAAAGTATGTAAATCAGTGTAGTAATGGCTCTTTTGAAGTAATGGAGATCATGTCTTATAAAATCCTGTATTAGATGCTTTGGAATACATAGAGAAGCATAAAATTTAGTTTCTTTCCTCAAAGAGATTACCTTAGTGGTGGGGTTTGGGGTATGTCTAAAAAGATCCATGGTTCTTCCTGTTTCAGTCTTCCTTATAATATCATTGAACTATGGGCATTGCCTTAAAGATTAGAAACATAAAAATCCACCCCCCCATTTGTGTTCAATTTGCCTTGTCTGATTTGTCTTGTAATTTCTCTTGTCCACCTGAAAAGTTATGTATCTTTAAAATTCATTCTATTTTCAAAATGAAATGCTATTTTCAATAAAAGTTTCAATTTGATTTATTTATGTTATAATTTAATGGTTCTTTAATTTTCTCTTACTTGTAACTAATCTTTAATTGAATATAGCTCTTAATACTTTTAGGTTGTTTCTCTGTCTCCATATAATTATATATAAAATGTATATATTTATGTATATGTATATATATATACGTGTTTGTCTTTGTTACATTATGTACATTGTAAATGCCTTGTGTATATGTATTATGTATGTATGTATGTGTGCATATAAAAAACATATACACAAATTCATTAATGTGCTGTTGATTTGCCAATAGGAAGAAACAGTGAATTCTATAAGCAGGAGGCTTTAAATGGAGCTGCCAATGAATTCTTTGAGGAACAGGATGCAGAGGGAAGACTACTGGACTTGGAATATTCACTAGCTCAGAGACCCTGGGAAGGAGACTTATTATTTCTGATCCTATTTCTTCATCTTAAACTTGAAAGTGATAATGCTTGCATTGAATGCTTCAGAAATTAGAATCCTTAAAGGAAATTATATTTTATAATATTAATAACTGTCCTTTAATTTACATATTTTGTTGAAACTTTTCTTTTTCTTCTTTGCTGAATTTGAAGTTTACAGAATCAAAGCCTCTCACTGTTGGAAGGAACTGCAAAGTTTATTTAGTCGAACTGTTACCCAAATAGGAGTCTCTTATGCAGTTTCCTATATAAGTGATAACCTCTGCTTGAAGAACTCCAGTGAAGAAATCCCACTACCTCCTCAGGCAACTCATTCCTCTTGTGGAAATCTCTCTTTGTTAGGACAGCTTTTGCTTACATCCCTACTTTTGATAGCAAGGACTTCTCATTAATCTTTATATCTACCCTAATGTAACATAGGGCTTTGCACATGAGTTGTTTAATATGCCTAACATGCAAGCATATTTTGTGGTTCTTGTTAAAACAGGGCTTACCACGTAATGTTATGGTGGCGTATCAGTGGTGCTCTCTAGGACAGATGCTGAATATCAACATTAAATAAATATTAGATCATGCTCAAAGGCAAGGTCATTGTGTGTGTGTGTGTGTGTGTGTGTGTGTATGTGCTGTTGTGTGCTAAATATCATTTAATCATCCTATGAGAATTAAATAAAAAGGTAACGATAGACTAATCTATGTTCTGTTTCTTAAAACTTAAATTTTCAAATACCAGTTAAATATTTTCACACTGAAGATGAAATAATGGAGTCCCCCTTTCCCTTTTATCATAAATCTGAGTGTGGGCTAAAATTACAGGCAACAAACTAACCCCTTTCCTTTTTTTTTTAAGGGCTGAGATCAGATTGGGGATGGCTAGGTGACACAGTTGAGAGAGTGCTTAACCTGGAGTTAAGAAAACATCCTCCTGAGTTCATTTCTGGCCTCAAACACACTAGCTGTGTGACCCTGGGCAAGTCACTTAACCCTGTTTGCCTCAGTTTCCTCAACTCTAAAATGAGCTTGAGAAAAAATGGCAAACTAATCCATACCTTTCCCAAGAAAACCCCAAGTAGGGTCACAATGAGTCAGACATGACTGAAAAATGATTGAACAACACAAAAATCATTTTCCTTAATACAATTTGGATTTTATCATTTCAATGGGGGAAAAAGCACTGATCTATTCAACTGGTAATAATAATAGCACCTATCTTCTGAGGTTGTTGTGAGGATCAAATGAGATATTTTTAAAGTACTTAGCAGAATGCCTAGCAGGTGATAAATATTTAATAAATCCTTCTTTCCTTTTTTCCTTCCTCCCTCCCTCTTTTCCTCCTTTCCTTCCTTTATCTTAATAATGAGTACTAATTGATTGATATGTTTGAGGCCATTCTCAATGCTAACACTGTGGTATATTATTCTATAGCCTATGGTCTGTATTTAGGATCTTACCTGGTCTCAATCTCCCAACCATTTAAACTAGTCCAACCTCATTTTACTGATGAAGAAACTAAGGCCATCAGCAATTTAATCTCTTGTTTAATGTTACAGAGTCAATAAGAAGCAGAGTCAGAGATTTAAACTCATGCATCTTGAGTCCAAGTCTAATCAACCAATGAAAGACTGCATGGAGAAGCATTTATTAAGTGCTTACACTATCAAATAAGGTCAAATAAAGTCAACATACATTTTATTAAGCACCTCCTATATGTCTTTCACTATGCTATGAGAGAAGTAGGATATTAAGCAGTCACAGATCTTAAGGAGCTCACATTCTAAATGAAAGAAACAGCTCATATAGGAGGGTTCAGCTGCAGCTCAAATGACAATGCCCAGGGGTTTATAGGGAGCAGTTGCTGAAATGATAATGCTTGGTGGTCTGTTACCAGAAGGATTATAATTGGTGACTGCTTGCTTATTCCATCAGTGTGATGTTAAGACAGAAATGGACTCAAAGTGTGAGGTAGAGAAGGGGCTCAGGGTTCACTAACTTGTGGGGTGAGATTAGGAGGTGCCAACATCTAGCTAGAAGGATATGTGGGGAAAAGGGATTTGTCTAGAAGGTTGGGGGAAGGGCTAGCCATAGAGCTTGTTCCATTGTATCCGCCAGTACCCCCAGCCCATCTGGGCTGTACCTGGGTTAGGACACAGTAGGAGGATTGATTCCGTACAGAACCTGAGCCTTCTGGGCCCTCCCAACTTCAGGTTAGGATGGAAGACTAAAAGCCATAGTCACTCTTCACTACCTTTTACTTCCAACCATTGTACTTCACACTTATAGAGGTAGGAGGAGGGGAGGAAGCTGTGGAAAAGATTAATTTTCTCTTATTACTTTTGTAGGCAGCATGTGGGAACAATGAGATTTTCCCCCAGACTGAACCTTAGCAATAGCATGAGTACTTAACAGGATGCTTTGAAAGAAGGGGTTATTGCAGAACCTTCTTCCACCTTGGAGGGAGACTGGCTGGGGGATTTGGAAAGATATGCGGCCTCTAACTGGCATCTGCATGCATAATTTATTGTCTTGGTCAGCATATTCTAACTGGAATAGAGGGAATCATTTCATTTAGGTTAGTGGTGGAAAATACAGACTTTGATGGCAAACCTGAGACTGAAAGCTACAGTCTGAAGTCCCATAAATTAGTGTAGATGGAGAGCATAAGGGACCTTTTAAATGTCTAAAATTAGACTGTTTGGAGCTTTCTTGGTTACTTTACTTTCATATCAGAGTGCTACAAGTAAAGGAAAGAATTTCATACTTTCCTCCACAGGACAGTGACTGAAAATGGACCCCGTGGCTTTTGAAGGGGAGTATGACACAGCTTTCTTTCTGACTTGGGTTATTACAGAAAATGAACCAAGTAACCCCTCACTGTACCCCGATTTTGCACCCTGCCTGCTTCCTCCCTGCTGCCTCCTACCCTCAATCACCAAATGGGCTGATGAAATTTTCAGCACTCTTTCCAAAGTGTACTACTTCTTCTATGCCTTAAGGGTATCACAGCATTTTTATTTGGATTCGAATGATTAAAGAGCTAATTTTCTTAGTGGGAGGTGAGTACAACGCATTTATATAGAAAGGCTGTATTACAGAGCTATGGATTTTATAGTGAGATGGTAGCCCAGGGGATTTCAAGCCATCAAAAGTTATGGGTGTGGGCAGAGGAATTTAGGTAATAGACAATGAAAAATAAGAAAAAGGAAGGAAGGATGGAAGGGAGGGAGGGAGGGAGGGAGGAAGAGAAAAAAAGTTGAAGGAAGAGAGAAAAAGAGGGTGGAAGGAAGAAAGAGAGGTGATGGTTCCACTTTAGAATAATTCTTACTATTCAAATCAGGATGGAACTTTTTTACATAACTGGGAATTGTTACTAATTATAGAGCAGGTGAAGAACTGACTTTTTAATCTGTTCCTCTTTATTCAAGGGCTTGACCATTTTTCTTTTCTTGATTTTTTAAATCCATTTATGTTCTCAAAGGAATTTTGACTGTATTAACATTATCCTGTTAATGCTCTGTTCTCAAATGCAAGCTCTATGTTCAGTGTAGGGGGACACTTAATATTATAACTCATTTGACATTTTCTTTTCCTGTGTGGCCAAGACTTGTTTTAACTTTGCTCAGTTAAATTTATACATGTTGCACATGCATGTACTTGCAAAGACAGCAATTTAGAAATGTTAGAGCTGGAAGGGACTTTAGAAATCAACTGGTAGAACTACCTCCTTTTACAGTGACACAGAGGCCCAGAAAGGAGGGTATGACTTGTCTAATATTACATAGTGAAATAGTGGTAAATACAACACGGTTCACTCCATTATAACTTTTGCACTTCATTTGAAAATGATTATTGGTTTAATCATTTTCTGAACTAAGAGAATTGTTTTCAGAGGTAACACATTAATAAAAAATCGTGAAAATAGCAATACTGTGGTGTTAACCATATTATTACAGACTTAAAATATTGAGAAACATATATGTAGATTTTGTTATAATCATGTCTTAATGAACAAAATGTTCCACTGGGCTGGGATCTGATTGCCTAACCATAGAATCAGATTGCCTTCCTTATTTCTCTCACCCAAAGATTATTGAGGAAGTTCATACTCTACTCAACATACTTTGATCCTAGGACCAGCATATAGTATTTTCCTGGTTTGACCTTCCCCTTGAGAGGTAAGGGTTCATAAAGCCCAGTTAGTTTACCACTACCAAGATGCCTAATCCAGCTTAATTCATGACATCTCAGGTTCCTTCTTTATTCTTCTATCATTCTTTAACCTTGTAATTCTGACCACCACATTAATAATATAAAGATCTCCCAGAAGGGAATTACTGAAGTAGTGATAGAAGTGTGAGATTGTGAGTGACAAATCTGGGATTTAAACTCAGTGTCAGTGTCCTTACCATTACAATGAGCAGTCTCATATAGAGGATGTAACCCAAAGTAGGCAGATTTTAGGCCCACTGCCCAATTTGCAGTACTGTATTTCAATTTAGGGCAACACGATAACACTTTAGGAATAAGATGTTAATAAACTAGTGTCTATCCAAGAAGGGTAACCAAGGAAACCATGAAATTTTGGGAGTAATGGAAATGACTGGGATTGTTTAACCTATAAAAAGAGAAACTTGGGGTTAACAAACAAACGACATAAGGTCTTGATGTAGAAGAGGTATTTAATTTGGCTTATTTGGCCCCAGAAGGCAGTAGTATGAGTGGAGGTTGCAGAAAGGCAAATTTTGCTTTTACATAAGAAAGCAAATTCTTAACAATTAGAAATGTCCAAAAGTTGAATTAAATTTCTCAAAAGGAGATGAGTACCTATCATTGTATGTTATGTGGTTATAAAAATATAAATTTAAGATATTAAAATAGATATTGGATGAACAATTCTAAGAGATAGTATAGACAGGAATTCAACAGTTAAGGTTTAGATGAATGGCTCCAGGGGTCCTTTAAAAGCCTGAGGGGAAATTGAGCAAGTTACTTCTCTAATTCTCAATTTCTTCATTTGGTAAGAATGAATTTGCCAAGTGTCTGGCAAATTTAATTAAGGTTTTTAAGAGCAAAAAGGATTAGGGAGGGATAAAGTAGTTTATGCATATTCTCCAAGATAGATAGTATAGGGTGTAACTATAGTAAAGGAAGAAGAATAGCAGTTGAGATACCCAAAAATTATAAGGAGAAAAAATCCAAAAAAGCAACCACTGGTACAAGCATGATCTCAAATGTCTATACATAAATAACCATTAAGCATTAATCGGTGAATGGGCATTGACTCTGTCAAACTGTAACCTCTTAAAGATCTTAGCTTGAAAAGGCCACCAAGGTCCCTCACTGTATCCTGGACCATCTCCAGTTGTACTCATGCATATCTTGCCACTGGACTCAGATGGCTCCAGAAGAGAAAGTGAGACTGGTGACTTTACACAGTCTTCCTTCACTTCACTTCAATTTCATGTCATGGCATCACCTCCCTGATGTCATAGTCCTTTTCAAGAATGAAGGAAAAATAGCAGCAGCAGCAATAAACTTTAAGCAACAGAAGTCCTACCACAAAGAAGCATTTTTTGTTGTCACTAAAACTTGAAAGGATAAAGTTCATGAGGGTTTTATTGCTTGGAAACAGTATAATTTATTTAAAATAAATAGGTTAAAAGAAAAGGGAGGGAAGGGAACCACCCTTATACTTAACACCTTGTGATTACATTAATTAGGGTTGAAAGGAATTCTATCCTCTCTATAAGAGTACAGAATAAAAAAAATTGCATGTTCCTTCCCTCAAAGGTCAAGATGCTCAACAAAAACATAAACAAAAGGGAAAACCTATAACTGAAAAAATTTACCACAGAATTTAGTGCTGAAAAAATTTATGGAATCTTCTGAATGACAAAATAGGCATGTAATATACGGAAAATATATACATCTCCACATCACATAATACCTTTACAAAATAGACTATGCATTAAGACACAAAGAAATCATAAATAATTAAAAAAAAAGAAATACTAATCACATTCTGTACAGACACAACAAAAATAATAATTAATGCAGGGAGAACAATCAAAACATACACATCTAAATAGCAATTTAATAACAGCATCTTGAATAATGAAAGGGCCAAAGAGAAAATCGGAGAAACAATTAATAAATTTGTGAAAGAAAATGATAGTGATGAGGCCACATACCCAAATTTTTGGGATGAAAATAAAGAAATCCTCAGAGGAAAAAAATAAATTGGAACCAATATTAATTAAAGAGACAAAGAGTAAAGTGAATATGTAACAAAAATGAAATTGAAAAATTGATAACCCCAAAATAAATACAAAAAAAAAATCTTTAAAACTTAAAGGAGAAATAAATATATTGGTAAATATAATCACTATGACATTGACAAACAAAACAAAAATTGACTCTTTAAAAAGACTAACAAAATCAGTAAACTTTTACTGAACCAGATTAGAAAGAAGAGGAAGAAAAATCAAAATAAGTGAGCTAAATGCAATCAAAACAGAGAAGAAATGTTTAAATGATTATCAGAACCTACTCACCAGAGTTACATCCATGAAATAAGGAATGGAAAAGAAGTCAATTATATATTAAAATATTTAATAGATTACTGGAGCACCAAATAGAAATCTTATGCAATCCAGTCTGAGAAAAAATAGCAAGCAGTACTTAGTGATTCCACATGATAATAAGAAATACCATAATGAATTCAAAACATTGAAACATTAAAACATGTAAGGTATCTACTACCAAAAATAAGTGTCCTAGTAAATGGGTCATAATGAGTTAATTTAAAAATCAGTTTGTTGTTATTCAGTCATTTTTCAGCTATGTCCAACTCCTTGTGATCCCTTTTGGGGCTTTATTGACAAAGATAGTAGAATGACTTGCCATTTTCTTCTCCAGCTTATTTTAAAGATGAGGAAACTGAGGCAAACAGGGTTAAGTGACTTGCCCAGAGTCACACGGCTAGTAAGTCTCTGAGGATGGATTTGAATTGAGGAAGACGAGTCTTCCTGACTCCAGGAGGCCTGTCACTTTATCTACTGTGCCACTTAGCTATGCTTAAAAAAAAATCACAGGACTCTCTGAAAACCATGACCAAACAAAATATGTGGATAACATAATCAAGAAAAGACAACAACAATAGCCCAGGAGTGTTCTTCTCCTCCAGAGCCATGTGAGTCCAGTGGCCTGATATCCATCAGTATGACTGGAGATGACCAAGGATGCAATGGGAGACCCTGGCCCTGTTAATCTGAGGTGTTTTCGTATTGTCACTTTGAGTGGGGTAATGACCAGTGAGTGAATAAGCCTCTTTAAGTAGTGAGTGAAGGGATGGCCTCTTTAATAATACTTCAAAAAAAAAAAAAACTGGAGGAAAAGGTCCTCAGGGTTGCTGGCTTTAACAAATGATGAATGCAATGAATAAAGAGAAATATGGAAAGACCTACATAGACTGATGCAGACTGAAGTAAGCAGAGTCAGGAAAAACAACATACATAATGATTTCAACTAAGGAAATGGAAAGAACAACCACAAAAATATCTAAAATGAATATGGCAAAATTACAAAAATATTCATGACTTGAAAGAAAAGATGAGAGAAGATGCTACCACCTTTTACCTTTGCAAAGGTGGGAGGCCCATATGTGTTTATATCTAATTTCAGACTTCTTCAATGTTATATTTTCCATTATACTGATTTTTCCTCTATATTTTTTTTTGTTCTTAAAATATTCATTGTTATAATTAATGAGTCTCTGAGAGGAGGTGAAAAGATATTAGGGGAAATTACAATGATGTTTTAAAAAAAGTCATCAATAAAATTTAATTAAAAAAATAATAAATCCACAAGTTACTTTCTGAAAGAAACCCCAAATTGAAAATACACAGTGTTGTCATAGCCAAATCCGGAGCTTCCTGATCAAAGAAAAAGTACTGCAAGTAGCCAGGAAGAGAGTTCAAGAAGCAAAGAACCACTATACAAATTACAACAACAACAAAAAAAAATACTGCAACTACTAAAAATCATATGTTTTATATGGCATAAGACATATAAACAAAAATAAAACCAAATCTTATTTAGTAAAATTGAGTATAATCCTACAGTAGAAAAATTAAACAATTACAACATTCAAGTATTCTTGATGAAAAGGCTCAAAGTAGGTGGAATATTAGAAACAAAAACAAAAACAGGAGATGAGACAAACCTAGAAAGTTTAGTACATTTGAACATTTGGAAGGGGCAAGATAATGAAGGAATACTTGCATTCAAACTGGAAAAGAACAGAGAAATCTCCTTCCAAAATCTTATCTTCAGTGGTGACAGAGAGTCTTAATAAAAATAAATGTGTAGTCTAAGGTATGGTTTTGTTCTATTTTGTTGCTTTTCATGGAGGAAATGAAAAAGAAGGGAAATGGAATACAGTAGAGTTGAAATGAGGAAGTGGGGAGGGGAAGTTATTATTGTTCATAATTGGATTATTCTAGAAGAGTATATAAAAATGAAGGAAAGTATAGGATAATTTAACATCTCATGAACTTCACTCTTGTATAAATCAGGCAAAGGAGGTTGAATAAACTTACTTATCCCCTCCATCAAGCCCCCATGCAAAGTATAGAAATATACTAAATTCAGCAGGTAGAAAGGCAGGGACAAGGCAAGGTAGGATAAGGTTGGGAAGGGTATGGTCATAAACAAAACAAACTCTGGCTTTGAGGAGTGAATCATAAAATGAGGATGAAAAGAAAAAAGAGAAAATGTAAGAGGCAGTGATCAGGGTCTGGGTTGATGAAGAGACATGGGACAGGACAGTGGTATCAGACCACTTAAATTATGGATTTCTAGTGTTGTTCCCTACCTTCTTTATATGGGGAGTAGGCAAGTGCCCAACACTAATGAAAATTATAAGAGGATAGGATAGAGGAAAAAAATAACAATTAACAATGCTCTTGAATGTGAATGATGTGATAAAACAGAAAAGGGTAGCAAAATAGATTCCAAAGCAAAATCCAAGAATATGTCATCTACAACCAATATACTGAAACATAAAGATTCACAAAGTTAAAATTAAGGGCTTGAGCAAAGTCTATTATGCCTCAGGCAAATTCAATAAGCAGGAACAGAAATCATAATCTTAGGGAAGGCAACAGTGAAAAATAGATATGTTTAAATAAGATAAGCATGGACATTCCATTATGCTTAAAGGCACCATAGATTAATACACACACACAAACACACACACACACACACACACACACACACACACACACACACACACATATAATATATATATATATATATATATATAGAGAGAGAGAGAGAGAGAGAGAGAGAGAGAGAGAGAGAGAGAGAGAGTATATACATATTCATTCAATGGCTTAGCATTCAAATATTGAAAAAGAAAACTAATCGAACAAGGAACAATTGAGAGCAATACTGTAATAGTCAGGGATGTAAATGTGATTCTTTCAGACCTAGAAAAACATTATGAAATGATAAACAAGAAATAAGGTAAGGACCTGAATAGAATATTAGAAAAGTTAGATATATATTACAGTATGGGAACTGAGAGGAGTATATGATATTACTCAGCTTTGTATTTTATCTTTAAAAAAAAAAATCACCATGTCAAAGTGTGTTAAAAACCCAACCCAATGAAGAAAAGCAGAAATAATAAATATATCCTTCATTGATCACAATGCAATAAGATCATAATCAATAGAAGGCATTTAAGGAAGAATTCAAACTTAATTGGCTAATATAATAAATAATATAGTTTTGAAAAATATATGTATTAAATATATCATAGGAACAATTAATAATTTTGCCAAATAATTTTTTAAGCGGGATAACTTAACAAAAATTTTAGGATACAGCCAAAGCAGTTATTTGGGGAAAATGTATATATTGAAATACTTTAATCAACAGAAGAGTAAAAGAACACGTGAATTGGGAATGAAACACACAAACATATATAGGGAAAAAATACCACATAAAAACACCAGTAAAATGCAAAAGAAGGATGTTGGAAAATCAAAGAAGAGATTTTAAAAATTGAAAACAAAAAAAGGCAATGAATTGTTTAAAGTAAACTTTAATATCACAGGATTATGATACACCAACTGGTTGCTAATTTAATTTAAAAAGAAATAGGGAAAGATTGAAGATAAAGTGGAGGGGATGAGAGGAAATGTAAAGCTTTTCCAGTAGAATATAACCTCCTGAAAGACAGAGTAAATTCTGTCTTATTTTTGTTGGGATGACAGTTAAGAGCTTGAAGAGAAAGAAGTTTGGAGACAATTATGGTGCAGAATGACATAGAGTTAATAGGGATAAAGATGAAAGAATTGCCTTGCTGCTAAGATCTGGTTGATCTTCAATAACATGATTAGTAGGGAATCTAATATCAGGAGGATGGTTATGGTTATTGTTGCTGTGGTGGAGGTTCTTGTTATTCTGCTTGATTAGATTATGTGATAATTGATAGGGGAAACCTTTAGTGAAGAAATTAACCACTGGCACATAGTAGGTTTTAACAAATGCTTGTTGATTTGTTTGCTGAAGTAGAACAGCCATCATTCTGCAATTTATAATCTTGGGAAACCAAGGGCTAAGTGATTTGCCCAGGAAAAGCGATTATGTGTCATAGGCGAGTACTGAAACCATGCCTTCTGACTTTGAAGCCAATTCTCAATCCACTACATCATTCAATTTTCTCAAAATGAGAGAAGGAATAAAGAAAGTAGATGATGGGAGGGGTCTAAAATTAAGGATGGGCAGATGGATAGTGACAATTAAACAAGAGGGCTAAGGGTCTCAAGCATGGTGGATAACGTATCCAATTTACTATACTGTCCAGCTTACCGCAGTATCAGGACTAAAGGTATGGGGAGAAAAGAAACTAGAGCAGGGATGATAGCCTGGGAGATCAGCATATGATGTAGGTATTGACAGTTTCACTTTCCAGAGTAACGAGGCAGAAGGAGAGAATAAAGACTGGGAGATTATGGTTAGACAGAAGAGTTTTAAAGTTTGTGTAAATAGACCTGCAACTGTTTGGGGTTATTTAGAATTTCCATGACATGACTACACTTATGAGTAACTAAGGGACAATGTAGGTATAGGTCATGGGAGTTGATAAAGTTTATGAATTGTCCGGTTTTTTGGAAAAGCAATACATGTGAATATTAAAGTCCCAAAGCATGAGAATTGTGGTTGGGTTGAGAGAAAGGCTGTGAGCCAGATACAAACTAATTAAGAAAGGAAAGAAGGTGATGTTTGAGCCTCTAGATGACAGAAACAAATATCTGGATGGATAGAACTTAAAAGAAGAAGTTATTGACTGATGCAGCCGAAAAGAGGTCTACAAATAATAGTGAATTTCATTAATATGCCCATTCCTTCTCTTTGTTCATTGTATCAGAAGCAACGAACACTATTTTGAAAGGCAAGAGATTTGATACTTTCAAAGAAAAGGCAAACAAATAAAAAACTAATCAGATTTCCTTATAAACCAGAATATGGACAAAGTATAAGAGGATTTGATATAGGATGAAATGAAGTCTGTTTAATGATGGAGTGTAATCTTAGTGGTGGCAAAGAATGAAGTGAACAGAGGAGGTTAGTGACTGGGTTAGAACAGTGCTGAGCTTATTACAGGAAAGAATACCAAAGAATGATAGGCATTGTAAGGAGTTTCTACCTCAGAAAATAATGCCTAACTCATTGGAATGCAAAGAATAGGAGCTAAGAATTTACTAGGCAGAGGATAATGGAAATACCAATTAAATGACAAACATAATTGATTAGAACAGAGTACTGGATCATTAATGATATTGGTAGCTCTGAAGTTAGTTATGGACGATACCAGTTCTGTGGATAGCACTTCATTCTCCGTCATAATCTTTTAGGGACTAGTGCCAGGGCTGATAAGTCTGAAAGCAATGGTACCTGGGAGAGTTGTGTGGCTATAAGCACTATAAGCCCAGTCCCTGAGAGAGAACAGGTTGGAACCAGGACTATGGCGGTGAAGGCAAAGGTAGCAGTGGTGCTTGGTTTTAATTTTTGTTTATTTTTTTTTGGGGGGGGTTGTTGTTTGGTTGGTTTTTTGTTTGCTTTTGTTTGTTTATTTTCTGCAATGGAAATACTGGTTTCCCAGATGGAATGGTTAACAGCACTGAGTAACGTTTCCCTCCTTGTGACATCCTAGTATTTCAAATGGGAAATTAAGTGTAACAATAAAATCCATTTCCATCTTTCTTAACCATCTATACTAGAGCTCTAATTGTGCCATTTTAAGATATCATAAACATTTGGCTTCATTGGAATGCATAGAGGATGGGTCTAATGTGCTGGAAGACCTGGGCACTACAATTCTGAGGCCTTATGCAGCTGTTTTCTGTGCTCAATTCTAACTAAAATAATAGTAGAATAGCAGAAAGAAGGAATCCTTGGACATTAAGATTTGGAATTGTAAGTGACTTAATAGATCAACTGATTCCTTTTATTTTTTATACCACAGTTGCTTTCTGACACAGTCCACTCCACTATTGAATCCTTCTATAAGCCAAAGAAAAACAGTAAACCAACTTAAGAAGCAACTATACCTGATAAAATATGCCAAATTCTGCACAACAGTTTCTCATCACTTAACTCCTACAATAGACTGCTGGTCAATCTGCCTTCTACAAACCCATATTTACTCCACCTTTCCACTCATCTGTCAAAGTCTTTCTAATGCATAGTTCTGTCTATATCACCTCCCTACTCAATAAACTCAAGTGGATCAAATATAAAATCTTCTGTTTAGCATTCAAAGTCTTTTATAACTTTCCTTCCCATGCCTTTCCACACTTTCTACACCTAGCATCCTATCCCATGTAGTTGGAGATCCAGTGACACTACTTTTTTGGTGTTCCTCCCAGAACTCCTCACTGAGGGCATTTTCACTGGCTGTTCTTTATGTCCGCTTTGCTCTCCCTCCTAATCTCTGCCTCCTGACTTCCTTCAAGACCAGGGAAAATCCTATTTTCTGCAGGGAACCTTTATGAACTCTCACAATTCTAGTGTTCTCCTGTTATTTCTACTTTATCTTGTATACAGTTCTTCTGTACATAATTGTTCGCATGTTGTCTGCCCCAGGCGATTGTGAACTGCTTGAGAGCAAAGGCTGCCTTTTATAATGCTTTGTATCCATAAAATTTAGTACAATGCCTGGCACATTGTAGGTACTTAATAAATGTTTATTGACTAACAGACTAGTTTTGCACCTCTGTATAGGGACAATGTGTGCTTCATCATCTGGTATCAAAATTGGATTTTACAATTCATCACAATTGATTGACTTTGAGTATTTTATGTTATTATAGTCAGTCCACATTTTATTCTGGTTCTTTTTTCTTCATTCTTTATCACTTGATACATCTTCTTTGTATTTCTAATGTTTATTTTTATGCTATAATAATTTTTTATTATATTCATATGCAATAATTTATTCAGTTATTCTCTAATAAATGGCCTCCCTCTTTGATTCAAATTTTTGTTATTATTATAATTATTATTTCACTTTTTGGTGAGGCAATTGGGGTTATGTGACTTGCCCAGTTTCATATGGCTAGTAAGTGTCAAGTGTCTGAGGCCAGATTTGAACTTAGGCCCTCCTGCCTCCAAGGCTGGAGCTCTATGTACTGTACCACCCAGCTGCCCCTCAAATTTTTATTTTTTCTACCAAAAAATTTTGTTCAATTCTGAGGATTTTGGGGAAAATTAGATCTTCTGGTATTTAAGTTACTTAGAGTTTTGCCATTTTAGTGTATTTTCTTACATAATTACAAATAGTTTTCTAGAAAGATTGGACCAATTTCCAACTCCACTAACAGTGCATTAATGTTCTTGTCTTCCTTCATACAGTCCCTCCAACCAAAGCTAATTCTATTCTTTATCATTTTTTTTTGCCAATTTGATGGATATTAGGTAAAAGAATTATTTTAATTTTGATATATCCTACTATTAGTTATATTGAGTACATTTTCATATCATTGAAAATATTACTTCATTTGTAAATTGTTTTTTTATACCCTTTGACCACTTATATATTTCAACCTTTCATTTTGCAGTTCAGGAAACTGTATATAGCCTTGTGAGGTTAAATGATTTGGCTAGGCTTGCACAGTTAGGGAATAAGTAGAGTCTGGAAAAGATATAGAATCAAGAAAAGAATGTGAGTCATACTTCCCCTCCAAACATGAGCCTTTTCTGAATAAGGATTCTAACTGCGTGTGGTGGTGCAAAATTCTTCACCTGTAAAATATTGATGATGACTCTCCTTTCTGAGTATGGTTGCTAGAAGTTTAGAGATAAATATGTGAAATTGTATGATATTTCTGCTAGGTATCACCAGCTGTTCTAGTTATTCTGTCACTGCTAATTCATTCTCTTCTTGGGTTAGAGAGATGAGCATGTGCTAGAGATGGAAACCTCCAGGTATAAATCAAGAGAAAGGACAAAGATGCTGAAGAGGCTTGTAGGAAGGAAGATTGGCACTGGGGTATATTATTACCAAGAGATGTCACAGTAGAGTCTTTTCTGTCTCCTACCTGAACAGCCTACAAACTTATAAATGTGTATGATAGTTATGGGTATTAGGAAGAACACACATGTTCCTAGATTTATGAGAAAAAAAGCAGAATGTTTAATCATTCACATAATAATGATTCTTATCTCTGTGTCATTTGAACCTTATGAAAGTATTCTCATTTAACACATGAAGAAATAGAGTCTCAGAGAGGGGCAAGAGAAGTGAAAAAACATTTATATGGTGCCTACCATGTACCAGGTACTGTCTCATTTCATCCTTATGACAACCCTTGGAGGTAGATGCTTTTATTACCTTCATTTCATAGGTGAGGAAACTGAGGCAAATTGGTTAAGTGACTTGTCTAAGGTCACACTGCTAGTGTTTTAGACTTGTTTGGACTCATTCCAAACTCCAGTCCCAGCACACTATTCATGGTGCCAGCTATCTCAGAGAGAGGTTGAATGACTTATCTACAAAATAAGTATTGGTTGCAGGTCTATACATAGGTCTATTTAAATATGTAGAACATGTTATCCATGACCTCATTCTGATTATTAGTACTGATGAGTCAGCTGAAACCCTAGGAAACCAAGTGACTTTTCCCAATTTATACCACTAGGTTGTTGCTGAGAGAACGCTAATCCCTAATCCCTAGGTGTACTTGTTTCCAGTGTTTTTTCCACTATATCATGATTTTCTTCCTCCTAACAATAGTTATATTAAGCTATCCATGTTCCTTTCCCCAGAAACCTTTGTGATTCAAACCTAAAATTCAAGAATTACACGTACACAGATTATATACATGTATATCATATGATTAGTCAATCAGCAAACATTTATTAAGTTCTTACTATGTGCTAGGCACTATGCTAACCATTGGGAATAGAAATATAAAGAAAAAGAAAGAAAACCCTTGCCCTCAAAGAGCTTATGTTATAATGGAAGAAGATAACATATAAAGGGAAGCTTAAAGCAAGGAAGAAAAACGACAGAAATGAATGTAGGAAACACCTGATGGGAGGAGTAAGAAGAACTCTGGTGTTAAGACTACAATGGAATAAGACGTGGTTAGCAATGGCACTCTCCTTAAATAGGATTTCTTGAGGGAGCTATCCATCTGGAGTGAGAGACCACAGACACAGTGAATACTTTCAAGGTATGAATTCTGTACCTTGAGGGATCTTCTTGGATAAAGAGGTTTCTGGGGGCATATGACTATGTACATCCAAGATATATGGAATATTGTTGTTATTCAGTCATTTCAGTTGTGTCTGACTCTGTGTGACCTCATTTGGGGTTTTCTTGGCAAAGATACTAAAGTGGTTTGTCATTTCCTTCCCTAGCTCATTTTATAGATGAGGAAACTGAGGCAGATAGTGTTAAGTGACTTGCCCAGGGTCACACAGTTAGTAAGTATCTGAGGTTGGATTTGAACTCAGATCTTACATACTTCAGACCTAGAGCTCTATTCACTGTGCTACTTAGCTACCCTCATGTAGACTGTTAGAAGTAGGTAATTTCAGAGGGAAGGCACTAGCAAAGAGGAAAGGGGATGGAAGAGGACCTGTTGGAATGGGTAGTATTTCAATTGAGTCTTAAAGGAAACAGGAAAATTAGTAGATAGACGTGAGGAAGGTAAATATTCTAGGCATAACAGACTGCAAGTGAAAAAGTATAGAATTTGCGATGCAGTATCTCATGTGAGCACTAGCCAGTAGGCTGGTATAGCTAGATCACAAAGTGTATGCAGAGGAGTCAAGTAAAGCACTGAAGGATCCTGGTTGTGAAGAACTTCAAATGCCAAATATAATATTATGTATTCCATCCTGGAGATAAAAAAAAGGAGCTTGGGGGAATGTAAGGGTTTAAAAAGGTTAGAGAGAGTCATATGTCAAACCTGAGCTTTAGGAAAAACACTTTGGCAACTGAATGGAGAATTGACAGAGTAGGGATAGATTTAAGGAAGGGGCAGGAAGAATAACCAGGTTACCTCATAAATCCAGGAATGAGGTAATGAGGGCCTGTCTTAGGGTGGTGGCCGTGTTAGTAGATAGATGAGGTATTATAGCAGAAATATTACAAAGGCTAAGATGACAAGACTTGAAGAGAAATTGAATTTTTAAAATATGGATGCATGGAAAACTGCATATATGTATATGAGGATGCAAGAGAGGGGTCAAGGATGACGTCAAGATTGCAAGACTGGGTGACTGAGAGGATGATTGTCAGTAATAAGAATGTTTAGATTTGAGGAGGGTTTGAGGGGAAAGATGATGATTTTGATTTGAGACATGTTGATTTATAGAGATGCCTACAAGACATAGAACTCAGTAGGGAGGTTGAAACCAGATATGAAGATCCAGGGATCATATTGTAGAGATGCTAATTGAGAAACTTTCTCTAGCCTCCAATTCCTCATATATGTTGTCTATCCCACTGCAAACTAAGATTTTGACCTTGGCTTCCCTGACTTTGATATGTAATATTTTGTATTATTGTGCCATTGTCCAAGCCTCAGTGAAACTACACAGTCTTCTCACCCCATACTTCTACAACTGTGCTCAAGTCATCTTCCCTAACTGCACTCCACCCCATAGAAAGTTTATAATATTCCTTTATGTGTTGTTTTGCTCCATTAGAATGTGACCTCTTTGACTGCAGGAACTATCTTGATTGCATATATTTATGTCACCAGAACTTAGACCACTGTCTGACACACAATATATGTTTAATAAATATGCTATCTATTTATCTATCTGTCATCTATCTATCTAACTCTATATTCTCTGCATTTGACTATAAGCTCCTTTAAGGCAAGGATCCTTTTCTTTATTTTTATCCGTAGTCATTTGCAAAGTGTTGGGACCATATTAAAGTACTTTATTGGTCAAATAAATATCAAGCCAATAAGTGCATTTAAAGCACCTACTATGTACTAAACATTGTGTGATTTCCACTGGGACCACAAAGATAGAAATGAAATAGTTTTTCCTTCTAATGAGCTTACATTCAATATACATCAAAATACGCATAGCAATACTTGTGACAGCAATAAAACGGACACAAAGTATATTCTTTTCAACGCTGAAATGACTAAGTAAATTATGGAAATGAATGCAATGAAATATTACTGTATCAGAAAAAAAGAAGATAAAAATGAAGAATTCAGAAAAGTACAGAAAGACTTGATAAGTCATAGAAAAAGAAGCAAACAGAACAAGAAAATGACTGACCAAATTAACATGCTATAAACAGAAAGATAAAAAATGACCCTAATGAAATAATTTCTAGCCTAGTGCCAAAGAATAGTTGAACGAATGTATTTCCTTCATCTTTTTACTGAGCTGAAAGCCTAGGAGGTGGGGTACTATTGCATACATTGTCAGACATGGTTGATGGTTGGTTTTGCTAAACTGCTTTATTCCTCTTTATTTTTAAATATGTTTTATAAGATATGGCTTCTTGTTTAGGGGAATTAGTAGTACATATTCAGTAATTAAGCATTTATAAAAACAAAAGATTAAAATTTAAAAAAAAATAAAAAGCTGTGTATATTTTTTTAGTGTGGCTTCTTGGGAGGAGCCAAGTTGGTTAAGTAGAGGAAGCAGCCAAGCTTTCCCAATATTCCCCTTTAAACAATTTTAAAATTAAAATTTTAAATTTAATTTAAAATTTTGAAGTACTGCCTCTAATGGAATTCTGGAGGAACAAAGCCAACAAAAGCTCAGAGTGAACCATTTTCCAGCCAAACACAACTTAGGAGGTCAGAAGGAGAGGTCAGTGATGCTGGGGTCAGGGCTGGACTGGATGATCACACATAGCAGCAACACAAGCTGTAGGTCTTGTAGGTGGCAGCAGCAACAGCAGCAGCAGCAGCAGCAGCAGCAGCTTCATGATCCCCCAAGCCAGAGACTTGAGGGGATCTGATAACTGTTTGGGAAGAGATTACAGGGGATTCAAATTGACTTTCATACCACCCTGCTCTTGACTTTTAATTTTATATTAATGCTCCATTTCTAGGTGGGAGGGAAACAGTGTTCCAAGCTTAAGGCTTTTTCACATTTCTGTTTTCAGAGTTGATTATGGGGGTTTGGAAGTTTTTGCTGTTTACAAGATGGTGTGATCCAGCTCTCCCGGTTGGTGCTTTGGTCCTTACCCAGGAAGGACCCTTGTTCCCTTGTAGTCACAAAACGAATTGTAGGAGGAAATTCACCAGTGGGGGGGCCCTCAATTTTCCCCTCTCAGGACTAGATAAATCTTACCATACAATAAATAAGAAAGTTAAGGAAATGAATAGAATCTTAGAAAAATTAGATATGATAGACTTCTATAAGGAAACAGGAGAAGAAGTATCCTTTTTTCTCAGCTGTGCATGACACTTTCACAAAATTGGCTATGTATTAGGACTTAAAAGCCTCACAGCCAAGCTCAAAAACATAGAAATATTAAATGCACCCTTTCAGAAAATAATTCAATAAAAAATTATATTCAATAAATAACTCTGGTAGCATAGATTAAAAAATAATTGGGAACTAAATAATATACTCCTAAAGAATGACTGGATTAAAAAAAATCATAGAAACTGTCAATAATTTCATTAAAGGTAATGACAACAATGAGACAACATACCAAAATTTGTGGGATTCAACCAAAGCAGTACGTAGAGGAAATATCATATCTCTAAATGCATACATCAATAAAAAGAGAAAGAGAACAGATCAATGAATTGGGCATACAACTACAAAACCTAGGAAAGGAACAAACCTAAATTATCCAATTAAACAATAAAATAGATATCATAAAAATCAAAGGAAAGAATAAAATAAAAAAAAACCATTGAGCTAACAAATAAAACTAGGATCTGGTTTCTACTTTTAAAATGTCCAATAAAATAGATAAAACATTGGTTAATTTGATCTTTTTTAAAAGAAAAAACCAAACAATTAATATCAAAAATGAAAGGCATGAATGCACCACCAATGAAGATGAAATTAAAGGAATTATTATGAATTATATACTGAATTATATGCCAGGAAAACTGACAATCTAATTGAAATAAATTAATAGTCACAAAAATATAAATTGCTCAGATTAGCAGAAGAGGAAATAGAATATTTAAATAACCCTATCTTAGAAAAAGAAATTGAACAAGTCATAAATAAGATCACTAAGAAAAAATCCCAAAGACCAGGTGGATTTAAAATTGAATTCTATCAAACATTTAAAGAAAAATTAATCTTAATACAGTGTAAACTGTTTGAAAAAACAAGTAAAAAAGAAGTCTGAGTAAGTTACTTTTATTACACAAATGTAGTCTTGAAACTTAAAATAGCTAGAACAAAAACAGAGAAAGAAAAGTATAAGCCAATTTCTGTAATGCATCTCAATGCAAATATTTTTTAAAAATAAAATACTAGCAAGGAGACTGCAGAGATATACACAAAGATCATACATTATGGTCAGGTGGGACTTATACCAGGAATGTGGAGGTGGTTCAATTTTAGGAAAACAATATGAAAAATTAATAATATCAATTACATAAACAGCAAAAATCATGATGGATGAAAAAAAGGTTTTTCACCAAAGAAAACACTAGAAAGCATAGGAATTAACGTAGTTTTTCCTAAAACATTAATTAGCATATATCTAAAACCAAGAGGAAGGATTATCTGTAATAGGGATAAACTTGAGGTCTTCCCAGTAAGATCGGGGATGAAGCAAGGATGTTCATTATCACCACTATTTTATTCAATATCATATTTGAAATACTAGCTTTAGCAATGATAAAAGAAAAAAAATAAAGAAATTTAAAAAGTGTAAGGAGGAAAAAAAAATCACTCTTTGTAAATGACATGATAGTATACTCAGAGAACCCTAGAGAATCAGATTTAAAAAAAAGCCTAGTCAAAACAATAGCAAAGTTGTAGGGAATAAAATAAACCCAAATAAATCATTAGCATTTCTATATACTACCAATAAAATCCAGCAGGAACAGATAGAATGAGAAATTTTACTTAAAATAACTTTCAAAATTATAAAACACTTGGGGTTCTACCTACCAAGACAAATGCAAGGATTATATTTGAACACAATTGCAAAATATTTTTCATACAAATATAGATAGATTTAAACAATTTGAGAAATATTCATTGCTCATGACTAGGCTGAGCCAATATAATGAAAATGATCATTCATTCTGAATTAACCTGTATGCCATACCAATCAAACAACCAAATAATTATTCAATAGACCTGGAAAAAATAATAATGGATTTCAGCTGGAAGAACAAAAGGTCAAGAATACCAAGGGATTCAATGAAAAAAAAATGGAGGAAGGTGGCCTAGCAGTGCCAGATTTCAAACAGTATTACAAAGCAGTAATCACTAAACAATTGGAACTATATAAGAAATAGAGTGTGGATCAATAGAATAGATTAGGTACAAAGCACAAAATAATAAGTGACCATAGTAGTGGGTTTTGAAAAACCCAAAGATTCAAGTTTTTGGAACATGAACTCACCATTTGACAAAAAAAGTACAAGGAATAGTGGAAAGCAATTTGCCAGAAATTAATAATAATTACTCAGCTCACATCTAACACAGTATAAGGTCAAATGGGTAAATTATTTAGACATAAAAGCTGATATAATAAGGAAATTAGAAAAGAGTGGAAAATTTTGCATGCCAGATATATGGAAAAGGGAACATTTTGATAGCCTAAGAAGAGATGGAGGGGCTCATGGGAAGTAAAATGGATTATTCTGATTATACGAAATGAAAATGTTTTTGTGCAAGTGTATCCAATGCAACCAAAATTAGAAGGAAAAGAGAAAATTGGGGGGAAGATATTTATAGCAAGTTTCTCTGTTAAGTTTCTCATTTCTCAAATATATAGGGAACACAGTGAAATGTATGAAAATAAGAGCCATTCCTCAACTGAAAAATGACCAAAGACTATGAACAGGCAATTTTCAGAAGAAATCAAAACTATTAATAGCCACATAAAAATGCTCTAAGTCACTATTGATTGAAGAAATACAAATTAAAACAACTCTGAGGTACAACCTCATACCTATCAGATTGGCTAACATGACAGAAAAGGAAAATTACAAATTTTAGAGGGGATATGGAATATAGGTACACTAATGTACCATGGTGGAGTTGTGAACTGCTCCAACTATTCTGAAAACAATTTGGAAGATGCCCAAAGGATTTTAAAACTTTGCATACAACTTAACTTGGCAATACCTCTACTAGGTCTGTATTCTAAAGAGTTTAAAAAAAGGGGGCAGGGTAAAGGACCATTATATATAAAAATATGTGTAGCAGCTCTGTTTGTATTGGCAAAGAATCAAAAATTGAGGTGATGCCCATAAATTGGGGAATGGCTGAAGAAATTGTTTTATATGATTATGATGGAGTTCTATTGTGATATAAGAAATGATGAGGGAGATGGATTCAGAAAATCCTGGGAAGACTAATATGAGCTGATACAAAATGAAGTAAGTAGAAACAGGAGAATACTGTATAAAGTAACAGCAATATTATAATATTGTCATAATAATGACAGTGTAATAAGCACTTTACAATTATTATGTCATTGATCCTCACAACAACCCTGGGAGGTAGGTGTTATTATCTCCATTTTACAGAGGAGGAAAACGAAGCACAAAGAGACTAAGAGACTTGTCTGAGGTCACACAGCTAGTAAGTATATGAGGCTAGAATTGAATTCAGGCCTTTCTGACTCTCAGCCTGGCGCTCTATCCATTGTGTCACCTAGTTTCCTATTTCTCTTTCCTTCCAATATTTCTTTGAATTTCAATATTTATTATTTCTCATTGTATTATAGGGCAGCTAGATGGTGCAGTGGATAGAGTTCAAATCTGGCATCAGACACTTACTAGCTATGGGACCCTGAGCAAATTACTCAATCCTATTTGCCTATTTCCTCATCTGACCTGGCAACAGAAATGGCAAACCACTCTAGTATGTTTATGAAGAAAATCCCAAACGAAAGTTCAGTCAGACACAACTGAAATGACTGAATAACTGTACAAAAAATTTCATTAAAACATGTACCACATTTTTTCAACCTTTATCCACTTGATGAGCTTTCATTTTTTTTTTCCTACCAAAAAGGCTGCTTTCAATATTTTGATATATCTAGAAACTTTGTTTTGATTTTTTTGGGAATAGAAACTCAGTTGTGGGATTATTTAATTACAGGGTGTGGACACTATACTCAGTTTTACTGTGTAGGTGATTCTTGGTTGTAATCCTATCTCCTTTGACCTCCAGAATACTATGTTCCAAGCCCTCCACTCCATTAATGTAGAAGCCACTAAGTCTTGTGTTATTCTGATTGTGTTTCCACAATACTGGAATTATTTCTTTCTGGCTGCTTGCAATATTTTCTCCTTGACCTAGGAACTCTGGAATTTGGCTACAATACTCCTAAGATTTTTCCTTTGGGGATCTCTTTCAGGAGGTGATTGGTGGATTCTTTCAATTTTTATTTTACCCTCTGGTTCTAGAAAATCAGGGCAGTTTTCCTTGACAATTTCTTGAAAGATGACGTCTAGGAACTTTTTTTTTTTTGATCATGGTTTTCAGGTAGTCCAATAATTTTTTTTAATTTTTGTTTTTGTTTTTAGGAAATTGGGTTAAGTGACTTGCCCAGGGTCACACAGCTAGTAAGTGTTAAATGTTTGGTCTGAGGCCGGATTTGAACTCAGGTCTTCCTGACTTCAGGGTCGGTGCTCTATCCACTGCTCCACCTAGCTGCCCCTAGTCCAATAATTTTTAAATTCTCTCTCCTGGATCTATTTTCCAGGTCAGCTGTTTTTCCAATGAGATAGTTCACATTGTCTTCTTTTTTTTATTCTTTTAGTTTCATTTTACAATTTCTTGATTTCTCGTGAAGTCATTAGCTTCCATTTGCTCCATTCTGATTTTTAAGGAAATATTTCCTCAGTGAGCTTTTGGATTTCCTTTCACATTTGGCCAATTTTGTTTTTTAAGGCATTCTTCTCATTGGCTTTTTGGACCTCCTTTTCCATTTGGTTTAGACTTTTTAAGGTGTTGTTTTCTTCAGTATTTTTGGGGTCCATCTCTATTTCTTAAATATAATGTAAAATAACTTAGTACTGTATTGTATCAAATGCAAATACAATTTTCTAGCCATTAAACTAGTCATTTGTTTTTGTTGTTTCTGCCATCAGTGATCCTAAGTATTTCTTAAATGTTGAATCATTCTGACATCCATAGAATGATTGCGATCAATTGATGTAGTGGATTATTTTTCTGGATATATGCCAATATACTATGTTTTAGAGATTTTATCTGAGATTTTACATTAGTATCCATTAGTGAAATTGATCAATAGTTCTCTGTTTTCTTTCCCTCTTGTTAATAGCATAAAAACTACCTTTGCATCATAAACAGAGATTGGTAGAGTTCTTCTCTCTATATTTGAGAAGAATATTCTTAATTTTTTTGTTAGAGTTTCATTTGTAAATCTATTTGGCCCCTTCTTGTTCATCCTTACTTGGGCAATACATTATTTACTTACACTTTTTCTTTTTCTGAGATGTCATTTTTTAAAGAATCTAATCCTTGCCTTGTTAGCTTGGACATTTTATAATTTTGTAAGTATTCAATTTTTAGTTTTTTTAAGGCATATCAATATGAATAGTATTTAAAAAATAATTGTCATGTCTGGGTTTTGGGAACTGATCTTGTTAACTTTTAAAATTTAAGCAATGTAACTTTCTAATCTTTTTTTTTATTATACTAGCTAGTGGATTGTTTTGGTAGTTGCTTTATTTTTTTTTTAGAAATAGGTCTTCTTGTTTGTAAGTAAAATTTGATAAGTTCAATAGTACTTATTGTCAATATTCTCTTTCTTTTCTAATTGTCAGTATTTCTTCTTATGTTTATGTGAATTTGTACTATTTGTTTTTCTGCTGCTAATTTATCTTGTAGTCTTTTAATTTGAATATTCAATTTATTTTTCTTCCCTATATCTATTTCATTAATATACTTCAGAGGTATACATTTTCTTCAGAGGATGATTTTATTTATGTACCATACGTTTTGATGCATTTTATTATCGTTCACATATTTATTGTTCTTATGATTTTTTAAAATTTACTCATTAGTTAATATGTTATTTCATAGACTCCAGTTAGCTTTGTAATTACTGGTTTTTATTACATTATATTTGTGATATGCCTTTATTTCTGCTTTCTCTTAAATATTCAATTCTTTCATACTATAGCACATGATCAATTTTTAAAGGTAGTGTGGATACTAAAAATATATACTTTTTAATATTCCTATTCAAGAGCAACAGTGAAAATTAATTTTTTCAATAATAATAACTATATCTTCCTATTTTATCTTTTTATTAGATTGATCTTACCCTTGAACAGGAATATTAAAATTATCAATATTATTGCCTCAGTATACCTTTATTTGTGCAGTTCTCTGAAATTTTCTTTAAAGAATTTAGTTGTTATGCCATTTGCTACATCTATATCTATCTATAAATATAGATAGATGGATAGAGAGATAGACAGATACATCTATAATAGATGGCACTGTTAAACAAAATGAAGTATCTCTTTTATTTTTCTCTTGACATTTTAAAATTTTACTGTTACCTTAGTGGAAATCATGCTTGTACCTCCTACTTTTTCAGTCACTTGGAGTATATTTTATTTCATTTCATCATTTTTACTATTTATGTGCTTATATTTTTAAAGCATTTATTGAATGTAGCAAATAGTCACAGTTTGATTCTTTTAATCTATTATTTCACTTTCTTAGGGAGATCAACAATCCACTTAGAGTTATACTCAAATTTTTTTTCTTCCTTTAAATACATAATATATACGTGTGTGTGTGTGTGTATGTGTGTGTGTGTATATATACATATATATATATATACATATATGTATATGTATTCAGACCCATATATAAGCATAACTATGACTTCCGAGTGTCCCTCAGATTATGTGAGATTTTTTTTAACTGAACAATAAAATTAAAATGTCCACTACCCCATATTCATGGCTTTTTTCTAGCCTGACCACGTGAAAAAGAAAAAAAAAGGCTTAGTAATTTGTCATTTGTCATTCACTGAAATTATTTGTTTTTCTGCTGTTTGGTCAGTTTGCATGTTTAATACTCTGCTTTCTTCTGACTTCTTGTGAAGGATTTTCTTTAATTCTTCCTTTTTATTGCATATTCTTTTTCTAAAATGCTTTTTCTTAATGGTTCTGTTTCCTAGATGTTATTTTGGCTTAGAGAGAGGGTGTTGATTACTGAACAGAGTTAGCCTCAACTCCAAGGACAACTTGGGTTCAAGTCATACTTCTGAATTATACTTACATGTGCAACCTAGTCACTTAAACTAAATACTATACTCTCTAAGATTTTGATTTGAATTAAAAAAAAAATATGAACTGTATTGGTAGAGGCAATTTCCTCTACCTAAACCAATGAAATCATAGGTCTAAACGCTATCCCTATTCTATTTAACTTATCAATTAATCTTATTTGCCTTTCTGTTTACCCTATTTCCATTTCCTTCTAATTTCTTATCCTTTTGATTTCTTATAAACAAGGAGTAAACTTATGATATTCTAATTGACATTTCTTGGAGTGTGGAAAGTTCTATTTTCCCTTCGCAATATGTGTTGTTTGATGCTATAATTCTAAAGTTTGACTATGACATTTCTTTGAGAGTTAAATTTGGATTTTCTTTCTGTTGAGCTTACAACTACTTCTAATAATTGTAAACTTTTTTTCTTTTCTTGAAGTATGATATTAAAATTTTTTTTCACTACATTTTGGAAAACCTATAATCCTTAGATTATCCCTTCCTCTCCTATCTTCAAGTTTATTAATATTTTTTTTATTTGGACAAGTTCTTATTTTTTTCCTGTTTTTTTTTTCATTTCACTTAATTTTCCTTTTGCCTCTGCATTTTAAATTCATTTTCTATCATTCTTTTTTTACACAAAATCTACTGTTGAAGAGAAAATCTCTATGTTTTTCTACCATTCTCACCTCCTTCCCTTAAAGTCTGCCCTGAAGAGTTGAGATATGGGATCAGAAGGATGAGTGAAGGAGGAAGGAAAGACAGATAGGAAAAAGAGGGAGATAGCAGCAGGTCCTGAGAAGGAGAGCATGGCCAAATTCAGGTTACTAGAGAGAGGATATCCAAAATCCTCATTACTTTTTGCATTTGAAGGAGCAGAGTGGGCAAAAAACCTTAGGCCTTAGTGCAACATGGGGAATAAGAGTGCAGGAGTTAGGACTGGAGGACTAAAATTTATATCTTAGCCCTCATCTTTACAATATATGTGAACTTGGACAAGTCTCTCTCTGTGTCATAGTTAGCTCATCTTTAAAATGAATTGGTTGGACCATATGGCTTAAAAGATTCATTCCATCTCTTATTCTTTGATTGTTTACTTGCTCTCAATCTATAGACTCATCATTTAAACACATTTAGTGTTAAAAGGATGAGTCAACAAATAGGTAATAATAATAACCAGCATTTCAAAATAGATTTAAAGTTGACAAAAGCCTTTCCTCACTGTGCCCCTACGAGGGGAGTAGTATCCTCATATCTATTTCATAGAAAACCAGAACTAAGAAAACTCAAACAATTTCTCCATAGTATACCCTACTTAGTGTTAGATATAAGATTTGAACCAAGGTCCATAGAGTTCTCTCCACAAAGCTAAGCTGTCTTATTTCCTTCGGCTGGAGGTATGTATGTAAAGAGTTGAATGAAGCCACACTGACTTTTAACTTATTTTTTAGAGGAAGAAACTGAAGATAAGAAAGAATTTACTTGCCCAAGGTCATACAGGGAGAGATTGTCTGGGCCCTGTTTCTAGCTCAAGTCTGTCCAACTTTTCTACTCTATCTCTTACTACATTCCATCTCTCTCAGTTTTTTTTTCTTGAAAGTGGAATGGGATGAGTCATGGTTCCTCCTTTTCTATGACAGCATGGTAATTGGGGTTTAGGCACATTCATCTATAGAAGGAAAATTTTCTGCTGTCTGCATTCCAGGACTCAAAAAAAAAAAAAGAAAAGAAAAGACAAGAAAAGGAGGCTGGGATTAGTGCCAGATTGAGTAGAAATGATGCAGTCTGTCAGCAAGTCCTCAGGTAACAATATCATAATTTCAGAATTCTACCAACAATGGGAAGAGTAATTACAGATGAAGTTTCTCTTTTATTCTTTTTATTTTCAGCAAAACTGATTTCAGAAAGTAAGGGGTAAATGTAGGTATATGTACCTATAGAGAGAATTGGACAGGAAGATGGAGGAAGAGGCTGAAGGAGGGAAAGAAGGAAAAGAAAGTTCAGGGTCAGAATCTCAGAAGGTCATAGGTTTTATTTAGCCAGAACTAACCCATGGGACAGGAGTTTCATGTTAGCATCTATACCAACTTGAAATCTTCTTGGCAATATTTCAATGAGTTAGCAGCTCATTAGATGAGTTGATGGACTTCACTCTGTTCTCCCCATCCTCACAATTTATTTGGATTTGAAGGGAGAGCTAATGTATTATTTATTACTACTGTATACCTTATTGACATTTGTAAGATTTTTCAATGTCAACATGAATGAAAGATGCCTTAACACTTGTTTTCCTAATATCTGGGACAATGGAGTACCTACACTTAACCTACCAAATGGTTTACCTATTTCCCTTTTTCCTGCATGGCTGCAACCCCTTCTGAACTGGCTTATCATGTCCAATCTCTAGGCCTTCCAATCCATTTTGTATATAATAATAGCTAGATCAATTTAAGGTTTACAAAGAACTGACAAATATATCAGTTTTATACTCATCACAACCCTACAAGGTGTAAGTGCCATAATTATCACTATTTTGCATATAATACTGAGACAGAAAAATGTTAAATTATTTGCCCCTGGTCATGCAGACTCCTACTGGAGTCTGAGGACTGATTTGAGCCCAGCTCTTCCTAACTCTGGGTCCAATAGTCTAACCATTCTGCCACCTAGCTTCCCCCACACACACCTAATACATGCTTCTGGAGAGAGCGATATCCCCTTTGCCTACTTAATAAGAGCCCGAATTCTTATTCCAGATTTTAAGCATCTTTCTACTTCCTCATCCTTGGTCCCCATTTGCAAGATTTGATCTTTTCATTTCAATCCCATTTTAGGGGATATCTATACAAAGTTGAAGAGCAAATCAAATTGAACCGGTCAGCATTTGCTTAACTCATCTTTCCCTTTCCCACCTCCATACTTCAGCTCAAATAATTCCCCTCATCTTCTATTGGTTTAAATCCTTCCCATGAGTAAAAGTTTATTCAAGTGCTATTTTTTTCCATGAAACTTTGTTCTAGATTCCTGTCTCTGGAATTGATTTCTCCCTCTTTCTACTTCTCATGGTACTTCATTTTGACTTCTCTTTCTCTCTCTCTCTCTCTCTCTCTCTCTCTCTCTCTCTCTCTCTCTCTTTAGGCATTTGGGGTTAAGTGACTTGCCCAGGGTCACACAGCTAGTAAGTGTGAAGTGTTTGGTCTGAAACTGGATTTGAACTCAGGTCCTCCTGACTTCAGGGCCAATGCTCTATCCACTGCACCACCTAGCTGCCCCAAAGAATTCATTATTTGTTTTTTTGGTGAGGCAACTGGGGTTAAGTTACTTGCCCAGAGTCATATGTCTGAGGCTGGCTTTGAACTGAGGTCCTCCTGACTCCAGGGCCAATGCTCTATCCACCATGCCACCTAGGTGCCCCATTTTGCCTTCTCTTGCACAACTGTTACATTGCAATTTTTATTACAGTTAATTGTATATTTCTTTATTTGACTCCCTGAGGACAGGGGTTGTATTTCATTTTTCTGTATATCCCTAGCACCTATCAATGGGTACCACATACATTAGTAGTTAATGAAAATTTTATTGAATGAGAGAACTAAACTTCTAAAAACAATATCCTTCTTGTCCCTCAGTCCTTCTCAGAACATTTTAGAGAAAAAAAATGGTCTCCTATTTTCCTTTGCCAAACATAAGCCAATTACCTTCTGGGTATTTTTTTTTTTTTGCATCCTCACAGCCTTTATAACCATCTTCCTCCACTGCATTAAGGGAAAACATTTTGGAATTTTGTCTTGCTCATTGCTGTTTTTAGTCATGCATTAGTGGGTTTTTATTGAGTTGAAATCATGAGTGTGTTAAGTAGAAAAGTCTTGATTTCGTTCACATCAAGTGTGGTCGTAATTGGAAGCAATCAGAATGAAGTGTCCCAATTTAGGAAAAGTCCTTTATGAAGCTAAACTTTCTTGTACAAGAAGAGAGGTTTTAAAGGGGTGGGGTGGGAGTGGTTAAATGGAATGGGGCCAGTTCTCTGTTAAAATATAAAATAAAAGAAGGTATTTCAAGAAAATACTATATACAAAACTTCCAATTCAGTCCTGAATAAAAGAGAAAAATACAAAATCATCATCATCATAATCAGTATCACCACTACCATCCTTGATAGCTTGTATGACTTAGCATTTTATAGTTACAAAGTAATTAGTTAACAGACATTATTATTATTTATAATTACAACCTGTTACATGGGAGGGAAAGGAAACAAGCTACGTGTCAGGTTTTGTGCTAAGTGCTAGAGATAAAAAGAATGAAATAATCATTACTAACAAAGAGCTTACATTCAAATGGGGGAAGAGCAAGTATGTATAAATATAGACAACACAAATGTAAAATGAACAAATATAAATATTTCAAAAGTATTTTAATGAAAGGGAATTTGGAACGGAGTCAGGGCTATGTTGGAACCAACTCAAACTAGCTCCGAAAGCCAATTGTTAAATTTGCAAATTTTCAAGTGAATATATATTCTTGGAAATCCAAAAATTCTACAGTCAAGAACTGATTTATTGTTTTGTTGCTTGTCTAGACTTAAAAGGACAGAGAAATGTTGATAATGAAGATCTAACTTAAAATGTGTTATAATTTCTTTGAAAGTTAGAATAATATATTAGAGGAAGAGAGGGATTCTCTAAGGCAGTGGTAAGGAGGGAGTGAATTTCAGGTATAGGAATAAGGCAGTATAAAGGCAAACAGATGCAAGATGGAGAACCAATATAAAAATAATAGAGAGAATGGCAGTATGGCAGTATCACAGAGTTTGGGAGGGAGAGTAACATCCATAAGGGCTGAAAAGATAGGTTGGGACTTCACAAGGGCTTTACAAGCTAAGCAGAGTAGTTTTTGTTTATCCTAGAGGCAATAGGGAGCCAATGGAGTTGATTGAATACAGGAGTCACACTGTCAGGACTGTGCTTATGAAAAGTTACTTTTGTAGCAGAGTGTAGAATGGAGAAGAGGAGATAATAATGGGCAGTAATAGGGGGGAAAGATGGAATAAAGTACTGTAGTAAAAAGAAAAAGAAAGAGAGAGTACTCTGCTACTTTCAAACATGCATTTTCTGATATAGATTCCATTTAAGCAGACACTTAAAAAGGCAGAATTTGATGCATAAAATTTTGATAATAAAGATACACAAATCAGTGTATGATAAAGCTAGATGAAGATCATAGCATTTAGAGTTAAAAAGAACAGACCTTACATATAATCTAATCTAAAACTCTCCTTTTACAGATGGAAAAGCTCAGACTGATTAACTTCTGCATGGTCAGACAGCTACCAAGTACCAGAACCTGGTTTTGAATCAGATCATCCGAATCCAAATCCAGTTCTATTGGTAGGATAAGTTTGTCAGTGCAAAGTTTTCTTGGCCATCCAAATGCAGAAACATATCCATAATCCATAGTGTCTTCCTTTTTTTGAACACCATCATTCTGGCAAGAATGATCTGAATAATCATCATTCATTTAAATAAGGGAATGCAATATTATGGTGCATAGGGGCCTGCTTCCATATAGCCTGGACTAGATGACTTCTGAGGTCCTTCCAAACTCTGAGAATATATAATTCAGTCATATTTTGGGGGGCGGAGTCAAGACAGCAGAGTAAAAGCAGTGACTTGCTTGAACTTTCCCCCAAACCCCTTCAAATACCTATAAAAATGGCTCTAACCAAATTCTAAAGCAGCAGAACCCACAAAAAAAATCAGTGAAATAAATTTGCAGCCAAAGTCATATTTTTGGAAAAAAGAACAGTGGTCTGCAGTGTCAGGATTTACTGTGATTAAAAAAATACTTGGTAATTGGTTGATAATACATACATACACACAGAGAAATACTCATTTTTATCTTCTAGCCATAAATCAAAAAATTTACTTTTAATAATATTTAACGATTAGCCTCTTTTTCCTGCTCACAGAGCAAGGGGATACTAGAGCTAGAAGGAAGGTTAATGACAATTTAATTCAAATCCCTCTTCCTACAAATGAGGAAGCTGTGATATGCCAATGGAGAAGTTGTGATATGCCCAAGTTCAAAAAGTTAGTTAGCAGTAAAAGTAGAACAAAGTGAGTGAAGTAGATTACATGAAAAATGGATGTGAGCTTGTAAAAACTTGGGAAATGTTATCTCTTTTAACTCCTGGTAATGTTGAACAAGCAGTAAGTCTCCATAAATGATTATTGATTGCCAGCAAGATTCACATATGTAGCTAGATGGTGCAGTGAATAGAACACTAAGACTAGAGTAAGGAAACTTGAATCCAAATCTCATCTCAGACACTAGCGGTGTGAACCTGAGCATATCATTCAACTTCTGTTTGCCTCAGTTTCCTCATTTATAAAATATGGATAATAATAGTACCTACCTATCTGGGTTGTTGTGAGAACAAGTTGAGATAATAATTTTTAACCATTTTTTTAAGTTGAGATAATATTTATGAAGTACTTTGCAAACCTCAAAGTGATACATAAATGCTGGCTAGCCATTATTCACTTAAAGGTAATATCCATTTTGACTCAGAGATTGAAGATGAAGGAGGTAAAATCTGACATAAAGGAAAGTATCTTGCATCAGAAATTCAGAGACCTGGTTCCCAGTACTAACATTGCCAGTGCATATTATGTGGCCTTGGTCAAGTCACTCAAAATTCCCATGTTACATTTTCTTTCTTCATAAAATTTATAGATTTTGATTGTCAATTGTAAAAATAGGAATGTAGATCCCATGACCTTCAAGGTTCTTTGCATTTCTAACATTTTATGATTCTGTCATAACAAGATCCCTTCCAGCTTTAACATTCTTTGATTTTAGAACCCTTCCAGTTCTTATATTTTATAATTCTAAGGTTCTTTCTAGCATTTGTATTGTTCTTAAAGTTCTACTCCAATCAAGTATTGTGTCTCTATGATTCTTCTTGTATTCCTTAGATGGCAGATTGTTTTCTTTTTTTTTTTTACTTCATTCACACAAAGATTTTGCCTATAATTATTATTATCCTTTATCATTTATTGATTCACAGAT
This sequence comes from Phascolarctos cinereus, assembly GCF_003287225.1. NCBI lineage: Eukaryota > Metazoa > Chordata > Mammalia > Diprotodontia > Phascolarctidae > Phascolarctos > Phascolarctos cinereus. Next base: position 364,464,307 of record NW_027555625.1, on the reverse strand, counting down.
AGGGTCAAGCATTATTCTATTATGTGCCTCAAACTCTATTTTCTTAACTTTCAATATTTACATGTACAAATACTAGCTGTTACTGCTAGTTTCTTCTTGTTCTTGTTCCCATTCTTTTTCCTCCTCTTCTTCCTCCTCCTCCTCCTTTTCTTCTTCTTCTTCTTCTCCTTCTTCTTCCTCATCCTCCTGCTCCTTTTAATAATTCCTAGATATTAGCACTAAAAACAATTGATCACTTCTCACAAAAATTGAACTTAGAATTCATGAGTTTTTTATATATATCTGTCTATCTATCATCTTGGTATCCATTTATCTATCCATCTCTCTCAACATTTCAATACAACTTGTTTCTTTTGCAATTACATATTTTCTTTTGTTCATTTTTGAAACATTATTCTGAGGACCTTCTTTTAGGTTTCAACAAAATGTCAAAGGGGTCCAAGACATACACAAAAAGTTATGAGCCATGACTGGAAGAACCATCACCAACAGCTTCACTTAATGAAGACTTATAAACATGGAATCTTTGAGTAATAGAATAGCAGCACTCGAGAATAGTCCTCCTACCTTTCATTGCACTCCCATATTCAACTAGAAAAGCAGATTTCTTCTTCTCACTGAGCAATGCAGCTCTTGGCTAAGATCACTTTCTGAATTGAAAAAGCATGTTGGCATTTCCTCAGCTTGGCTCCTATGTTCTGAGAATCAGCTTCAGCCTCTGCCTCACAGTTCCCCTGTTCAAATAATCTATAATTCAAAAGAAAAGTGACAGAGCCAGGAATGGGAAGTCACCCTCTTCTCCAGAGAAAGGACAACTTTTCTTTAGACTTGAAAAAGCTTCATTGTTCTCCACTTGATCTCAGTCACCCACTGAGATAGTCATATTTTAGAAATGGCTTTTACTTTACTGAGACAATGGTTATTATGATGAGAAATATTATTATTGAGACCATCCTTCATGTGATAACTAATTTGTGAAGTATTTTCAAATATTATCTTATTTTTTCCTCACAGCAACCTTGGGAGGTAGGTGCTATTATTATCATTATTTTACAGATGAGGAAATCAAGTAAATTAAATATTAAATGACTTGCCCATAGTCAAACAGCTGGTAAGTGCCTAAAGTCAGATTTGAACTTACATATTCCTGATTCCAGGTCCAGCACTCTATCCACCATGCCACCTAGATGCAGGTGACCTCTTGTACCTCACCTGCTCTGTGCCTAAAATCTCCTCTACATCTTAATACATTTTCCCCATCTTAACTATGGATTCAAAGTGGGGAAATGACCCTTGCCTTTGGTAAGAAGGGCAACTAGGCCAGGCATTCTTCATTCCCCACTCAGCTGCACTCTTCTAGTTTTCTCCATCATAACCCCCAGGAACTTCATCCTGCAAGATTCCATCAGCCTTAGTACTTACATGTCTTCAGTACCCTCTTCTCCTTTGCCTCTCTGACTGGAGATCAAAACAGAGAACACTTCTCAGAACTTCCATTTAAGGAGGACACCCAGACCAGTCTCCTTGTTATTTCCCAGCAAGCTATATCTCTTTGGACTTTTTTATCATTCCCACAGTAGGTGCTTAATAAATATTTATTGACTAACTGATGAAATCCTTCCCCACCACCTCAACCCCTAGATAGCTTTTCTTCTTCTTCTTCTTCTTCTAGCTGAATTGAAAGACTGAAGTTAAAGAAACAACAGCAACAACATGAATGCTATTTTTTTTAAAAGGCAAGACAACATCAATATTTACTAACCGATATCCTTACTTTCTCATCTTTACCTGATTTCATATTGATTTCTAACAAGTTTTGAGGTCATCATCGCTGAAAAAATTGGAAGATAACAGATATCCTTTTCCAAATAATATTGTACAACACAATACATCTCTACAATCACACAATTAGATGAAATATGTAGAGAATATAGCATTCCACTGCTTATTATTTGTCAGCTATTTTAAAAAATCGATTTGGCAAAGCAAAATTCAGCCTTAAGGACTCTCCTTCAATAAGTCATCTCCCATGAACCTATAGGGACAATACCGAATACTTTGAAAACTGAAACACAATAACTTCATTCAGTGATTTTTTTTAATTATTAATATCAAGCAGCAGCTAAGATATAGAAGACATATTTGTCCCATAGATGTTTGTAGCCATCATGAAGAATGTCCTGTGTGAGGGTTGGATGAAAGTTGAATTCTATATAAATGGAGAAGTTTTTCAGATGTGCTTATTTGCACATGATATTGTACTTATGGCATCATCTCCCCCCTTCTTTTTCTTCCTTTCTTATCTTCACTCCCAGACTAGTCAAAGTAAATGTTTTGTACAAAGTGATAATCAAAATAAACATTGTGAACACTTTATGACTTCAAAAACTTTATATTCATGATCACATATGATTTTGACTATAGCCCTAGGAGATAGGCATTATAGCAATTATTATCCCCAGTTTATAGATGAAGGGGAGACTCTGAGGGGAAGTGACTTGCTCACATTCACACAGATACTAAGTGGCAGTTCTGGGAGTAGAATCAATGTCTTTTTGTAGTGAAAGTTAAGTAAAAATTAAAGATTTAAATATTAGTTCAGGGTGATAATAGAAGATTCTTTATCATGGTTCATAGCAAATTGTCAAGTGAAATGAACAGAAAATATCAAGCTGGTGTTTAGCTGTGAGAGAGAGGAGGGGGAGGGAAAGAGAGATAGAGAAAGAGGGAGACATGGAGAGAGGGAAACAACAATAAGGAAAAGGAAAGAGAGAAGGAAAAAAGGGAGGGGGTGAGGAAGAGAGAGAGATTTCTTTGGCATGAATGATTAGGGAAGATATCATGAAAGATGGTGGACTTGACCTCAGATTTAAAGGATGAGGAGAATTTGGTTAATGGAAGTCATTTCAAGTAGGGAGAATACATGAATAAAAGCATTACTTGACAGTGAGTAGACCAAAACCACAGGAACAGATTTGTAGGAGGGAGCATGGTACATAAATCCGGAAAAGGTTTTGGGTCTCAGTGTCATTTAAAATCCTGTTTAGATTGATCTGGGAGGAATCTTAAAAGTCATTGATTCATAGAATCAGTCTATACACAAGGAAACAAGTTTATAGAAAAGAAATGACTCACTCTCTGTTTCTCTCTCTATCCTCTCTGTCTCTCTCTCTGTCTCTCTGTCTCTCTCTCTGTCTGTCTGTCTCTCTCTGTCTCTCTGTCTCTCTCTCTGTCTCTCTGTCTCTGTCTCTGTCTCTCTCTCTCTCTCTCTCTCTCTCTCTGTCTCTCTCTCTCTCTCTCTTTTTTCTGTCTCTCTCTGCTATAAGAAGACTCCCTCTCTGCCTTGCCCAAGCTGGAAGAAAATGGCTATCTATGGGCTCAAGCCCACTACTGCCCAGCATACAAGTTTTGACCTGCTCCTTTGCTGCATTTTTCATTTCTCCTTAGGCAATTTGGTGGCCTACTCCTAAAGCCCCAAATATTAGCTAAATTTAGCATGGACACATAATGGGCATAGCCAACTGCAGCTCAGCACTCCTTAACTGAAGAGATCTGCCAGCTTCAGCATCCCAGGTAGCTGAGAATGTGCCACCATGAACAGCTGATAAGTGACTTTTTCCAAGGTAACATGCCTAATTTGTTTCAAAGCCACTGCTATATTATAGAATTTATGGAATCTTGCCAAGTACTGTTTTCATTATAACTGGCATGGTCTCTGCTGTTGAATGATTTACACTGAACCATCTATACTCTCTCTTCCATAGACTCTTCTAACCAGCAATTCAAGAATGTCACTTACTATTGTTCTAGAAGTTTAAAGCCAGAGATTGTTAGATCTGGAAAGAGCTTTAGAATCATAAGACTTCAGTTATCACAATTAGAAGGGTTCTTGGACTCACGGAACATAGAATATCAGAGCTGGAAGAAACTTAAGAAGTTTAACTCCTCTCTTTACCTTCCATCCCTTTTAACAAATGAGGAACCTCAGTCTTTGAGAGAGAAAGTAACTTGCCCAAGGTCACACTCTTACTTTTCTCTCACTTTGCCCACTTCTCTTCAGGTTGTCTTGGGGTTATGTAGACAACTCTGTAATTTCTCAATTCTGTACATAATGAGTTAGTGGATTTCCACTTGGGAAAGTAGAGAAGAGGCAATTTTTGTATAATAGTCCTATTTTTATTATGTGAGAAGATGAAGGAGAAAAATATTAGGAACACAGTCATTTAACTGCTGATATTTAAAAGACACTTAAAATTTTAGGAATAAAACAACAACAAAAAAGAATGGCTCTGTTTTTCTTTAATGTTAGAGGCCAACAAAAGGTCTGAATTTGCAAACTACTCTCAAAGGAGGAGAATACAAGGTCACTGCAGTTTCCCATGTTACATTCAGCTAGCTAGGAAGGAAGGCTGATATGTGAAAAACTGTTAGTTTTTTTCTCCCCAATGCTAATTGAATATGCAGATAGAAAGGTACGAAAATGGTTGCATTAAAATGAAATATGTTCCTCAGGCGCATCCCTCCATCCTTCTGTCCCCTTCCTGCCCTCAACACCAGCAGAGTGATAACTTTTTTTTCTGACCAACAAAGCCAATCTATAGTTATTATATCTCTTTGTCTCTTTTCATATCTCCTAATGGAAACATTCCAGTTGCTGCTGGCTAGAAAATTGGCCGTCTGAACTCTCCCTTTCGGTGTCTCTCTCTTCTCATCAGATTAGTGAGAAAATTCAGCATTGAATCTCTTTCAAACTCTTCTCCCTGCACAGGCTGGGAACACATGTTAGGGGCTAGGATTAAACCTTAATTTAACTCTGTCTCTCACCCAACCATCACCAGACTCATGGCCCAGCTTATCGAATCACTCTTGAAAAACTGTAGGAGTGAAGCCCCATGCTTCATACTCCTCCTTCTTTGTGAGCTCATTTCTCTGATCAAAGGCCTTGAAAGGAAGATTCAAGATGGCATAGGCAGAGTGAGAGGTGAGAGTAGGCAGACTGAGGGGAGGTACAGAATGCTAACTACAGTATGTCACTCACATTATTACTGGGCACTTCACAGTTTATATAGATGTAGATATACCTATTTCTATCTATCCATCTCTATCTCTATCTATCTATCTATCTATCTATCTATCTATCTATCTATCTATCTGTCTATCTATCTATCTAAGTTTTCCATCTTTCTTCAAGGTATTTAGTGTATAATATGAAGTGACCTGAATAAAAACAGTTGTATTAGATCTCATGGTTGACACCAGATATAGTGGACCAGAAATGAAAAATGACAACTCTGTCTCTGAGGCATCATGGTATAGTAGAAAATATGAAAGGAGTAGAAGCCAAGAGATCTGGGACCTGAATGTAGGTTCAATCTCAGAGTCTCCTCTCTCTTCCTCTGTCTCTTATCTCTGTCTCTGTCTGTCTCTCTCTGTCTCTCTGTCTTGCTCTATCTCTATCTCTGTGTGTCTGTGTGACTGTCAGTCTGTGTCTGTCTCTCTTTCTCTCTCTCCTCCCTTGTCAGAAGCTCCTATGGAGAAAGGGCCAACCATCCCTACCAATCATCAGCTAACTGACAGAAACATGTCAAGAAGGGAGGGGTATGCTGATGAAAAGATGGAAGGCAGAAAGTGCTAGGCAATCCACCTATACCTCCAACACCACCACCTTGACCACCATGCACCCTCAAACTCTGATGGAGACAGCTCAGGACTCTGAACTCAAGAGCCTTATGAATACTACCAGTTCTATTTCCATTTCAGTTCCTGCAACCTATGTTGAGGGGATAAATCAACATGGAGGAGCCTGTCTTCTTAATCACTGCCAATAACTTCTGACAAACTGCTCCCAACAGACAGAGAGGCACAAGAGACCCAGGAGTGTCAGTCCCCCCAGCACTTCTTCAACTGTGAGTCATGACCCTGTATGAAGTCATGACCCACAGTTTAAGAAGCATTCAAAGGGTCATGAGTGGAAAAAGTTTTAAGAAGCCCTGTGCCCAGACCACCATTCCTGCTTCCAGTCCAACTCTAATAGTCATCATCCAGGGAAACCGATTCTGAGTAGAAGCCAGCCATTCTCAATAATTGGCAACCAAGTGCTACCCACAGGGTGGGCAAACCAGAGTAGCCAAAGCAGTAAGGTTCCCTGAGAGAGAGATAAAAGATACCTTATAGTACAAAAGTCAAACAAGCACCACCATAACCTTGACTACCACATCCCTCAGACCACAGTGGAAATAGTTCAGGACCCTTAACCCATGAGTCTTGGGAACAAAAAGCCTCCAGCTTAGTGCTCATGGTCATCATCCTGGGTAGTGAAAAGTGCTCCGGCAGGTGCTGCAGTCACATCCTTTGAAGACAAACAAAAAAAGAAAGTACTTGTCACAAATGTCCTTGGAACTGTCAAATGCATCAAAATTTAAAATAAATGATATGATTATATAGTGTAATTTACACTAGAGGATAGGCTTTGCCATCTGCTTTGCTACTTTACCCTAAGGATCATGAGACCTTTCCATATGATTTGCAGTTGAAATTTTCCATATGTGTTGCTACCCCCATTAGAATGTGAGCTCTTTAAGACTGAGTACTATTTTGTTTTTCTATTTGTATCCCCAGCACTTAGCACAGTACTCTGAATATAGTAACTGCTTAATAAATATTACATTCATTCATTGATAAACAAAACAAGGATTCAGGGCTAGTGGATCACTAAGGGTCCCTCCAAGCCCACTTTGTGATCTAAAAGTACATGTTCTGTGGCTCTAGGATCTCAACTCATCTTTGATATCCTATTTTTCAATATTTCTGACATCACTTCTTGTCCAAATTTCTACAGATGTATAATTCTTAGGTTTCCTAAGAATTGTAATAATCTATATTCTGGAGGCAAATTGCCATTTCTAGGTCTGCACTGTCTCCAATAGGTGCTATGATCCTACCTTTATCAAAGAGACCTTATCAAAGACTTGGCCAATGTTGAAAGACTGACCTCCAGCCCACAGCAGGTACAGTACATAGTTGCAATATTCCAAATAAACCATAGCATGCAAAACTCCTAGGATTTAAATAAAAACACATACATTAACATGGTTCCCTAGGCTGCCTTTTCAGAAGTGAGATGCAGAGACACACATATCATGGGATACTGGCAAGGCAGCCATGACCTTCCCAAAACACAAATACTCACTTGTGTCTGACACCTTAAAACATAATAAAAATAGCAACAAACAAGTCACAATAATGGCCAGCCTCAAAATATGCACAAAAATATCTACTTTTCCTCCCTCTTATATTAACCATGGGATTCTGTGCCCATAGCCTTTCAATGTAGAAATCTAAGATGTGCTAATCGAGGGATAATATAGTTTGTGGCCTTCCTAATGCCCCTATCCAGAGTGCTAAAGCCTCTTACAACTCTGCCATTCTATGTTCTTTGATTATAAGACCTCTTCTATGTCTAACATTCTTTGGTTCTTTGATTTTTAAAATTGCTTCCAGCTCTGCTTTTCTATGTTCTAAAATTCTAAGGTCCCTCCCAGTTCTGCTATTCTGTGATTCTCTAAGGTTACTTCCAGCTATGACATTTTGTTGTATGATTCAGGGCAATAATTTCAATCTTCTTTGTCACCTAATGATCAGATAGACAAAATACCCAACATGGCATATGCATAATGTTTACACTTACACTGAATAATTGTTGAGATGGAAGTGAAAATTTTAATACCAATCAATTTAAATTAATTATAATTTATTAAATTACTGTAAGCTAGGATCATTCTGAATTGCTGCACCTAGAATATGAGACTATAAATTCTATTATAGTAAAGAACATATGAATGGCAGAACCCTCAAAAGTCTGTGCGATACTGTCCCTCCTCTCATCATTTATCTTTCAAGGCCAAACTTCAATCCATCTCTTCTATGCAGTCTTTATTTGATTTTCTTCACACCAGGAGTTATCAGCCCTTTGTTTTTGCCTTACAAACTTTTGCACTTTAACTTTTTTTTTTCACGGTTATAGAAAGAGTGGTTTACAGTTGCTGTATCTCATTCCTCATGACCTTACCTCTCAAACCCTTCTAATCTGGCTTCTAACTCCACATATATACTAACAGTGTGTTCTTATCCAAGTTGATTAGTAATGACTTAACTACAAAATTACAGAAATTCATAATCTCAGAATGGGAATATTTCTTGATGCAGTGAAGAGAGGTTGGTTTGAGTATCAGAACATCTGAGTTCAGATCCCATCTGAACCATTTGTTACCAGTGAGAGAAGAAATTTCACCTCAGTGTCTCTTTTGTAAAATGATAGATCTGGACTTAAATAACTATAAGTGCTTTTCAACTTTTCCAACTAAAATCTTTGGTCCTATGACCTAATCTAATACATATCTGAATAAGAAACCTCTTCACAGCAAATTCATTATTCTTTATATTCCAAGGCAGCTCATTTCACTGTATTCCACTTTGGAACAACTGACTGAAAAGTTTTATTTTCTTAGGTTTTTCTCCTCTTACCTCCCTTTACCTCATGCTAAAATTTACCTCTCTTCCTAAATTCCCTACTTTGTTCCTGTATCTTCTCTCTGAGAACATACAGATTAAGTTGAATATAAATTTATAATTATAAAAAGAAATATGTCTTCTGTCAATAAATATTTATTAAGTGCCTACTATATGGAAGGCACTGTGTTAAGCATTAGGAATATAAATACAAAATAAGAAAGAGTTTCTGCCCTCAAGAAGCTTACAATCTAGTGGAGGAAAACAACCCACAAAAAGAGCTGAAAAACTATTTTCCTAGTTTTGTCCATTTTACTTTGCATGAGTCCAATAAATCTTTCCTTGCTTTACTCTATATTCTTTGTATTCAATATTTCTTATCATGAATTTATTATTTCTTATAATATTTCTAATAATAATAATTCCATTCCATTTGTTTCAATTTCAAAAATTTATTTTGGTATTTTACTTACATAAAATATGTTACTATTAATATTTTGTTATATATTTGACCTTTATTTTAGTCTTTGACCTCCTTTGGGTATATGCCTAGCAATGGGATCTCTAGGAAAATGGATATGAGAATTGTAAGGCATTTTTTAACATAATTATAAATTGCTTCCCAAAATGGTTGAAGCAATTCAGATTTCTACCAACAGTGCATTAGTATGCTTGTCTTTCCAGACTCCTACAATATATTTTAGTATTTCAGTGACCAATTAGTCAAAAAATAGATGAAAGTAATCTCCATCATAGCATACCTGTCAATTGGGAAAGGAAAAGGAATAAGCAGTTATATAGAGGCACTGTGCTGGGCACTGTGAGAAGCACTTTTTAAAATATCTTCTTATTTGATCCTCACAATAACCCTGTAAAGTAGGTGCTCTTATTACCTCCATATGACAGTTGAGGAAACTGAGGCAAACAGGTTAAGTGGCTTGCCCAGGGTCACACAGCTAGTAAATGTTTGTAGCTGGATTGAACTCAGGGCTCCCTGACTTCAGACTTGACATTCTAATCTTTGTGCCACAAGCTGCTTCAGTGGTCTTCTACTCTCTACTCGAAGATCTCAGTAAAAGAAACCTACTACCTCCCAAGGCAACTCATCCCACTGTGGGAAAGATCTAATTTCTAGGAAATTTTTCTTGACAACAAGCCTAAGTTCATCTTCTGGGTTCAAACAGAACAATTATAGTCCTTCTTTACTACTAATCCTTTGTGAATACTTGAAAACAGGGCACATTTCCAGGCTAAACATGTCAAGTTCCCTTCCACCAATCCTCATACGATATGGTTGACCCTATCTAGACATTTTCTGTTATATCAATATCCTTAAGCTGCTGTGTTTAAACAGAAAACAAGAAGATGAAATCTGACAAGGGCAGAGTAGATTGGGACTATCACTTCCCTTATTCCTGAAAACAATACCCCTCTTAATGTATTACAAAATCACATTGTTGTCACTTCACACTGTTGAATTGTTCTTTCAGAATATCAAACTCCCTACATCTTTTTCAGAACAATTACTGACTAACAGTATGTTTTCCACCTTATATTTTTGAAACATGAAGAGAAAAAAATCCTATCCGTATTGATTTATATTTAGATTCTGTCTAACACTCTTTCCCTCTCCTAGTAGTGGTAAAGACAAATGAATTTCTTCAGGCTACATATTCATGTAGAAAACTACAAATTAACTTTATGTTGTGTCATATTTTTTATATATTTTGTTTAACTTTCCCCAATTTTATTTTAATATAGTTATTGCACTCAGGAGTTTAAGGCTCGAGTTTGGCATCTCTGCTCTAGCCTTTTAAGATACCTTCAGCTCTTAATTGTCATATACTATCCATTCCAGTTTTGTGTCATCTGCAAATTTGATGAGCCCACCATATATGCATTTATTCAAATCATTGATAAAAATGTTAAACAGCACAGGGCCAATCATAAGTACCTGAGGTACTCCACTGAAGACCTCCTGCCACCTTGATTTGGAAATAATAACAGCTATTGTTTGAGTTGCTCATCTAAGTAGTAGTGAATCCATATGACTGTATTATCATCTAATCCACATTCTCCATAAGACCAGTGTGAGATACCTTATCAGAAACATTTGCTAAAATCTAGGTAAACCGTACATGCAACATTGACTTCATCTGCTAGTTTAGGGATCCTACCAACAAAGGAAATGAGATTAGTCTGACATGATCTGGTTTTTGATGAAGCCATTTTGGCTGTTAAACATGATTTCTTTTCTTTCTATCCAAATAAGGGATATAAAAGATCATAAAAGAGAAAAATAGTTAAATAGTCAATGGTTATTAATAGCTTAAAAATTGCATCAATGACATATGTGTGCGTGTGTGTGTGTGTGTATACACACACACACATACATACTTACAACCATATAAATGACAACAATGTGAATAAAAATTAAAACAATTGCTAAATTTACTTCATACCTACAAAATTGGGAATGATTACCAAAGGTGGAAATAGTTCATGTTGAAAGGGCTTTGGGAAGACACTAATACTTTTGTGATGGAGCTGTAAATTGGTTAAAATAGTCCAAAAAAAATGGAATTATTGAAGACATTAAAGTGTTCACACCCTTTGACCCAGAGAATTCCCTGCTAGGCATATATGTCAAGGAAGATAAAAACAGAATTAAAAGTACAATATATGCCAATCATATTCAGAGAAGCAATTTTGTGGTATCAAAGAACTAGAAATAATGTTGATTTCTTAAGTGGGGGAATTGCTAAATATATCATGATATATGAATGTGATGGAAAATTATTGCACTGAAACTGAAATATTTGCTGTGAATCCTTTAGAGAAATATAAGAAAACAAATCAACTGATTCAGAATACAGTTAGCAGAAGCAAGTAAATAAAATGCATTTTGAATGATATGCATAAACAAAAAGAAGAAAATGAAAACAAGAACTACATAATTTTAATGTCCAATTTTGGCCCTAGAGTAGAGATAGGGAAATATACTTCTTTCTTTTGATAAGTGATGATTATGATTGCATAATATTTTATATGCTGTCAGACATGCTTCTAGTGTAAATTGGTTGTCTTTAACTGCTTCTGTTTCTTATAGGGTAAGTCTCACTGTAAATATGTGCATCTGTGCATCGGGGTCAGGGGAGGGGGGCGGGAAGGAATTGGTCATGGCATGTACAGAAATGGCTTGTGATGTAAAAATAAAATCCATTGATGAAACTTTAATTAAAAATAATTCTTACTTAATTCAGCCAAAAGTTTTAGCCTGTTAATCCTTTTTTAGATCCTACCATTTTATCTAAGGCAATAGCTATAACTTCCTTTACTGTGTTGCCTGAAAGTTTGATAAGGATTTAATCTACCCACTTATCCAGGAAACTGACAAAAATGTGAAATAGCATAGTTAAGCTGTCAAGTCAACAAGTATTTATTAAATGCTTACTGTATTCCAGGCACTGTACTAAACACTGAGAAGACAAATACAAACAGAAAGACTTCCCATCCTTAAGGACATTATATTCTTTTTTTTTTCTTTTTCTAATTTTTTAATTTATTTTTTTAGGCAATTGGGGTTAAGTGACTTGCCCAGGGTCACACAGCTAGTAATGTCAAGTGTTTGGTCTGAGGCCAGATTTGAACTCAGGTCCTCCTGACTTCAGGGCCAGTGCTCTATACATTGTGCCACCTAGCTGTCCCAGAGATCATTGCCTAAGTTGATATCAATTCATTGAGGATGACTCCTTGGGTTCAATTATTCAAATAATGCTGAATCTACTTAACTATACCTAGTGTCTAGCTCAATTATTCATCATATCTACAATTATAGTTTGGGGGACACTGTTAACTGCTTTGCTAAAATCTATGTACCTTTAATCCATCATTTGGTATTTCCTATTCTTGATGGAGTGATGTGGTCACTGAAAAAAATTCTAGATACTCACTAACCATTCCTTTAATAATGTTATAGATTTTTTTATGTTTATATGCCACAAAGTAGGTGATAATATCTTAATTACATAAGTGTTGTAAAGACCACTAGGACCTCTTCCATTTTTATCCTTAAGACTTGCACCTTTGGTGTGAAGGCTCGCCGAGTCCTTTTCAGGTCTGCTTAGCCACCTTTTATGTTCCCTAATTCTTACCCATGGCTCCAAGAAGCTGTAGCATGCACATCTGCCGCACCTTGGTAAAACCATCTTGATAGGCTAAACCAGGCTGAGGGTAATCATTGGACCTTTTACATATCAGTGAGTTAGGGGGATGTCTACCTAGAAAATACGAAGACTTCCCCTCACAAATGGCCAAATGAGAACAGTCTGTTCCACTGGTCATCAAGGTTACTGAAGCAGCCATTATGGAAAGCTTAGAACTTGGTCAGACTTCAAAGATGCCAAGGTCATCCACTGCATCCTGGGCTATCACCAGTGATCCTGAATTTTTTCTTGCCATTTGACTTTGATTACTCTGGAAGACAGGGTGAAACTGATGGCTTTGTGCAACTTGGCCTCACTTAAATCCAATTCAGTGCAAGTCAAGATATCACCCCATGATGTCATTGGTCCTCTTCAAAAACGGAGAATGAGCAACAGGAATAATTTTGTATGGAATCAATCCCAGACTCACTGACCTTCAGTGATCATTGGAATATTTTCCCTTCTCTATTCTTGTGTTACTGCTCCCAAATCACTTTCAGTGGCTCAGCATCAAATCTATCAATTCAGTCAGCTCTCTCACTATCTTCCTGCTTTTCTTGGATTTCAGTTCTCTCTGACCTATTTATGTTATGTACTTTTCAGGACAAAAATCATTCTCCTTAGCAAAGAAAATAGAAATAAAATGAAAGTTGAGTAGTTCTGCCTTCTCTTCATCATCCATTTTTACCATCTCATTTACCCCAAAGCATTAGTCATATCTCTTCTTTGATCTTCCTCTTTTCCACAAAATAGATAACCAAGTAAACCAAACTTTCCCAACCAAATCAAAGTGACAAACAACAACAACAGGAATTTTGTTGTCTATCAGTTACCTTGTTGGACTCACTTTATTCTTGCTTTAGGATTTTTGTTGTTGTTGTGGCTCCTCCATTAGCTGCCTTTGCTTCTATTTTCTGTCTTTAAAAAGATTTGTTTGTTGATGAGCTCTAGAGTCACCAAATCACAATTAGAACTTTAGACTTAGAAGAAATGTCAGAATTCATCAAATCCAACCCATACCTTAAAAGGAATTCCCATTATAATGCACTTGAAAAGTAGTCATCTGTCACTGGTTTGAAGAATATCAATTGGGGCAACCCAACACCTCTTGAGATGCCATTCTATTTTTTAAAAGAAATAGGATTTTGGCTATTCTGCCCATTGTTTCTGGATTTGCCCTCCAGGCAAACAGAAGTATTATCCCTCTTTGATGTGACAAACTTTCTAATATTTTAAGACATCTATGATGCCACCTCTGAATATTCTCTTTTCTAGGCTAAACATTACAATTTCCTTTAACTGAATCTCATGTGACATGGATTCAAGGCCTTTCATCATCTTGGTCAATCTATTTTGTATTTTCTAACTTATTAATATCTTTCTTAAACTCTCCTCACTGACCCCCAAAGTGAGCATCATAATTCAAATGTCTAGATGTGCTCTGATGAAGACAGTGTAATGTGGAACTCAATCCTTATCACTGGAAGCTAGTCATCTGTTAATATAGCAAAAAAAAAAAAAAAACACATAATAGTGTTTTCTATTTTTGCTGCCACATAACATCACCACTCATAAGCATACACAACACTGAAAACCTAAGACCTTTTAAAGACAAATTGTTATTTAAGCATATCCCCATATCTTGTAAGTGTGAAGTTTTTCTGATTTTTTTCCTTATGTAATTCAGAAGAAAATTAAGTTTATTTTTAATGTTTTCTGTAAGATTTTGTGTCATATTAGCATCTTACTTCAAATTTTCAGTAGACGATAGGTTGTGACACTCCAGTGAACAATTGAAAGACATGATGCTTAGGGGAAAAAAATCTTCCATGTTGGGGCAGGGGAACAACTCAACTGATGTCATCAGCACTCTAAATGGTATCAGTTCTATTTTAAATGGTTATCATATTCAAATGATTTATTCTGTAACAAATTCACATTGTCTGTGGTTCATATTCCTTTGCTCTTTGCTCAGGGATGCATAACCTTCTTGCACCATTGATTGTGCAAGAATATAATTGGTTGGGGTTGCTAGGTTGCACAGTGGATAGAGCACCAGCCCTGGAGTCAGGAGGACCTGAGTTCAAATCCAGCCTGAGACACTTGATACTTACTAGCTGTGTGACCCTGGTCAAGTCATTTTACCCCATTGCCTAGCCAAAAAAAGAGAAACATTGTTTACTTATTGATTAATAGTGGCAAATCTTGGTTCTGTTTACCTTTTGTTGATAAGAAGAGAGCAAAGAGAGAGAGGAGCACTGGGATAAAGCCAAGTAGTTTTAAAAAAAGATGAACATCTCTAATTGGATGTCCTATTGCCAATTCAAACTCACCATGTCCACAATGAGCTCATCATCTTTCTTGCCCAAACCTGTTCCTCTCCCTTTCCTTTTTCTGTTCTTTTTCTGATAGTACCACATCTCTCCATGCAGGGTGAAATTCTTGGGGTCATCTTTGACTCTTGCATTTAGCCAAGTTTTTCCTATTATACACAGCATTGTCTACATCTGTCATCCTCTCCATTCATACTGCCAACGACCCTAGAACTTTGCCTTTGGCCTGGAAAATTTTAATTGTGACTGGATTGGTAACCCTACTTCCAGTTTATCTTTTTTTCTTTTCTTTTCTTCTGAACTTAAGAAATAAAACAAGCATTTACATAACAAAGTAGAGTACAAAAAAAGAGATTATAGCTAAAACTGCAAACGTATTATGTACAACTTGTTTTCCCTTTTAAATATATAATAAAGTTATCATGTAATTTTCTTTCACCCCTCTCCAACCCCACCCCCAACCTAGAGACGGCTACTATTAGGCACAAATATGTATGTGTATGAGTGTGTGTGTATGTGTACAAACACACACACACACATACACACATATGTAAAACCATACAATACATACTTCTATTTATCAGTTATTTCTCTGGATGCAGATAACATATTCCATAATACATCCTTTGTAGTTAATTTGGGTATTTATAATAGCCAAAATTACTTAGTTGCTCAAAATTGTTCCACAATATTGCTATTACCATGTACAATATTCTCTTGGTTCTGCTCATTTCACTCGTCATTATTTCATGCAAATCTTTCTGTGTTTTTCTAAAATAATTGAGGTCATCATTTCCTATAGCTCAGTAGTATTCCATCATGATTATATACCACAACTTGTTTAGTCATTCCCCAATTGACAGGTATCCCTACAATTTCTCATTCTTTGCCACCACAAAGAGAGCTGCTACAAATATTTTAGAACATATAGGTTCATTTCCTTTGTTTTTTCTTAATCATCTTGGGAAACAGACCTAATGGTGGCATTGCTGGGCCAAAGGGTATAAGCAGTTTAATAATGCTTTGAGAATAATTCCAGATTGCACTTCAAAATGGTTGGATCAGTTATAGTTCCAACAGTAAATTAGTGTCCCAGTTTTTCCACATCCCCTCCAAAATTTATCACTTTCTTTTTTTATCATTTTACCCCATCTGATAGGTATAAAATGATAGATATCTCAAGGCTGTCTTAATTTGTATTTCTCTACTCCATAATGATTTAGAGCATTTTTTTTCATATAACTATAAATTGTTTTGATTTCTTCATTAGAAACTGCCTGTTCATATATTTTGACCAATCATCAGTTGTGGAATGACTCGAAGCCTTGTAGATTTAACAAAGTTCTTTATATATTTGAGACATGATACCTTTGTCTAAGAAACTGTTTATATATCCCGCCCGAATTTTCTGTTTTCTTTCTGATCTTGACTGCATTGGTTTTACTTGCACCAAAACATTTTTAATTTAATGTAATTGAAATTATCCATTTTATACTTCACAATGCTCTCTATCTCTCTTTTGTTCATAAATTGCTTACCTATTCTCATAATTCTGAGTAGTATGTTTCACATTCTTCAAATTTTCTTGTAATATTCCCTTTTAGATCTAGGTCGTTTATGCATTTTGACATTATCTTGGTAAATGGCCTAAGATATTGGTCTACGCAAAAATTCTGCAAAACTCTTTTCCAGCTTTCCCAACAATTTTGTCAAATATCGAATTTTTATCCCCAAAACTTAAATCTTTATACTTGTCAAATACAATGTTACTATAGTCATTTGCTGCTATAAATTGTATGTCTATTCTGTTCCACTGATTTACCTTTCTATTTCTTAGCCAGTACAAGAGAATTTTGATAATCACTATCTTATAATGTAGTTTAAGGTCTAGTACCACTAAACCTCTTCCTTTACATAATCAATTATATTTATGTTAAACCTTATGTTAAACCATCTTTGCATTCCTGGTATGAATCTCACTTGGTCACAACGTAAAATTTTTGTAATATATTGTTATAATCTCCTAGCTAGAATTTTATTTACAATTTTTGTACGCATATTCATTAATAAAATTGGTATACATTTTTTCTCTTTTATACTCTTCCTTATTTAGATATCAATATTACTTTTGTTTCATAAAAACAGACTGGTAGGACCCTTTCTTTGCCTATTACTCCAAAATAATTAATTTAATATAAGAATTAGTTGGTCTTTAAATGTTTGATAGAATTAACTTGTAAATCCATCTGGTCCTAGTGTTTTTTTTTTACCTTACGAAGCTCATTTATGGCCTATTTAATTTCTTTTCCCAAAATAGTTCTATTTAGATATTCTATTTTCTCTTCTTTTAATCTAGACAGTGTATATTTTTATAAATATTCTTCCATTTCACTTAAATTGTACATTTATTGGCATATAATTGGGCAAAATAACTTCCTATAATTGTTTTGTTTTCATCTTTGTTAGTGATCACTCTTTTCATTTTTTTAAATATAAATTTATGTATTTTTAGTTTTCAATATTCACTTCCACAAGTTTTGGAGTTCTAAATTTCTCACCCCTCCCCCCACCCCAAGATGGCATGCATTCTGAATACCCTTCCCCTATCTGCCTTCTCTTCTTTCTCTCCCCCCTCCCTTTCTTATGCCTTTCCCCTTCTATTTTCCTGTAGAGAAGGATAGATTTCTGTACCCCATTTTCTGTATTTCTTATTTCCCATTGCATGTGAAAACATTTTTTTTAAAACATGTGTTTTTAAAACTTTGAGTTCCAAATTTTCCCTTCCTCCCTCCCCACCCACCCTCATTGAAAAGGCAAGCAACTCAATATAGGTTGTACATGTGCAGTTATGCAAAACACTTCCTAGTAGACATGTTGTGAAAAACTAACTCTATTTCCCTTAATCCTATCCTGCCCTCCCATTTATTCTATTCTTTCTTTTGACCCTGTCCCTCCTCAGAAGTATTTACTTCTGATTACCCTCTTTCCCAATCTGCCCTCCTCTCTATCACCCCCCTCTCTTGTCCCCTTCTCCCCTATTTTCCATGTAGGGTAAGACAGATTTCCATACCCAATTGAATGTGTATTATTCTCTCCTTAAGTCAAATCCTATGAGAATAAGATTCCCTCATTCCCTCTCACCTTCCCCTGTTTCCCCTCCACTGTGAGAGACTTTTCTGTTTTTTTTTGTGAGATAATTTACCCCATTCTACCTCTCCCTTTCTTCTCTGAGTATCATCCTCTCTCATCCCTTAATTTTATTCTCCAGATATGACCCTTCATCTTCAACTCACCCTGTGCCCTCTATTATCTATCTATCTATCTATCTATCTATCTATCTATCTATCTATCTAGCATACATACAAATTTTTTTCCTTCAACTACCCTAATACTGACAAAGTTCTCATGAGTTACAAATATCATCTTTCCATGCAGGAATGTAAACAGTTCAATCTTAATAAGTCTCTTATGATTTCTCTTTCCTGTTTACCTCTTCATGTTCCACTGGAGTCCTGTATTTGAAAGTCAAATTTTCTGTTTAGCTCTGGTCTTTTCAT
This sequence comes from Phascolarctos cinereus, assembly GCF_003287225.1. Taxonomy (NCBI): domain Eukaryota; kingdom Metazoa; phylum Chordata; class Mammalia; order Diprotodontia; family Phascolarctidae; genus Phascolarctos; species Phascolarctos cinereus. The sequence continues at coordinate 364,445,704 of NW_027555625.1, read as the reverse complement.
CAGGAATGCTTGAAAGTCCTCTATTTCACTGAATGACCATTTTTTCCCCTGAAGGATTATACTCAGTTTTGCTGGGTAGGTGATTCTTGGTTGTAATCCTATCTCCTTTGCCCTTCGGAATATTATATTCCATGCCCTGCAGTCCTTTAATGTAGAAGCTGCTAAATCTTGTGTTATCCTGATTGTGTTTCCACAGTACTTGAATTGTTTCCTTCTGGCAGCTTGTAATATTTTCTCCTTGACCTGGGAACTCTGGAATTTGGCTACAATATTCCTAGGAGTTTTCCTTTGGGGATCTCTTTCAGGAGGAGATCTGTGGATTCTTTCAATTTCTATTTTGCCCTCTGGTTCTAAATATCAGGGCAGTTTTCCTTGATAATTTCTTGAAAGATGATGTCTAGGCTCTTTTTTTGATCATGGCTTTCAGATAGTCCAATAATTTTTAAATTCTCTCTCCTGGATCTATTTTCCAGGTCAGTTGTTTTTCCAATGAGATATTTCACATTGTTTTCTAATTTTTCATTCTTTTGGATTTGTTTTACAGTGTCTTGATTTCTCATAAAGTCACTGTCTTCCAATTGCTCTATTCTAATTTTTAAGGAAGTATTTTCTTCAGTAATCTTTTGGACTTCCTTTTCCATTTGGCCAATTTTTCTTTTTAGGGCATTTTTCTCCTCATTGGCTTTTTGGACCTCTTTTGCCATTTGGGTTAGGCTGTTTTTTAAGGTGTTATTTTCTTCAGTATTTTTTTGGGTCTCCTTTAGCAAGCTGTTGACTTGTTTTTCATGATTTTCTTGCATCACTCTCATTTCTCTTCCCAGTTTTTCCTCTACTTCCCTTACTTGCTTCTCAAAATCCCTTTTGAGCTCTTCCAAGGCCTGGGACTGATTCATATTTTTCTTGGAGGCTTTGGATGTAGGAGCTTTGACTTTGTTGTCTTCTTCTGGTTGTATATTTTGATCTTCTTTTTCACCAAAGTAAGATAATATAGTCTGACTCTTTTTGCGCTGCTTGCTCATGATCCAGCCAATTACTTCAGTTTTAAACTCCTTGTTAAGGTAAGAGTCTGCTTCCAATGTGGAGAGTGTACTGTCCCAAGCTTCAGGGGTTTGTAGCTGTTTTCAGAGATACTTGTAGGGACCTGGAAATTTTCAGTTCTTCCAAGGTGGTATGACAAGGGGCGAGGTGTTTACTCCTTTCCTGGCCTGTGACCACAAGTATTCCTTTCTGTCCTGTAACTGTGAGGAGGGGTTCCTCTCTACAGCCACTACAAGCTCCACCAAGCCAGCGCTCCTCCTCACCCCAGCACTGCCACCCAGAACTGTGACCCAGATCCACACACGGGCAAAGGAAGAGATTCCTGCCTCAGCACTGGCAAAGAGATCCCTGCAGTCTCTCTCTGATCAGCCACTGGATTCCCCCTCAGTCTGTGGGCTGGAAGCTGGGGAAGCAGCATGCCCCCCCCAGGGCCTCGCTCTTGGGGAATGGAGCTGAGACCCCACCTTCCTCTCTGACCACCAACAGAAACAGACTTTTCCCACTGACCTTCTAAGTGGTCTTTGGCATTCATAGATTGAGGAGTCTGGAAACCTCCACAGCTGCCCACGATTCAGTCCTCTGAGGCCTGCTCCAGGTTTGCTGTGGCCTGCGCTCCCAGCCCAGCACGATATACCTTTCTGATCAATCATCCAGGTTGTCTTGGGCTGGAAATTTGTTTCACTCTGTCTTTTTGTGGGTTCTGCTGCTTCAGAATTTGTTTAGAGCCATTTTTTATGAGTATTTGGAGGGGTTTGGGGGAGAGCTCAAGCAAGTCACTACTTTCACTCTACCATCTTGGCTCCACCCTCCCACTCTTTTCATTTTTAATACTAGAAATTTGATTTTCTTCTCTCTTTTAAAAATCATATTAATATTTTTTCTATTTTATTGCTTTTTTTCATAAAACCAACACCTAGTTTTATTTAATATTTCAATAGTTTTCTGACAATCACTTTCATTAATCTCACCTTTAATTTTTAGGATTTCTAATTTAGTGTTTAATGGGGGATTTTTATTTTGTTTTTTTTTTCTACTTTATTTAATTGTATGCCCAGTCTGCTTTCTCTATTTTATTGATGTAAGCATATAGAGACATAAATGTTCCTCTGATTACTGCTTTTGCTGTATCCCGTAGTTTTTTTATATGTTGTTTCATTATTGTCATTATTTTTAATGAAATATAAGTTGTTTCTATGATTTGTTCTTTAACCCATTCACTCTCTAAGGTAGATTGCTTAGTCTCCAATTTTTTTTTTAATTCTATGTTTCCATGCTGCCTTGCTAAATAAAATTTTCCTTGCATTGTGATCTGAAATGGATGCATTAAATATTTATGTTTTTAACTGTAAAATTGTTATGCCCTAATATATGCTCAATTTTTGTAAAGGCACCATATAATGCTGAGAAAAAGATGTATTCTTTTCTATTTTCATTCAATTCTCTCTAGATATCTATCATGTCTAGCTTATCTAAAATTCTATTCACTTTCTTAACTTCTTATTTTTTTTTGTTAGATTTATCTAATTCTGAGAGGGGAAGACTAAAGTCCCCAAATATTATAGTATGAGTTTTAAAAAATGTTTTTAACCCCAATTCTAAGATTTTGCATCCATCCTTATTGATTCTCATATCATTAGACCCAATTTCATTATCTAGGTGTTATGATCTTTTTAGGATCCAAACTCTGTCATCTGGTGTTTTAACTATCCTTCTTCATTTTGTGTTTGACACAATGGATAGAGCTTTGCTCTTAAAGATAATATGACCTGATTTCAAATACCACCTCAAACATTTACTGACTGTGTTACCCTGTTCAGGCCACTTCATTTCTGTCTCCTTATTTGTAACGAGAATACATTACTCTCAAGAGTAAAAGTGGCAGGTTACTCCCAAGATTATTAAGGTCAAATGAGTTAATATGCTCAAAATACTTTGCAAAGCTTAAAATGTTATACATATGTTAGCTGTTAGTGGGGGCTTCTTGGCATAGGTGATAGAGTCTGGAAAACCTACTTTAATGTTTTACTTCAGACTTTTGCTACCTAAATGATGCTGGGCCCAAATTTTCTTCATCAGCAAAACAGAGATAATATACAACTTACTTCTTAGAGTTAATGGGAGGAATAAATGAGGCAAGGTATATAAAGCTATTTACAAACCTAAAATATTATGTGTGAGTGTATGTGTGTATTATCTGTTATTGCTTTAAAAAAATGATGAGAGTGCTATTGATAATACATCCAAGTTATTAACAAAAATGTTAAGACAGAAACCAAACGTCAAATCCTAGGGTCACCCTACTGTAGACATTCTACTAAGTTAACACCAGATTATTAACAATTACCCTTTGATTGTGGCCATCCAACCAATTCCAAATCCAGCTAGTTGCATTATAATCTAGCCCTCATTGCCACAGGAAGACCACGTCATGAAATATTTATGAAAATATGGGTGACCTGTACCTATCACAGTTCTGGAATCTAGCAATGTAGTAACCTTTCTTCTTCGCCACTTATTTTTCTAGATGTTCTCTATTTAACATAATTTATCCTAGAAACATGCAGGAATCCAATTCAAGCTTACAGAGTCTATTCTTTTCTTTCCTGGAACATCGGGGTCACATTTATCCTTCTCTCAGACTTCAATATCTCTCCCTTTTCCAGATCTTCTAAACATCACTAACAATGGTTCACTAATCCTATCTACTGGTACTCTCCATACATGAGGATATAATATTCCTGCTCCAGGTGACTTGAACTCAAGAACAGCTGGGTCCTCTCCTTATGTCTCTTACTTAGTAATTTTCATTCTGTATCTAGTACAAAGATTACTTTCTTGACTGACAAAATAAGCAATGTAAGAACTGATTATTTTGACCTTATTTCTCTTTGTTATTTTAAGTTCTGCCCAACTCAAGAAACAGTTCTATCTTTTCTATGAACATCTTCTGCTAAGATCACTAAATAGAGGAAGTAAAGGGAAAACAAAATCCTTTTTGTTTTGCATAATTTCACTTGCCAGTCTATGCTCATTTTGGACTTTAGCACAGCTGATGTTATTTTTTTTAGAACTGGATCACAATATGGCAATCATCCTCTGTTTCCCTGCCCTTGCTTTTACCTACAGTACATACCTGTAAAAATTCTCAGTTCATGAATTCCTTCTGCATCAACCTCTTTATATAATTGCCACTTTCCTCCTCATTTTAATTGTGTCCCTTTGCATCTCTAGAATTTCATTCTTGAGAGTTTCTGATCCATCTACTTCCATTGTAGAATTTTTACCTGTGACATCCTAACTATTCTTCCTATGAACTATTTGTAATTGGCTCTTCCAAAATCTAGGGTGCAAATCAGACTATGCTATGCTTCTATTTCCTCTCCTCCAACACAAACTCTAAGAAATAATTATCATTTTAGCAATAAGGTTCAAATTATTTCCATTCCAGCAATGAGTTCCTATCTGTTAGTGAAAATCACAGCCAGAATAAGTTCTCCTTGGTGGTTCCATTCCCTTTTGAAAGATAAAATTATCATTAAATCATTAAGGCAAGTCAGAAAGGTATTAGCTGGTCTACTTGTTGATAGAGTGTGAGTTCTAGCAGATAGTTGGATAATGGAAGTCCTATATTAATACTATATTATGCCTCTGTGATTTGTTCCCAAATCTATTTGCACTCTCTAGGTGTCTTGCAGTATACTCCCAACAACAAAATCTCTTCTATTTCTCCCTCCATTAATTTTTCTTTCCAAATACTATCACCATTCTTGCCTGTATGATTTCCTGGATTTCCTGATATGAGTTCACATTTTTTTCCACATAAAATTCTGTCATACTTCCCTTTTTATCCATTTTGTTTCTTTTTTTCCCCTTACACTGTGCATATCTGGAACCATATTCTAATCATAAAGAGTAGTTGTAATAAAGAAAAAAGCAATTAAGAAATGAAACTTTCACAAATGACTAAAAGAAAGGAATCACTAATTAAAATTTTTTAAAAATAGTTTCTGAAGTCTATACACAAATACAGAAAACCTAGATGACATTGTAAATACCTTCATCTCCAAGTAATAAAAGGGATAAATTGAATTGTTCCCACTTGTTTTCTGCTAGGTAGTTAAAAAAGGAAGCATCTACAACCTTCTCAGGAGCAAGTAGCATAGGAAAGATACAGAACAAGAATGGGAGAAGAAATCATTGTTTATACATAATAATACAAATGTACTACAACACTCAGGAATAATTAACATCATTTTAACAATGAAAATAAAGGGAAACTCATATACAGACATATCTATACATGTATATAAAATTTAATTAAAATGGTAGAAAATAATATTCTCAAAATGCATTAGATATGTTTTTTTAAAATTATTTTTATCATAAATATATCTTCTCCAACATTTTCCTTTTTTCCCCTTTTGTCTGCTACAAATCACTGCTAAGCTGGGATGATTAATGAATAAAAACAGTCAATATCTCTAATGACGAAAGGTAATCTTGGGATGATGAGGGCTCATGTTTGCAGAGCCTTTTTAAAAATTCCCTAGCCAGGACAGTTGGCAAAATTTTTTATATTCAACTGAGTATCTAACTGAATGATTATGAACCCATAGAAAAGAAGACTTGCTGGCCTTTACCCCTAAATAGGGAAAATAACAGGCGTACACAACATTTTTATTGCGGCAATCAACCTTTTCTGTAGATGATACATCCTTTTTCAAAAATATATCTTCAGCTTTAGAGCTTATACTAATCTCATAAAGATAAGCTCCAGGCTTACTTAGTCTTTTTCTGTCATGAGTTTGGGAAGGCCCCTTCCAAGCATAGGTTAATTTAACTCTATTATTTTTGGTGAAATGCAGTATATCCTGACATTAATTTCCTGTCATACACACATTTGTGGAAATGTGTGACATTCACGTAAAGGTGGTAGTCAGCCTAGATAATTATCCCACCCCACTTAAAGTCGGCCACAATATGTTATGCCTGTACCTTGACCAAGTGAGAATATATATTGATTGTTTAATAGGTGTGAATAAGGCCTAGACATCTCATGATAATCAATTAATGAATAAGTTAATCAACAGAGGCTTTAGATTAAGGGCTAAAATTCCTTGATCAATTTAGATGTTTTTGAAAGCCATGGGATGAACTGAAGTGATGTTTCACATTAAATCTGTTTGAGTTGCTTGTGGGAATTGCTCTCCCTGTAGGGCATATATGAACCAGCCAATTGTTTTGGAATATAAGATTGAAATATCTGGAAGTTTAATGATAGGTATATCCAACCATCCCCTGAGAGGTATTGTTTGGTATAAAGAAGAAGCCCTTGGCATCTTTCCTCTCACCCTGGCTGGAAGACATTTGTGAGCTTTAAAGAGTCTAAAAGATGTTGAACTTTGCATTAGTATCTCAGAAGCACCTCCAGAATAGATGATAACAGTGTATTGACTGGGAACCTAAGACAAATTGAATGTGATGAGGCAAGTCAGATTTAAATCTTCAGAAAAAGACTGGCAGAAAAGTCACACCATCCGCAAGCAAAATAACATCAGGACTCCAGCAAAAGTGCTGACAGCATCTATGTCACTGTTCTTTGAACACATGTACTCTGTAAGTTTGAACCCACTTTCCCCTGTACTCTCTACATATAAGTGAGAGAGTTTGTCACAATCTTTGGGGGAAATGTTATTTTTATAATAGCTGTTCCTACTATACAACCTGAGTAGATACATATTTTTAAAAACTGTCAGACTACTTTGTATCAATTGATTATCAGAAGGGAGAGCACATCAGCAAGGATTTATGAGGTTAAAAGCTATCCTTTAGACTCACATGGTTAACTTTAGAGCCCAGAAAGGTAATTGTAATAACCATGGTCTGCTGGTGCCAGGGGAAATTGGGAGAGTAGCAGATGCTACCCTCACGTGTATGAAGTATATATTTATTTCAGTGAGAATCACGAGATGACCAATCTCTTTGTTTGACTTAGCTGTCGAGTTCATAGACCATAATTTACTTGTTGCTGTTATTCAGTTCTTTCAGTTGAAGTCAACTCTCCACAACCATATATGGGGCTTTCCTGGCAAAGATACTGGAGTGTTTTACCATTGAATTCTCTAGCTCATTTTACAGAAGAGGAACTGAGGCAAACAGGGTTAAATGACTTGCCCAAGGTAACAGATTAGTAAGTATCTGAGGCCAGATTTGAATTCAGGTCATCCTGACTTCCAGGCCTGGTGTTCTAGCCATTGTGCCATCTAGGTGTGCAGTTATTTTCTAGCTATGTAAATTTGGTCATGTCACTTAACGTCTTTGACCTCGTCTATTAAAAATGAATGAAAAAGCACTTGTTGAGCTAGTGTTATGAACAAAGAACTGAGAATACACATATGAATGTGAAATAGTCCTTGTTATCAAGGAGCATGCATTCTGATAAGTAGAAGCAACACAGAAAGATAGAGTCATCAATAGAGAAAATGGGAGCCTTTGGGGGTGCATGACAGGACAAAAGCAACAGTTTACTGAGTCTTAGAATTAGGTAATTCTATTCTATTCTACTAGGACAGCTAAGTGGCACAGTGGGTAGAGTACTGGCCTGATGTTTGAAAGATCTAACTTCAAATCCAGCTTCAGACACTTACTAGCTGTGTGTCCCTGGGTAATTCACTTAACTCCTATTTGTCTCAGATCTTCATCTATAAAATGGGGACACACTGAAGAAGGAAATGGAAAACCATTTTGCCAAGAAAATCCCAAATGAGGCCACAAAGAAGTCAGATATTACTGAACGACAACATACTGTTCAACTTACATTGTGTTTTTCTTGTTATTGTTTGTTTCTTTGTGGGTTTTTTAGGGATCCAGTAAATGCAAAATATTTGCAAACTGCAGTGATACGTTGCACAGTTTTCACCATTTCACTGCATACTGTCCAATGATCACTAAGTCCAGAATTTGTAAGGAAACTTTATGTAATTTCTGGTTGCAATATCCCCAGTTTGTATCACTATCCAAAAGCCCTCTTTCTCAAAAAAAAAATCTGCCTGACAGTCATTTGTTCAGATGGATGCTAGTCAGAGAATTTCTTAAATCTTAGTTAAGCAGAAAAGAATCACCTTCACTTATACCTGACAAAACCAGGGACATACATCTGTTGTCAGTATGTTCTTCTTGTTTTATGAAATGAGGTCTATTTGTTCCAAAAGTATTTCTTGTTTTAATCCTGTACTCTGAGAACATCCATAGACATCTTCTACTGAGAACACTCCCCCTTCCTTTTTGATGAGTAAGTAATAATATTTTGATGCCTGTCTTGAAATGATGACAACTGTACTTTGTTAACATTGCACTGATTTCTATTTAGACATTTTCTTGAATCATTGCAGTCCAGTTTGTCAAGATAAATAAATAAATAAGCAAATAAATAAATATATGTGTGTGTGTGTGTGTGTTGTGTGTGTATACACACACACACACACATATATAATTTTAAGATGTGTATTATGTACGTATTAGTTGCTCTAACTAATGTTCTTCTAAAGCTTTGACTTCAGGAGGCTAATCAGTCTCTTAACATTTTTAGCCTCATCTTTTTTTTTTATTCAGTCTTATTCTCAATACGTTTTATATAGGGAAAATCAAGTTATTTGTAAGAGTCACTTACACTCATTTAATTTGCCTGTTAGATTCAAGATTTAAATTCTTCTATCTTGTCTTCAAATACATTAAGCATTTTATACTTATTGAGTCCAAAAAGCATGTTGATATGGTTGCAGCAAGTTTCCACAAATGAAGGAATTGTTTAATGTGATTTTTCAGGAGAGCCATATAATTTAAGACCACCTATTTGTATTAACTCATTATTAGGTGATGTTCATATAAATTTCTCTCTAACTTAAAAGTCATGCTTTATATCAATTGTTCTTCATAGTATTGTGTTGGCGGCATATTTCAAAGAGAGAAAAGTTTTTTTCCCCATATTAACATAAAATAATTTGTCTTACTACACTCAGATCTATTTTATATATTTGCTGCATACAATTAAGCCATGAATATGAAACTAAGACAATGACTTTGAAATAATCAATAAAGGCTATGTAAATATTATGGCACTTTTGGGTGGCTTCTATAATCACTGAATCAATAATGAATTGCTCTTTCTAACCATGAGACTTTATGGTATACTTTTCCTTTCTTTCTCTTTCTTTCTTTCTTTCTTTCTTTCTTTCTTTCTTTCTTTCTTTCTTTCTTTCTTTCTTTCTTTCTTTCTTTCTTTCTTTCTTTCTTTCTTCCTTCCTTTCTTTCTTTCCTGGTTCCTTAGCCCACATACAGTTTTCTTGTTAGTGTTTATAGATTTTTTTAAGCAATACAAGATGTGGATTCTTTGCATGATGTACCTAAACATTTTATTAAACTATTTTTGCAGAGGCCACTGTTGTTCTTATCTTTCAGTAATAAATAGGTGATGCCTTCTGATAAGAAAGATGGGGTCAAGGTTGCATCAGAGAAGAAGCTAGTAAAGTGGTTTGCTAGTAATTCATGCACATTGGACCAATAATTAGGGATCTTATCAGTACTCACTGTTTTCCAATTATGTACAGAAATTAGTGTTTCAATCACTTCCCTTGATTTAACCATTCTGTGTTTCATTTTAACACTGCAAATTTTCTGTTTCATGTGTGATTGAATTTCATGTATGATCCAACACTGTCATAGGGTTGAGCTTCTATTGACCATATGGATAACCAGAAAAAAAAATTCCAAATCTTTCTTCCTTGGAGGTTCTCTTCTTCAGACAATTTATTTGTTTTGTAAACATCTATGGTATAATTTGATTGATGTTTAAAATGTTCTTTTTTTCCCCCCTTTGTGCTTATTTGACCATCACCTTAAATTTTTGGCTTTTTTATTTTGATTATTATTTAAAGTTACCAAATTTTTCTTTAATACTGCTCCCAACATTCGAATCTGTACATTTTTTGCTGTTGTTGGCTTTATTTAGATGATATGTTATTCACATTTTGTACTGCATATGCCAGCCAGATATTGATGAAATGTTTCAGTGTCTTTCTACAAGTCTTCAGTAGTTATCTCAAACCACTTCTTCCATAGTGGGAGATAGTATAGTGGAAAGAGTGCTGGACTTGGACTGAGTTAAAATTCAACCTCAGATACTTATTAGCTATGTAACCCTGGACAAGCCACATAATTTCTCTTAGCCTCAGTTTCTACATCAATAAAATAATGATAACAATAGAGCTTGTCTCATAGGGTTACTGTGATGATAAAATGAATAAAATATTTAAAATGCTTTGAAAACCTTAAAGTGTTGTATAAATGGTAACTATTATTGTAATCATGATTATTGGCAACTGTCCTTCAGAGCATTTCTAGAAAGTTCCACATGTCCTCCTATGGTCCTTATTGTGGCAAGGGCTATGATACATTCTATCGTATGCAAATTCTAAAATATTTTTACATTGTCTCTCAAATATTGTGGAAGAATGTGCTTTTTTGTAATGTAATAGTAGGTATTAATTCTTAAAAAATTTACTCTGTATTCATGTAGCTTATCTAATAGTTGGATTCATACTATCAAACTTACAAAGAGCATATGCATAGTCTACATGAGTTGCCTAGGCACTGAGAAATCACGTGATGGGGTCACAAGGTCATACACAGACAACAAGGATGTGTCAAAGTTGGAATATTACAAAAAAACATGGGGTAAATGCCATTTAACAGTGATCTCTCAGCTTTTTTTTCACTTCCTTAATAGATGCTTTGTTTATTTAATACATTTCCTTTTGATCTCTGTATTCCTAAAAATACTATAACTAATCATAGCCTTAGAGATCTCTATCTATCTATGTATCTATCTATGTATCTATTTTTTCCTGTCTTGTTCTGTAAGTCTTTGTCTTTTTTCAATCTCCTTCTCAGGGAGGAGGGAATAGGCATTTATATAGCCTCTATTATGTGCCAAGCACTTTAATAAACACTTTTTACAAGAATTATTTTATTTAAACCTCACACCAACCCTGCAAGCTAAATGCTATCATTATCCCAATTTACAGTTAAGGAAACTGAGGGAAACAAATTTTAAGTGAGGGTCACAGCTAGTACATGTCTGAGGCTTTACTTTAAATCAAGTTTTCCTGACTTTGGGCTCTGTTCTTTATCCACTGCACAAACAACTGCCTCTAAATCACAAAATCATTTATTAGCCAAAGTCCTAATAGATCTGGCCCATGGCATTTATTAATTGTCAGAAGTTCTGTTACATGCAATTAAATTTTCTTGAAGAATTCAATGCAATATAATTCAAGATACATTTATTAAGTCCTCACCTTGTATAAGGTTTTATGTTGGTCTAATGCTTCTATTGTTCCATGCTATCTCTTTCTAGTGAAATAGATGCTGGACAACTACTCTGTGATGTTGTAGAGAAGACTTGAGTTTCAGGTAGAAGTCCATAGGCCTGGCTCATTTCTTGGCAAAGACTTGGATAAGACTATTGAGTTTCAAAGAGACCTCCGAGATGGGTTAAGCATGACTTGTTGTGCAAGTCACTTTATTCCCAGGAGCCTCAATTTTTTCACTATGGGCACTGCCTCAGTCAAATTGAGATCTGTTAAAGACCTTAGCTTGAAAAGTCCAAGATTCCCCACTGCATCCTGGGACATCTCCAGTTGTCCTGATCCATATCTGGCTATTGGATCCAGATTGCTTCAGAAGAGAAAGCAAGGCTAGTGACTTTGCACAGCCCTCCCTCACTTAAGTCTAATTCACTTGCACATCATGGCATCACCTCCCTGATGTCATGGTCCTCTTTGAGAACAAAGGACAAATAGCAAGAGATAATAATCCTTTCACCATGTACCTTCTTGGGGTATTATAAAGAAAATATTCTCCAACTGGGAGTAATATCTCCAGAATATTTACAGAGAAAGGCAACTCACCACTCTCTACAAAGGGTAAATCCATTCTTATTTCAAGCCTCCATTGATCATATCTCCATGGATATTCCCTATGCTGATACCAATGAAGAACCCATTCCACATCCTAATAGTCTTTTTGAGTTGTTGAAGCTAGTAACATTTATTACTCAGTGGCCAGCCTTCTGGTGATGTGTTTTTCTATCCTCCTCTTGACTAACATTCTTTCTTTTCCTGACTAAATATCTAGTTCCTTCAACAGATCCGTCACCATTCTTTCTGATCACTCTCAATTTTATCTATTTTCCTATTAAGGTTAGATGCCCAGGATTGAATACTTTCATTTTCTCTTATTTGTTCATGGGTGAGAGACCTGAGAGATTAGTTTAGAGTTACACAGTCAGTTACTGGCAGAACAAAGGACAGTTTAACAAACAACTCCATTATAGTACCAGGGGACCAGGGTTGTTTGGATTGGATATTTGAATAAAAGAGACAGACTAAGGGCACAGAATCCTATTTATTAATTTTGTGGGGATAGTTCTCAGAGATATTTGAGCTGTAAAATAATTCAGTTCAATTTAATGTTCATTTATTAAATATATACTTCATACAGAGCATTTTATTATACTCTGGGAGAAAAACAAAATTCAAATAAGACTCTATCTCTGCCTTCATGGAACTTATAATCTAGTTGGAGGGTAAGACATTTAGAGAAAACTGATGCATAATAATGTGTGCTAACAACACCAAAGATACACAAAAGGATGTTTATGCGAGGTGTGGAGTGGAATAGTAAAAAGTTGTTACTGTTTGAGGAGATTGGGGAAGGTCTCCTGCAGGAAGTGGTATTTGAATTAGACTTTAGAAGACCAAGAAGGATTCAACAGGAAAGGGAGATTATTTCATATATAGAGAGACTATGAACAAAAACTCAGAGGCTGAAAAGCAGAGCACACTTCTTCAAGGGAACTAACATAATCTAGTTTGTTTGGATCATTTGAGTATGTGATGAGTAGCATGAAATAAAGTTGGAAAGGTAGGTTACTGCCAAATCGTAGAAGACTTTAAATTCCAGGCAGGGGAGTTTTAACTTTACTTGGTAGGCAATCATTTGCTGTAAAATTTGGTGTTAGAAAAAATGTAGAAGGAAGACAAAAACAGCTGGAAAGAATTTTCATTGATGCTATTAGGAAAATTAAGGGGAATTTAAAAAAATTTTTTTTTGTCTGGGTGAAAATTGTGTTCATTGGTGACGTTGTGTGACTGAAAAATGATCTTGTATTGTCAATATGTTCTCAGGTAAGATAGTGGATAGAGAGAGAATTGGAATGAGGGAGGATAGATGTGGAGTTAGAATTGTGGCAGAGGGAGGTTTGGATGAAACCAACACCTGGACTTTTTACCTGGAGGCTGAGAGTTGATCCTGTTGGTAGGAGGACAGCCATACACACCTGCTATAAATGTGGCTCAAAGGGACAATTTGGCATGGTTGATGGCATACAGACTTGGTTTTTTGTGTGAAGAAGGACTTGCTACATGTGATGCCAACTAGTTCCCTTTGTGGAGGAAAAAGGGGGTGTATGTGCTCCAGGTGCCCAGAGACAGGGCCCTATAATGAGCTGATTGGCAAGAAAAAAAAAGGAGGGTTAGGGAAGGAGGCCAACCATGACAGACCCTCCTAGGCCCTGGGAAAAGAGTATACAAGTTAAAAATCCAGAGTCCAGTATCCTAGTGTGAAAGGAAAATGAGAGGAAACATAAATCAATTGAAATGGGTCACAGGAAAGGAATAATTGGAGGTGAGAAGTCAAGGGGTGGGTGTGTGTGTGTGTGTGTGTGTGTGTGTGTGTGTGTGTGTGTGTGAAGGATGGGGTTAGGGTAGGAGTTATCAATGGGGAAAGAAGGGGTAAAAGAACTAGAGTAACAACCATCAGAAGCTGAAGGATAAAACACACACACACACACACACACACACACACACACACACACACATAGACACAAATCTCCCCTGTAACAACATTTATGATACTTAATTTGTGCCTTCAAAATACATTAAGTACAAGTTCATAATTAGACCTGAGTTCTAGTCTTGGATCTGCCACATATGGTCTGTGTGACCCTAAAGCAAGTCATTTCATTCCACTGCAATTCAATTTTCTCATTTGTAAAATGTGGTATCAAAACACGAACTCCAGTATTGTCAGAAAGCTCTTGTGAACCTCAGCTGCCAGAGAAACATATAATACTGTGCACCATAGTTACCTGTGTTTGTGCCTTTTCCCCCTACTATAGTCTAAGCTCCATAATGAAAATGTTACAGATTAGGTTACTGGCATAATATAAGCTTTCTATCTCACTTGGGCTCAGTGCATTAGTAGACATGCAGAAGGTATTTAATTCTTTTTTTTTTCTTTTTCAAGAGAACTAACTGTCTCTAAAATAGTCAAAGGAATTGTCTTACAGGAGATGTTCATGGTAACTCATGGGATTGTTCACACTAAGATTGATAGCCAGTGAGTGAAGCAGAAGCGATTACAGACAAGAGTGGAATCTCTTAATGTCTTAAAGATTTTGTGGTACCAAAATCAAATTCACCCTAAAGATCAGTGAGGACAGATATGATATGAAAAAACATAGAAGAAAAACATCCTCTCATTCACATATCATAAAGTTTTCTGCTTGCTTTTCATGAAATCATCAAAATCTTAGGACTCATTTCATCCAAGTCCCTTATTTTAAACAGGAAGGTCTCACAGAGAAGCAAAGGGAAAAAAGGCTTTGGTCTTAAGGTTAGAACACTTGGACTCACATTTGATAGATTTGTATGAGGAAACTGTAGCCCAAATAAATTGAATAATTGAAAAACTAGGAACAGCTCTTTTTCTTTTTCTCTTTCTTCACTCTGTCTCCCTCCTCCTCCTCCTCTTCCCTCCTCCTCCTCCTCCTTCTCCTCCTCCTCCTCCTCTTCTTCTTCTTCTCTTCTTCTTCTTCTTCTTCTTCTTCTTCTTCTTCTTCTTCTTCTTCCCTCTCTCCCCTCTCTTTCATAAAAGTTTCTTTAAACAAATGCCATTTTTTCTTTTTATTGGAATTATTTCCCTTTCTGTTGTCAGAATTTAATTTTGAAGCATCTCTCTCACCCTCCTTGGGTTGACTTTACCTGTAGCATTTTATCCTATGAGCTACTTTTTAATATTTCCCTTGAACAGTTTGAAATTATTTTTAAAAATCTACATTTCAACTCAGACTACACCAATTTGCTTTACTCCTCTATCAAAAGGATAAGGGTTCCCATTATTTCTACTATCCTCTATAGCTACTATATTTCTATACTAACCTTCCCATCACTGAGAATGAGACTCATATGAAAATTTCCCTTTGTTGATTCCTAGTAAAGAAAGTATCATCTCTCTAGAAGAAAGAGAGAACTATAGCAAATTTATGAATTTTTAAGTCTTTCATCACTATTATATCATGCCTGTGTACCAGAATCTGGATCAATTTCCCAAACTACCTCTCTATTTACTCATCACATCCTGATGATCTGTAATATAACGCAGTGACAAAATAACTTTTTTCCCCACTTTGAGCTCCACTCAAATGCTCTTGATAAAGTTTTGCCTCTCTGCTTTCAGAATTATCTCACATGAATATACCTTCCTAATATTCAATTATATTTCCTTCTCCACTAAATTACCCCCTTTCTTTAGAATAAGGTGTAACCATCTAGAGCCATGGTTCAGTCATGTGCATCACCTTACAAAGCATTAGTGATACCCAGGAGACCTAATTTTACTGTTTATATTAGTAATTGTACTTCCATCTATCTGCTTCTTTACTTCTCTATCTATTGATTTCGATATCTACCTCTGTATGTGTGCATGCATGTAAGTAGACATGTATGTATGAATGTAGGGATGTAGCCAAAACTTTGGGCATTTGATCATAGACACTTGTATGATTTGGCAAATTAATTCATTTATCAAAGAAAATCTACCTTCCCTCTTTCTCCCATCTTCTTCTCCCCACCCCCACATCCCATTGAGAAAAAAAAAAGAAAACAAAATGCCTTTTACACACATATATAGGAAAGCAAAACAAATTCCCTTATTAGTCATGCCTACTAAATGTGTATTAGTCTCTGCTCTGAGTCCACCTCTCTGTCAGGAAGTATATAACATCTTTCACAATGTGTCCCCTGGAATTGTGGTTAGCCATTGTGCTGATCAGAGATCAAAATTCATGCACAGCTGTTTGTCTTTCAAACAATATTGTTATTTTATATCCTCCTGGTTCTTCTCACTTCACTGTGCATCATTTCCTATAAGTTTCTTTAAAACAATCTCCTTCACTTTCAACTCTTCACCTTCCAAATTAATTTTTATCTTCTACATTAATTTACTTTAATTGTCTATACTGAAGAAAATAGTTTGTGTTCTTGTTTTTATTTTATTTTATCTTTTTCCATAAGACTTCAGTATTATTGGTAACTTTTTTTTATTATTTCTTCCTGGAAGAATCATTTAAGTCCACACAAATTACCAAAAATAGATAGTTGTCTTCCATTTAAATAAGGTTCACTGTGATGTCTTAGATAAATGTCTCAGTAACACAAAAGACCTCTCTATTGTTATCAGGTCCACAAATACCTTCCTGAGTATCCCTGAACAAGATTTTGCCAACTGTTACTATTCTTCTCTTGTTCCTCTGACCCTTACTTATTCTTCTAATTGCTTCTGGGTCTGCATTTTTTCCTTATCAAGAGCACAAGCAGCTTCTTCCTTCTCAGAGTTTTTGAGCCTCTCCTCTTCAGTAAGACTCAAATTTCTTTCTACTCTCTAATTGTACTATTGTCCTTTTCCTCCCCCTTCTCTTCTGTTACACTCTTCTTTTCTCCATTATCCTGACAAGTTCGAGTCTCTTTACTTTCACCTTTGATGCACCCTTCCCCCTTTCCCCATTGCATTATTTCCTTTAAGAGTGCTTCATTCTCCCTTGCCACTTTCAAAGTATAGAAGCATTTATTTGAGTTCTTTCACTCTTTCAGGAGGGAAATCAACCTTCATTTGGAATACAGATAAGAGATATTGTTTGTTTGTTTGTTTGTTTTGTATTTGTCAATACTTTAAGATAGACTTGGCTTATTTGGTTCCAAAAGGAAAAAAAAAAGAAATAGGACAAATGGGTGCAAATTATTTTTGTTCTAGGTTTTTGACTTTATGTGAGGAAGAATTTTCTTACAATTAAAAATGTTCAAAAGTGAGATGTGCTGCCTTAAGAAGCAATGCTTTCTTCATCTCTTGCCGGCTATATGGAAAGGGTCATTTGCAGTTTGTTTGGGTTGCTGTAGGTGGAGATTCATGCATCAGATAGGGGTTGAACTAGAGGACCTTTGAGGTCCTTTCCTCCTCTGAGATTCTGTGAAATATTTGAAGACAGTGATTACCCTCCTCTCTCTTCTCTTCTCTTTGTCGGTTTGATTTAACTATTTCAAGTGACTAAATAGAAATTATGCATCCTTTTCTTGACTTTCTGAGATGTTACAGTGAGGTTCTTCCTGAGTTGGGTTACCTTAAAAAGAGAAGATGTTTAATAAAAGGTTCTGACACAACACATTTGGGCTTGCCATGGATGGGTTTTGATTCAAGCTATCAGGACCAAATCTTTAGCAATGAAGCTGAAAATTCCTATAGGAATCATGGATGTCAGTGAGAATAACCAATGGCATTATTGCCCTGCCCAAAACAATTAATTTCAATGCCTCACCTTGATTATAATAAACACGACATATGAACAAAAATCCTTAAGGAATTTAATGTAAAAAATGGGGCCTGTCAAGAGATTTCTCCACTGGCCTAACCCTCTTCAGCATATCCTATTATTAATTATCATTCCTGGCAATTGTTTTCCAGAGTGGGAATCAATTTTCTGAGAGGATTTTACTCTCCTCGGTGGGGCCAATCCCTTTTCTAAGTATTCGTTAGATGTGTAGAACATATTCTGCACAGCCTAAGAATGCAGAGAAGTGAAAATTGCAGCACTGGAGGAGTTTCTATTCAAAGGCAGTAGAGATGACATTGGAATTCTAATTCCTGAACCTTCTTTGTATTTTTACAGAATGCAAGAAGAAGTACAGTGTTGTGGGAAAGTACTAGGACTTGAAGTTCAAGGACCTAGATGTCTAACAGTCCAGGTGAAAGGTAATGAAGTAGACAAGGGCTGGGAGGAAACACCAGACATTACAATGTGGACAGGGACATAAGATTCAGTAGGTTTTCATTAAGTTGCCTATTTAAAAAAGGGAATTATTTTTTCTTTAAGGAATGAGAAACAGAATCAGGTAGCCCCCTAAACACCTTCCCTCAGGAGAAAAAGCCCCTTTCTAACACTGTGGTCAAGACCTTTGACACATTCAGTAGGAAATGAAAGTTGTTTCCTTCTATTCCCCCGTATGAAAATCTGGCCCATACACTTACAAGTTATGCAAGCCTGAGCAAATTACTTAATCTCTGCCTGCTTCAGTTTCTTCATCTGTGAAGTAGGGATAATAATAGTACCTAACTCCTAAAGTTGTTGTGAGGACAAAATGAGATAATTTTTGTAAGCACTTTGCAAAAATTAAGACCATATTAATGCTTATCATCACCACTGCCATCATCTTCTGCTCCTGCTCCTCCTCCTCCTCCTCTCTCTTGTTCTTGTTCTTGTTCTTGTTCTTGTTCTTCTTCTTCTTCTTCTTCTTCTTGTTCTTCTTCTTGTTCTTGTTCTTGTTCTTCTTCTTGTTCTTCTTGTTCTTCTTCTTCTTCTTCTTCTGTTGTACTGGGGATAGAATGCTGATAAAATTTCAAAGAGGAGCATCACACGCACATGTGTGTGTGTGTGTGTGTGTTTATATGTGTATGTATGTATATAACTATTTATTACTCTATGACCTTGGGCAAATAACTGGAAAGTTATTTCTAATCCCAAGTCACTTCACCTATGAAGTAATAGTGATGAACTAGATGATCTTTAAGGTACCTTAAAGCTCTAAACCTTCTAAACATTTCATCTGCAAAGGTATTAATCATTATGTAAAACAAGTAACATAGTTTCTAGGTCTCTGTCTCTCTCTGTTTTTCTCTGTGTGTCTATCTATCTCTCTGTGTCTCTTTCTGTCTCTATTTCTCTCTGTCTCTGTCTCTGTCTGCCTCTCTCTTATGCTCTTTTTCTCTGTCTCTCTGTGTCTGCCTATCTCTCTGTGTGTTTCTCTGTTTCTGTCTCTCTGTCTTTCTCTCTGTCTCTCTCTCTCTCTCTCTCTCTCTCTCTCTCTCTCTCTCTCTTTCTCTTTTGCCCTCCACAAATGATCTGCCTATAGCCATGAAATTCATCCAGAGTTTAGCATGGATGAAACTGTTATTAGCATAGGTAGGGCCAAGGGTTATTAGGAAATATTTCCACCAAACTGAAACATTTGCCAGGGAGAAATTTATTTTAAAAAATTTTACTGGAGATAGTCAGAATGAATTAATTATTCAGACCAACCAAATAACATATTCCTTGTGTATAACTACATTAAAACGGGGGAATTTTTATAAACAATGATGATTTTAAAATATTGCATTTGAGCTTTTTATTAAAAATTTTATATTGAATCAAACACATTAAATGAAGTAGATACAAGTGAAACAGCTTCTTGGATTGTATTATGTGTTGAAAACAGACAATGGACAGGTTGTGGTGGGGGGATGGAGTGAATAGAGCAAAAAGATTGCCCTGCAAATTGAGTTGGATTTATTTTTCCTCATTTATATTAGGTTACCTATGAATGAAAAGGTGTCCAATGGATGTAAGATGTAATAGCCTATGAGTTTAATATGATTTCTGCTGCAAGAAAAACTGGACCAGATAAAAAATCCATATCTTAATGATAGGTAAATAATCCTTTAGTATCTCAGATGTACATGCTACAGGCAAGCACTTTCTATTAATGAAAACGCCTTTATTCTAGTATGCCATTACTGCTGAGATATTGCTATGTTGCTAGATATATGCCAACACTGATAAATAGACTGCGTAAACAATGTTCCCCCTATCCCATGCAAGATAATACTGGTGCATTCGAACAATAATAGCTTCCCTAAAGGTGGTTAGATGTTTCCCTTTTGCAGAATGCTAACAAGAAGCACTCTGAGGTTAGCCACAAAGTAAAAAGCAGGAATGAAATAAGGAGCCAAGAGAACATCCTCACTTGTTTCCTTCTGCATCAAGCAATAAGGTCGTATATTCCTTTATCTCCATATACCTTTGTGGTAATGATTCCCCCTGCTGCCTCAAAAGAGAATTTTATTTATTCATTTTTTTTAAAAAAGAATAATATCTTGGATATCTAGGAGAAGTTTGACCAACCATCTATATATGTGTACAGACATACATGTATGATAACACTTTCATTTCGGAAACTCTGATAAGTTCTATAATCCCAAAGATGGAAGCATCAGGGCCTATAGAAAACAGCTTACCATCATTTATGTCTCTGCATGGAGTTATGGAATTGTCTTTACTAAGTTGTCTAACCTGAGAAAGATGAAAATATGCCTGTTATGGTGAAGGTTGCCCAAAAGAGAATGGATTATTAGTGTAGATCAGTGGGATGCAGGATGCTGATTTAGATGGCACATGTTGTATTGATTACCTTTTAAAAGATAGACCTCCTTCCTTGCTTTTTTTTTTTCAGTAGTGTTTTGGCACCAGAATAAAAGAATTCCTGTAGCAAACATGGATATCAGTGAGAGTCATCAATGGCGTTACTGCCCTGTCTCATTATCAGAAGTAAGGACTGCAGATTTGTAAGATTCAGCATACTCAAACTTTCCTCCACCATGCCCCATTCTCTCCCCTTCCCCTGCAACATCAATACTGAAATATAGAGGTTTATTCCATTATCCATCCTTTGGAATTATTATTAGTCATTACATTTAACCTAACTTCAGGGTTATTCTTCTTTAGGGGAGTGATTCTCTTCTTTCTTATAGCCTATCAAATATCAATGCTATTCTCTAGCTTTCCCATTTCTCTACTTACTTTTCTTTGCCTTATACTTAAAAAGAAACAAATAGACATAGAATGCTAGCACTGAAAGGAACATTATAATCATAGGAGATAAATTGTTAGAGCTGGAACAGTCCTTAGTGGTACAATGGATGGAGTGCCACATTTGGAGTCAGAATGACCTGAGTTCAAATCTGGCCTCAGACACTTGCTAGTTATGTGATCCTAGGTAAATAATTTACCTTCTGTTCACCCCAGTTTCATCATGCATAACATAATCATAGTACCTACATCCCAGGGTTGTTGTGAGGATCAAATGAATAGTCATAAAGTTCTTGGTATATAGTAGCCACTATATCAATGTTAACTATTAGTATTATAGAACTACAGAATGTCATAGCTAGAAGGTACCACGGCACCATAGAGCATTAGATTTGGAAAGGATCTTAGCACAAAGTATGGTGAACTAGAAGGAATTTTATAGATCCTAGAAAGCAGAGTTGAAAGATCTCTTAGAATACATAACCACAAAATGTTTTAGCTACAAAGATACTCAGACTATTAGAATCATAGAATTCTAGGACTAAAAGGAACTTTAGAACACACAATGGTAGAGCTTGAAGGCCCATTAGGGACTGAAGATCTATAGAAGGTCAGAGCTGAAAAAAACCTTAGATATCATATATTCCAAAATTTTCATTATTGGATGTGGAAATTGAGGAAGATGACTTTTTCAAGGTTAATTTAATCCACTGTAATTCAATTCAATTCAACAAGCACATTGTCAAATAACTACTAGGAGCCATGTATTCTGCTGGGAACTGGAGATACAAAGAATATATGAAAAAAAAAAGTTTCTCTCCTCAAGGAGTTTCCATTCTATTGGATTTTGCTGTGAAGTAATGGCAAAGTCAGAATTAAAACCCATTTCTCTTGATTCTTCCAGTGCTCTACATATTATATTACCCTAACATATTTTAAAAATATTTTTATTGATTTCTTTTTTACATCATTTATATTTCACCCACATGCCTCCTCCCCTCTCCAGAGAATCATCTCTTAAAATAAAGATTTTTTTTTTTTACTGCTAAATCTCAAGTGACATAACTTGATATAAAATATGTAACTTGTTCAAGGTTCTTTTGGAAGACTAGAGATACACTTCTAATTTCCAAACTCACCTTTGACTCTCTTTACCACTGCAGAAATATCTAAATATCTATGTATTTTAAATAATTGAGAAGTCATTGAAATGGTACAAGTGCTCATAGTCGTAGATTGTGTTTGTGTAACTGCATTCATAACTACACTGGGAGGGATACTGTTTATTCATTCTATTGGTTGGAACATAATTTTTAATGTGTCCATAAAAAGGTGGTTTGAAGTTTAATTGCAGTGTCATTCCCATCATGCTCATCCTCATCTTTGACCGATGTTTACTTTCAAGCTACACTCGAACTGGTTTTTTACAGCCCATCCACACATAATAAAGCATCCCGACAACTCTTTCACGTCATCTTCAATGAATTCAGAGAATGCAACAGTTTGCACACTCTTGTGCACACATTTTATGACTCCCACTTTCATCCTACAAGGCTGAAGTGAATCACACCATAAATATCTGTCCTAAGCTGGTAAGCATGATATACTATTTCCTTCGAAGATCTACTCTTCTCTCATAATTTACAGAGCTAGAGAGAGTAAACCATGCTGTCGCTTCTCCACCCTCCCCCCACCTCCAACTCTTCCAAATTTATAAACACTCAGAGGCACTGTGTAGAGAAAATAGCATGAGTCTTGCATGATGGAAGATCCAAGTTCAAATCCTGACTGTGACACTGATTACTTCAATGACTCTGTTGATAGAAATTAGGGCTAGAAAGTTTATATTATTTTATTTATATTATTTTATTTTTAATTTTTTTTGGAAAGTTTATTTTAGAAAGAACAGTCTATTTAACTTCTCTGAACCTCAGTTTCCTCATCTATAAAACCAGGATAATTATATCTATATTTTATCCCTCACTGGATTGTCATGAAGAAGGCACTTTGGAAACCTTTTGGCACTATAGGAATGCAAATTGCTACTATCATTATATTGCCCTCACCCCAAGATGATTGAAGTATTCAATTATGTGTAGGTTTTGATATGTTAGTGGCTACAAAAATATTCCCATGCTCTGTAATTACTGCATACTACTGTAAAAAAGACAAATAAATCAAAGTCAGTATGATTTTTAAAAACTAGAAAGTTCATGAAAAGTAATTATTTGATATTTTGAAGAATCTGTGATTTTTGTGGTAAGTATACTCCCTTTCTTTGTAAAGAACTTAAAACTTCTATGCCTTCTGGTCCTTTAAGATTCCTGTTCATCCCTCTTCTATAAACCATACACAGTAGAGCTAAGAAATGTAATAGAGACCTTTCTTTCATTATTATTATTTATGAGATATTCCTCAGACTTCCATTTGATGAACCATCCACATTGGCCATGCTCACTTCGAGCATGAATTAGCCCTTTTACTTTCTTTTTTTCTTTTCATTTTTTATATTAATATATATTTATATAATAAAACAAGCATTTCCATAACATAGTACAATAAAAAAGATTACTGTGCATGAAACTGCAAATCTTCTATGCACAACTTACTATTCCTTTGAAATATACAATAAAATTATCATGTAAATTTCTTTTGTCTTCTTTTTTTTACCCTCTCCCCACTGTGTCATAGAGACGGCTACCATTAGATAAACAGGTATATGTTTTTGTGTGCATACACACACACACACACATATGTATGTACATAAAATTCTTCTATACATATTTCTATCAGCCCATTCTTTGGATGTAGATATAGTCTTTCTTCATATGTCCTTTATAGTTTATTTAGGTATTTATATTAGTTAAAATAACTTACTCACTCAAAGTCATACTTAAAACAATATTGCTGTTACTGTATATAATATTCTCTTCGTTCTACTCATTTCATTTTTCATGATTTCATGCAAGTCTTAACATGCTTGCCCAAGATTATTGAGCTCATCATTTCTTATTATATAGTAGTATTTCATCACTATCATATACCACAACTTGTTCATTCATTCCCCAACTGATGGACATTCCTTCACTTTCCATTTCTTTGCCACCACAAAGAATGCTGCTATAAATATTTTAGAACATATAGGTTATTTTCCTTTTCTCTTAATCATCTTTGGAAACAAACCTAGCACTGATATTGCTGGGTGAAAGAATATAGGTAGTTTAATAACTCTTTGAGCACAATTCCAGATTGCTCTCTAAAATGGTTGGATAAATTCACAATTCCACCAACAACGAATTAGTGTCCCAATTTTTACATATCCCCTCCAAAATTTATCACTTTCCCTTTAGATTATTTTAGCCAATCTGGTAGGTGTAAAATCATATCTCAAGGTTGTTTTAATTTTACATTTCTCTAATCAATAATGGTTTAGAGAATTTTCTCAAATGACTAGGAATTGTTTTGATTTCTTTATTGGAAAATGGACTCCATAGCTTTGGATCATTGATTAATTGGGGAATGATTCATATTCATACAGATTTTACAATATTCTTTATATATATTTTTATATGAGACCTTTCTTTGATAAACTGTAGAATTTTTCCCCAATTTTCTGCTTTCCTTCTGATCCTGGACACAATTGTTATATTTATACAAAAGCTCAGGTTTCTGAGCTGGTTTGGGCTTCCTTTTTTGTAGCGACTGAGGGGACATTGCAGGAACAAAGACAAAATGAAAAAGAGTTCTTGCCACTAAGATAAAAGTATACATCATAATTTTAGGAGGAAGAGTGCTCTAATAGCTAGGGTGATGTGGACAAAATAGCCTCTTGTAAGATGTGGCACCCCAATTTACTTTGAAGGAAATTATAAGAGACTACATTGATTATGAAGTAGAAGTAAGGGTGCACACTGATCACACTAGCAATTTCCCTTGCTATGGTGATATTGCTGTCATGGGCACACAGGTGGAACAGACAAGATTCCAGAAAACAAAAATAGAATAAATCATGATGAATCCACCTGAGGGTGTGGATCAAGTTTCTACACAAATGGTGATTAACTGAATACCTGCTTTGGAATGTTGGTTTGGCAGGAGTTTAAATGCACATGAATGAATCTGTCTGCATGCTTAAGAACTGCTTTTAACCTTCATTTCCACTTTTTTTTAAAGAAGCTTTCTCGATTGCCAACTACACTTTTCTTTTTTCTCACCCTATCTCCCTCGCTTTTCTTTTTGACTGGCCTTGTGAAAACTCTGTTTCATAAGTAGTAGAGCTGGCACTGGAACCCATGTCCTTTGACACTAAATGTAGGGCGTCTTCCAGTATAGACATTGCTCCTATCAAGGAAGTCATTTATTTAACATTGTGCAATGACTTGACCCAATAGTATGGTCCACATTAGTGTGCTTCTGTCTGGTCTCTCCCATCATGTTAGCTCATTTACAGTCCAAAAGGGAAAATGAATACATTTGAAAATAAAAATGTACGTTAATGAAATAATTATTTAATAATAATATCTCAGAGAACTGGAGCTATGTGTGGGGCAGGTGACTTAGAATGAGACTTATGAGCCCCTAAAACAAAGTTTTTCTCTTTGAAAACTTAATATAGATATTTCATACAAGATTGAGGGACAGTGTATATATATATATGTATATATATATATATATATATAATATATATATATATACATATATATATATATTGATACAAAGGTGTGATTTAATATGTCAAGGGAACTACTGATGGGAAAATTCCCCATCAGTAGATGCCAATTAATCAATAATTTATACTCTTAAAGACTTATTTGGGTTTCCTAAACATTTAAGTAGCTTGCCCATTTCATTCATAGCATATGTCAGAGACAGGAATTGAACCCAGGTCATTCTGAGTTTATAGCCTGGGGGCCAGTGCTCCCATTATACCATACTATTCTTCAAAATTAGTAGTAAAGTAGAAAAATGGCATTAGCCCACCCTATAAAATTACTTTATGTAATGAGCTGTTTTTCTTTACTTTTTCTTTATTTATTTGAAATCATGACAATTCACATTCCTTTAGCACTTCATAGAATATGATGTGTTTTTCTCACAATTATCCTCCAAAGTAATGCATTTTACAGATTTAAGAAATGAGACTGTAGAAATAAAGTGATTTGTATAGAGTTCCACTTTCCAGGTGTAGGCGCTAAGATTATCTGAGTGAGGCTATACTAGATGACCCCAAACACAATGACTAAATTATTTTCCCAGTGTTTTTTGGACATATTGTGTCAACCAGGGCATAGACTCCAATCCA
Organism: Phascolarctos cinereus; assembly: GCF_003287225.1. Taxonomy (NCBI): domain Eukaryota; kingdom Metazoa; phylum Chordata; class Mammalia; order Diprotodontia; family Phascolarctidae; genus Phascolarctos; species Phascolarctos cinereus. The sequence continues at coordinate 364,419,350 of NW_027555625.1, read as the reverse complement.
GTTCCTTCTTGTATACCTTGCTGCTTCTTATGGTAAAATTATGCCTATTTGGAATTTTTTACCTTCAAGTCAGTTTATAAACAGTGACTCATCTTCTAAGGGCACTAAGAAGTAGGGGAATAGATTGTCTCTATTTTTTTTTCATTTGAGAGAAATTGAGCTGAAATGGATTAATACAATCACCAAAGCTATAAAAATAAAGTGCTAGAATTTGATTTAAGGTTCAGACAGGGTATCCTGTAGGATAGTCCTCAGAAAGTAGAGAAGAGCTATCACAATTTAAGAGGTATCAGAATAGTTTACCCTACTTTCAGATATCTTCATTCTTTTTAAATCTGCAGAAATATCTGAAATTCCAGAAACTATTTATTCCTTTGGGTCAAAATGTTATGTTTCCACAAGGTCTTTGTTAAATTAAATGCTTTACCGGGGAGAAGAAGTTTAGTATAGTGGAAACTATACTATACTAATAATCAAGAGGGTGTGTTCAAAGCTCAACTAGACCATTTACTAAAAGGATGACTTTGTCCTGCTTGTCCCTATACCTTCCTGAACTCCCTACTGCTCTCTTCTGTACATTAAAACAACAATATATCATTGATACTCTTTACTTTTTATCACTTTCATTACTCACCTACTCACCTCCATAACATCTCTCAGGGGGAGTGGGGGGGAGCAGGGAGAGGAAGATAATCCTTCCTTGTAACAAATAAATTTAATGAAGCAGTACAAGCAAGGTCCACAGACATTTATGAAGCACTTTTGTGCCAGACATTGTGCTAAGAGGTGAGTATATAAATAAAAGCAGTAAGAAAGATAATCCTTGCTCTCGAGGAGCTTATATTCTAATGAGCTAAGACAACATAAAAAAAGGAGCTGAAAAGGGGAAGAAAGTAGTGAGACTGTGTCGGGGTGGGGTGGGAAGGGAAAGTCAGAGTCATGAGAGCAACCTGGAGAAGAATGAACACATGACTGTCCTGGGTCTTCTTAAAATACAGGTTATGCGGAGAACCAATCAATCAAATCGAAAGATGAGGCTTCAGAAGCACTGGGTATTTCTTATCTGTGAAGTCCAGGGTAGGAAGTGAGTTTCTCAATTAAAAAGGTTTCTGTGGCATTGTACAGAAGGTCAGGGGTCCAATGTGGAGAAGAATGCACAGTGTTTCTGGTGAACAAGTTCCCATGTTGGCTGTATCTGATAATGCATATTTCATCTTGCAATGCTAGTTTATCACCTCTATGCTAAGAGGTGAAAGTCATTTTATTATCACTTATGACATCATGATAGGTTATTTCTTTGAACATAATTCTTAAGTCTTTCACAATTGTTTTCTTTTACACTATTGTACTTATTGTATTACTTATATTTCTGGTTCTACTCACTTTAGTCTGGATCAGTTCATATCAGCTTTGCCAGAATTTTCTGAAACTTTATTTTTTCATTTTCTGTTCTGTACTTTTTAATCTTCCTTTATTATTTTTTCCCATAAGAGAACTATAATTTCACTTCTTTACATCTTGTTTTACTTTCCCCCCCAATATTTCTTGGAATTCTTATGTTTAAGCCATTCTATTAATTTAGTTCTACCTGCATTTATTATGTAGTTGCTTTCTTCTTCTGGGTGGAGGCAGCTAGATTCCACAGAATCCAGAAAGCCCTTAGTTCACATCAGACCTCAGACACTTACTAGCTGTGTGACCCTGGCCAAGTTATTTAGACTGTGATTTTCTGTAAAATGGGAATAATGACAGCACCTAACTCTCAAGCTTAGAAGGAATGATCAGATTGTTGTCCTGGCCCTACCTCCTGATATGTACTTCAACAGGAGGACTGGTTCCAGGTCTCTTAGCTTGAGGCATATACCCACTACTGAGCTTCCTTCCCCCTTTTTAAATTCACATTGTTTATTTATACAAGCATTTATTATCTCTCCCTTTTACTGCTTCACTCAATTGAACAATTTTTTTTTAAAAAGCATGTAATAAATATGTGTAGTCCAACAAAGCCAATTCCCACATTGGCCATATCTAAAAATGTATGTTCATTCTGCATTTTACATCATCTCCTCTGTAGTAAAACAAGGGGGATATGTTTCTTCCTCAGTCCTCTGGACTCATAGTTTTCATTGCTTACTAGAGGTTTCTGAAGTCTATCAAAGTTGTTTTCCTTTATGATGCCATTTCATAAATTGCTTTACTTCTCATTTCACTCTATATCAGTTCACAGAGATCTTAAGGATTTCCTCTGAAATGGTCCATTTTGACATTACCATAATATTTCATCTCATTCACATATCATACTTTCTTTAGCTTTTCCCCAAAGGGTGTGTACCCCCTTAGTCACCAGTTTGGGGCCACTACAAAAACAACCGTGATAGATATTTATCCACACATGGGTCATTTCACCCTTTGTTCTCTATAGGGCCTAGGCCTCAAGGTGGGATATACAGTAGTATAACTGGGTCCTAGCTTGTTCTTTCTACAAAGTGAGCTACTGGCTCCTCTCACTGCACCTTCAATAGGCCAGAGCTGAAATCCCACTGACTTCAGGCAACAATGGGCTGACTTCCCATTCCCTGGCCATTTTTTTTTCCTCAGAGCCTAAAGATTTCAAGTGTCTTTTACCAGAGATTGAGCTGGCTTGTATCTCTCAACATACCTTATGTACCTTTGTTTGGAGCCATGGGAGGATTCTGGCTATTATTTGGTGCAATTGGAATCTGATGGAGGAGCTTAGAAATTTCCCCACCACCACTTTTGGCTTCTTCATCCTCATTTCTGTTGGTGCCCTTTTAAATCTTAACTGGGGTATTCACTGGGGTAGCTGGCCTGCCTAGCTGGTTTTCACTTGGCCATCTTAACTGGAAACTATTTCAATATATTATTTTTTCACCACCAGAATTTTTCCTTTCCAGCTTTGTTAAAAAAAAAAAGTAACTGATTCCCAATAATGGGGGATTTCATTTGTATCTGCTCTACTTGTCAACACATCCTTGAAAGGCCTGGATTCCTCCCTCTGGTTTGATATTTTAGATGGTAGGCTTCATGTGTCACTGCTGTTCAGCCTTAATTGCACTGGAGGCAGCATTCCACTTTTCCCAATTTCTAAACACTCTTGTTTTGAGGACTTCAAGATTATTGCTTTCTTCTTTGACATTTCTCCATACCAACACTTACCTGTTAAGTGATACAAAAAAATAAATTTGACTTAAATTTGAACTGGAGGGGAGGGGGAGAAGTAAAAAGGAGAGAAGGATAGTGAGTTGTTTTGCCTCTTCTCATTTGGCAAAAAAGGACATTTTCTTTCTGTCTTATGAATAGGCAAGATTGACATAAAAAAGTACTTCAAGAGCTGAACTCTCTCACTGAACACAAATACAGCAAATTTCTGTATATCTTTAAATGTTTTATGTGTCCCAGTCATATATAATTTATTATGTTGTGAAGCTGAGTCCTTCTTTGAATGAAAATCTTACTGTCAGAGCCTGGGGTGTTTTATTTTGATGATTTAAAACTCCCAGTGCACTCATAGCAAATAGCACTTTTTATTACAGTGTGTTTGTCCAAGAGGTCAACTTTCAGCACAGTAGGAAGGCTTCTACTGTAGAATTACTTTGGGGAAAAAAAGAGACATCTTCCGACCTATTTCATGTGGTATGGAAAGTCGTGCCAATTCCATCACGGGCTGCCACCATAAGAGAAAAGTTATTGTTGTTTTAAGTCTCCTTCTGCAAGCTGTCATGCGGTAAGGAGAATGGGGCCACAAAGATGGGATGTGTGAAAAGGAGCACAGGTGGCGGCCTGGTGAAATCAGAGGGAGAGGGACATTTGTTTTAATGCTTCTACCTCTACAGAAAAGAGCTGAGGTGAGTGGAAAATATCGATCCAATATAATAGTTGTTTTTTTTAATTCAAAGCATGTTGTAACAAAGGAACATAGATTTAGAACCATAAGGGATTTCAGAGTTCATTTCGTTTAGCCTCGTCATTTCATGTATAAGAAAACCTATGTTTGAAACAGTGATGTTAATTACCTAAGGTCACACAGGAAGTAAGTGACAGACCCAGAATTCACTTGCCCTCTAACTACAAATCTAAGGTAATGTGCTTGCCGGTGGGGACGCAAAGAAGAAACAGATGAAAAATTGTATGATCCATGATCTCAAAGAACTTACAGTTTAATAAAGATGACCTGACATGCACACATATGGCACAAGGTAGGATGTTATGGATGCAAAAGACAAAACTAGACAGAGTGATCTGAAAAAAATCTAAGAAAAAAATAAAGAATTTGTATCTGGTGGCCTCAAGGAAAACTTCTTTTAAAAGCTAGTATCTGGGCTAAATCTTGAAAGGTCAAAGGGATTTCAACAGGGTAGATGAGGGTAGAGTGTGTGCCAGGCCCAGGGTACAAATATAGAGGTGGAAGAAGGCGAAATGTGACTGGAGTGTGACTGCTCATCTATTTGGGTTCAAAGTTAAGAGGGCATAGAGAGAAGTGATAGAGAATGAGGCTAGAAAGGTAGATTAGACACTAACTGTGACAGGTCAGACATAGTGATCAGTTTGTGGTTGCAGTCCCAGTGAAGTTTGGAAAATGATTGCTTCTCTAAGTTTTAAAACAATGATAGTAACTCATACTTAAACCTTATTTCAATCATTCATTATTTCACTAATTGCAAGTGCTCCCTTTCTCTACCAGGGCATATTATAAGCCCTTCATGCCTTAAAAGGTGATTTTCATGAGTTGTTAATAGCTTAAAAAAGTCATTCTAGTGGCCGATGACTCAGAAACGAATCTTTTTTTTTTTGGCTTTTAGGGAGGTAAAGTGGCACTTTTCTTTTAGAAAGAGTGAAAGATACAAAGTCCGTCATGGAATCCATACTCATTATGGCTGTCCTAGTGTAGTAGACCCTTCTACAGCTTGGGATCAACCTTTGAGAGTCTCCATGCTCTAACAAGGCATTAGAAAAGAACAAATATGTGATATTTTAAAGTTAACAAAGAGTTTTCCTCACAGCAGCCCAATAAGGTAAGTAGGAAACTGAGGCTCTGGGAAGCAAAGTGACATATATACAGTAATGATACTTCATAAGGTCTACCATGCACTGATTCCAGTATAGATAGTGCTTTCTGTTCTACTTAATATTGCTTCCCCTCCCTAGTTACAGTAAAGGTTTTATAATTTATATATTCTATTATAATATATAAGCATATATCTTAACATATATTTAATATATAGAAACATATATGTATTTCTAAAAAAGTCATAATATGAAGTGTCCCTCAAGGCACTTTCCTATTTGATGTACCTTTGCTGTCTTCCTACATTGTCTTTCCCTTATCCCAGTTCTGAGATGAGGAAGCCCACCATTCTTCCAATTATCCATCTCCAGCCTTTGAACCATAGGACTTGGCCTACTGAAAGCTAAAGGTTTGGAAGATTAAATGGTCTCTTGTCATCTCCAGCTTTTTTTTTTTTTTAACCAATAGCCTTAGATGAGCTACTTGCGTGTGGGACTTAACTGTATACAGAATGTCATTCGTCACCATGTTACAATTTAATTCAATTCGTATGAGCAACCATTCTCTCAGCTTTTTTGTGCACAGAATATCATCTAAGGCCAGGTGATGCCCAATCTCAAATAGCCTAAGGCCCTAGGAAAAGGTGAGAAATATGCACTGACATATAAGTCTAATGTAAAATAAAACAGAAATGCTGAAGAAGAGGTACAACGAAGAAGAGATCTAATCAGCCGGTGGGGTGTGGGAATCAGAGAGGCTTCCTCAAGGAGGTGGATGGGCAGCCCAGTGTCAGGGAAAAGCCACTGACTGATGTTAAGAGTCAGAAAGCATGCTTCTGGGTACTAGATCTGATATAATATATAGGTGACCTTGTAAAAATTACTTTACTTCCTCATTTTCAACTCTTCTTATCTGTAAAATGGATATAATAATAATTTAACTACCTCACACTTTTATTATGGGAAAAAACACTTCATAAACTTAAGATTTGTTAATATTTTTGTTACTACTATCACAAACATCATCATTTTAAATTTAAGTTGGCTTTTGTTCTGGGCCTTGAATGATGGATATGGTTTCAAAGGGCAGTGACAGGGTAATGAGTGGAGTAGAATATTCAAGGCTTTGGGGCCTGGGTAAGCAAAGTTTCAGAAGTAAGGAAGAGCAACATACAGCAAGTAATTGTATTTATTTGGAATTTAGGACATATGAAGGATAGCAGAGTATGGTAAGGGTAGAAATGTGGCATCTTTCTGGTTTGTAGATAATTTTGAATTATAGGCAATTCCAGGGGTTCTTAACATTCTTGGTATCATGGACCTCTCTAGAAGTCTGAAGAAGCTTATGGATCTATTCTTGGAATATTTTTAAATTTAAAAAATAAATAGGAATACAAAGGAAATCAATTATTTTGAGATACAATTTTCAAAATTGGAAAAAAAAAATAGTTCCCAGATCCCTGCTTAAGAATCACAGCATAGACTTTCGATATGAAGCAAGACGCCTTTGAAGAGTTTTGAGCATAGCTGTGACCTGACCATGCCTGGGCATCAGGAACATTATCATTCAGCATATGTAAAGGATGGACCACAGGCAGGGACTGCTGACTTAAAACAAGGAGATTCTATTTTCTCTGTCCCTGACCCCACTTGTGACTGAGTAAAGGCAGTCTCCAGATGACACTACAGACAGGTTCCCAACCCTTATAATAAAATAAGACCAGGTGATTTCAACTACTCTGACTTTTCAAGTTCATGTAAAACCACCAATTTTAAAGTACAATTTTAGGCCACAAAACTATTCTCCATGGATTGAATCCTAGCACCATACAAACAGTGTCCCTTGGGCTAAGAGATTCTTACACCCACACCCACACCCACACACACACACACACACACACATACACACACACAAAAAAAAACCCCATTCTATTTAGGGCATCTCTTTGGCTTCAGGTTCCAATTTATGGTTTTGATTTAATATTTCATTCCCTGAGAGATGATGCTGAATGGAAGCTACCTCATGAGGTTGCTAAATTGATTCCTGAGATCAGGAGAAAAAGACTCAAACTATGTGCATGTTTCCTGTGAAATATACAGTACTAGGCAGATCTCAGATTAAAAGACAAGTCTCGCTTTAAAGATAATGTGATTAGTTTCTCCTTCCAAGAATTAGTACACTTACATTCATACAGTATGGGTGCCCTATTGCACCCACTTACTGTCTCCATCCCCTTGCACTTAGTCCCAGCTGAACCTATTAAGTTGGTATCAAGTCAACTTGTCCCTTAGTGATAGTGCACAAACTCTGAGAGTGCTGCAGAATTCTGTATCTGTCCTCTTACCTGTCACTTCAGCCTCCTTTTACTGATGTTAAAAGAAATCTTTACTGTCAGTCATATAACCAATTCACTTTGTTCCCCATCAGTGACACGCTTGTTGTGTTTCTCCCACCGCTAAACCAGTGTCTGTGAATTAGAATTCTCCAAATTTATACTGGCTCATTAGTCTGAATAAATTTGAAAGCTGCTGTTCCTCAGTTGTTGTTGTTTTTTTTTTTTTCCAAATGTAGCCAGGTATAATTGAGGCATCTTTAGAAACGTAAATTAAAATCTGACTCTCAGGTAGACATTTTCTGAGTTGAGAGCCAAGGGTTCTCTTTGTGTCATTCTTTGAGCTATAAATATCCTTTAAAAGCATAAAATCCCCAATCATTTTTTTTCTCTTCTTATTTTCCTTTCTACCATCCCACCCCCACCTCTCATAGTGGAAAAAAACAGCTATTGGATTCCCACTTGAACTAAACCATCAAGTTTATTTGACTGATTAGGATTAGTCAGATCAACTCTCTAATAATCAAGTTTTTCCAGGTTATTACTAGAAACAGTCAGATCTTTTATCTTCCTGAACACTGACTAGTGTGTGTGTGTGTGTGTGTGTGTGTGTGTATACACACATACACATATACACAAACACATACATACACTTATATGCACACATCTGTACACATACATACATTCTGTGCATGTATCAGTGAAAGATGAATGATGAAAGAATAAGCTAAAAAGTATATTTGATGCAAGGGAGATAGTAGTGTGTAGGCAGAGTAGATTCATCATGATTCACCCAGTTCCTAGTTGGCTCAAACCCATGTCCCAAATTCCCCAAAGCTGTACTAAGATGAGCTCATTTGGCCCTTTTGTTGGGGATTTCTCTCACTTCTCCTGAAGTATTTGGGATGGGTCACTCCCTAAAGATTTACTTAATAAATTTCCCAATTCACTGTTCTATCAGTTGCCAAATCCTGTTGATTCTACCTCCACACTATCTCTGAAATCCATCTCTTTTATTTCTATAAGCCTGCTTTGGAATGTTATCACCAGTTGCCCAAAATCTTGTTTTTTTCCCTAATTAGAATCTCAATATTTAATCCCTCTCTCCTCCAATCCATCCTTCACAAAACTGCCCAAGTAATCTTCCAAATGCACAAGACTGACCAAACAATTACTTGATCAAAAAACAAAACTGTTCACCAAAGACTTTAGTCTAGCTTTTTTGGTTCTCTATAATTCAATTACAACTTCCCAGCCTTATCTCATAGGACTCACCTTTATATACCTCAGCCTATTTACCATTCCATCCTAATATCTTCCTTCTCTCTCTTATTTCTGTGATTTGGTACATAGTTTCTCCCTCTACTTATGACTAGAACAGACTTCCTCACTTAACTCCACTCACTGAAATTCTTTCCTTCTTTCAAGCTCTAGTTCAGAGATTATGTCCTCTATAGGGCCTTTTCCTGATTACTCTTAGTTGAAAATCATAGAATCAAAGCATACCAAACTTGGAAGGGACCTCAGAGATCACCTAGTCATAGAATCATAGACTATCTGAATAAGAATCACCTTTGTTATTGAGTTATTGAGACTAATCCATTACTTCAGCAATAGCCCTCTTATTTATAAATCACTCAGCTTTCATTTGTAGACTTCCAGTGGCCATGAACTTATCTCTGTAGACAGCCTATTCAGTATTTGGACAGTGATTTTTTTTTTTAAATGGACACTTATATTATACAATGGTCAGTTACAAAAACAAATAAACAAGTGAACATACAAAATAAGAAGTTAAAAATCTTACTTCAAACTGGTTAGCTCTATTTGTTAAGACATGTTTACTGATATTGATTCAAATCTGCCTCTCAGTAACTACAGCCCATTGTTCCCAATTCTATCCTTTGGGGTCATGCAGTGACAAATCTAATCCAAAGTCCACATATAAGTCCTTCAAAAACTTTTCTTCTCTTTTCTGGGCCCCCAGATCCCTCAGTATTTTAATCTATCTCAGCATTTTCTCTGGGTATCTCCTTTACACCTGATTACATTCTTATTTGTATTATCATTTATTGAAGTTGTCTAAAGTCTTCTCATGGCTAGGATGTACCCTTGATTTCCTGAAGGCTATTTCAGGAAATTATAGGTTCTGACATATCCTACCAAGCTGGCAAGGCTTTGAGTACAGGCCCAGAAACAGACTCTGTATGTATGTGTGTGCTTGTGTGTGTATGTATGTGTGTGTGTGTGTGTGTGTGTGTGTGAGTGTTGGTCAAGGACTAATCCATTTAGGTGAGGAGAAGCTCATTAACAAAGGATTGGATAAAATTTTGGAGGGAAGAGGGGAGCTGCAAGCATAGAAACTCATGAAACTGTTGACTCAGGTATTGAGGGGTTTCAGATATGCGTTGTAGATTTTCATCTTACATGAAGGAAAACATAGAACCCTAAAGCAAACATATAAGACATTTATATTATAGCTATATATGCATCCATCTTATCTCCTTACTATGTCTTGCAAATTGTATAAATCCCTAGTGCCCAGCACAAGGCCTTGCTTATTGTAGATATCTAATAAGTGTTTAATTGAATTATTTGGTCCCTTGAACCAAATGGATTGATCAGAATAGAAGTGGTGCAAGACAACTCCATGGTAATGGCTCTGGAGAAAATGTAAGACTTAAAGGTGACCCTAAGTGATTCTGAGTACCCAGGTCTGTGATGAAATGGCACCAATGGGCATGTAAAAGCTATAAAAGAAATTATAATCTTTTTGTAAAATCTATGTATGCCTTAATGGTCCATTTTGTGTTCAAAATGCCATATCCTCAGCTAGAAATTGTTATTTGTATGAAGAAAAATGTAATTATTGCCATTGACACCAAAAGGGAAGGTTAAAATAATATTTTCTAAAATGTTATCTACCTGACTTTTGGGAATAATGTATTATAGTTATGACTTTAAATCACTGCTTTCTCTGAGCCTCAGTTTCCTCCATCTATCCTATAAACTAAGGAGGTGGGACTGAGTGATTTCTAAAATCTCTTCCATCTCTGACACTCTATGCTCTTATGATTCTAAGACCTCTTCCAGCTGTCATTTTTTGATTCTGTGAATACTGAGTTCAAGTAGGAGAGATTTTGCTCATTGATCAGAAATTCTGTCTGATTCTGAATCTCAATCAGGGTCTTTTGCAATTCTGGCTTGTAAAAATGCAAATAATCAGTGAATTACAAAGTTTTAGATGTGGGAGAACCTTTTGTGATCAATATTGCTCCTAATAGCAATGCTATTCTGACTCCCAGTCTCTCTTCACAAAGGCCATCCATCCTGCACAACCGCTCCATGAGCTCCTTGACACTGCTTCCTACCACTGCCCTCTAAAGATGCTTTTACTTTATTTATTCAAGGGTATAATTAGATTTATTCACTCCATTAGAAAGCAGGGTCTCTAGTTTGTGGATGAATTAGATAATCCGCCTCCAATGTTCAAAATTAATAGGACAGGAGGAGCTTAGGCTTCTTTGGTATTTCGCTAGCACAATGCTTGCCCAATGCTGAACCCCACATTCTTAACTTACTCCAGGGGTTTCAGCCAGAACACAAATCACAATCCCTTCTATCTTTTCCACTGATGTTTGGTCATAGATTCACATGAGCGTAAAGAATGTCAGTCCAATAAAGTACATTGAATCCCATCCACAGTTTATTTAGCTCACTGATAGCTTCTTTTTTTTTCTGTCCTCTTTAGGTAAAGTCATTATCAAATCCAAATCAACAACTGAACACTTCAATTAAATTATATTCAACGTGGAGGTAGGGAAACGTAGTGGAAATAGCCATGAATTGTTCAAATCTCTACTCTCATACTTTGTTCAAATTTGTGCTTGAACACCTATTATGGGATCATAGTTAAGTCATTTAACCTTGCTAAGGCCTAATTTCCTCATCTACAAAATTTTTGTTTTCTAAAGCCTTAAATCCTTGGACCTGATGATTCTATGATCCAAATCAACAAATAATTATTAAGTCTCTATTATATTTAAAACACTGGGTAGATGACAAAGGTCATGCTCTCATTTTGCTTACAGACTAAAGGGGTATAGGACAAGTACACAAATCAGTACAATACCAGAGAGAATGCCATAAGTGCAAAAGAAAGATCCAGGTAAAGTACTATGGAAATTTTGAAAAAAAGATGAGATCATACTCCCCTGGGGGTATAAGGGAAGGCTTCATGGAGGAGCTTACTTTTGACAGGATTTGAAGGAAGTGGGGAACTTGAACAGATTGCTCTCTCTTCACAAGGGGAATGGGGGGGGGGGAGGTGTACCAAACATGGAAGATGGACCAAACAAAGGCATAGAGACAGAAGTTGGTAGGAAATGAATAAAAGATGCAGGGTAGTCCAGTTTGGCTGTAACACATGGAAGTAGCATAAGATTAGATTGTACAGGTAGGTTGGAGACAAATAGTGCAAGACCTAAAATTCAAGAGCTAGGTATCTGATGGACAATGTGGAGCTTCTGGTGGTTTTTGAGAGGTGTAGTGACATAATCATTTATCAAGAAGTAGAGTGGATGATGAATTAAATAGTAGACTGGAGGCAAGAAGACAAGTGAGTAGTATATAAGAATACTGTATTTTAAAGAAGTGATCATGGTCTGAATCAGCAATTTAGCAATTGGATTTGGAAGTATATGATGCCTGCAGGAGATATTGCTGGAGAAGTAGAAGAAGGAGGAGGAGGAGGAGGAGGAGGGAAGTGATTAAATTGTTCGTACTCATTGACTCAGCAGTTCCATAATTGGTCATATAACTCATGTGGGTGAGACAGAAAGTTCCATATCTAACAAAATATTAAAAGTAGCAATTTCTGTGGAAGCTAAAAACTGAAAACAAATTGGTGATCAAGGAATGGTAAAATAAAATGTGGCATATGAATGTAGAAAAATATTATTGTGCCACAAGAAGCAATGAATATAAGGAATTTGTTGAAACAGAGGAATGAATATAGGTATGAAGAGAAGAGGGAAGGAAGCAGAACCAAAAGAGCAATATTCACCAAAATTACAATAATATAAATGAAAACAATACAGAGACAACTGAAATCATACTAAAATGAAATGACAACAGTTGCTTCCAGATGATGAAATACACATCCGTCTTCTCATTAAATTGGAGATATAGGCAGAAGAGTTAGATACAGATATTGAACATTGCCTAAGCTATCAGACATGCTATTTCTGTCTGTTGGTTTGCTTAACTTTTTTTTTTTAAACATAAGCTATAAGGACAGGTTCTCTTGGCAGTATTAGGGGTATATCAGAAAAGGATTGTGCTTAAAAAAAAGGTTGATTCATAGTTTAATGGTATTACAAAACACTCAGTGAAATAAAAGAATTCTAATCTCAAAGGAAGTAATGGAAGAAAAAAAATAAGATGAAAGAAAATAAGACTTGCAAATGTCCAATTATATTATAAAGTCATAAAAACAAACAGGAAAAAAAGTTGGTACTAGTTAAAGAATAAAAGAAAACTGTAGATTTGTAGAATAGACTAGATGAGGATGAATAAGAATCAATTGAAGTCAACAAACCATTCAGCATTCCATGAACCCCAGAATATAAATTATGGAAGAACTCCATATTTAACAGCTGCTAGGAAGACCAGAAAGTATTTTAGCAGAAAATGGGCTTAGACTAAGGTCTTATGCTATATACCACAATAAATTCAAAAAAAAAATGTTACCTAAATATCAAAGGTCACATTTCAAAAAAAAATAAATAAAAGATATACAGATCAAGCACCTTTTATAACTATATTTAATAGAGGGGAAACTTTTAGCCTAACAAGGAATAAAAGTGATCAAAAATGATAGAGCAGATAATTTTTATCACATGAAATTGAAAGGCTATATCCTAGCACAATTAATGCAACTAGGATAAGAAAGTACCTGATCAAATGGAGGGGGAAATATCACTAATGACAGTATTATATCCCAGATACATCAGGAATCAACATAAATATGTAATACCAAAAGTCATTTGCCTGTGTATAAGTTGACAAAGAAAATGAACAATTCTCAAAGTAAGAATTGCAAACAATGAACAATTATACAGAGCATTGAACCAAATCACTAAAAATAAGAGAAATGCAAATCAAAACAATTTTAAGGTTTATTTCACTTCAAGGAAATTGGCCAAAAATTGCAAAAAAGATAGTTTTGGAAGGATTATGAAAAGAAAAGTATATTAATAATTAAATAGGTCTAACTGTTCTAAGAAAAAATATGTTAAGAAAGAGAAAAAAAATGTCTATACCTTTTGACTTGGAGATTTCACTGCTAGGAATGAACTCCCAAATGGTTAAACTACAAATAAAGTCCCCATTTATACCAAAATGTTTAGAGAAGTACTTTTTTATGGTAGTAAATAGTAGAAACAAAGCAGATGCCCACTGATTCTGGAATAGTTAAATGAGTTGTGGTACATGAATGTGAAGAAGGAATATTACTCTGTTATAACAAATGATAAATATGAAGAATCTAAAAGAGCATGGGAAGACCTATATGAACTAATGCAAAGCGAAGCAAGCAGATGCAACAAAATAATATATACAACAATGTAAGCAACAATAATAACAAACTGAAATGGAACACTGTATGATTACTATGATTCAGCTTGACCCTGAAGAAGAGATGTGAGAATATATCTCATCCCCTACTTTGCAGAGGTGAGGTAATATAGATATGGAATACTACATAGACTGTTGTAATTCAATAATGCTTTCATTAATTTTGTTGAATTGATCCTCCTCCCTCCCCCCTTTTATACTTTGTTATGTAGGATGCCTGACTGAGTACAGGAAGGAAGTATATTTAGAAATTTTGTAAAAACAAAAGATATCAATATATATCATGTATGTATGTATGTATGTAAAGAATCATTGACACTTTTTTTGAGGTGAATTGGTTTGGTGAAAAAGATTCAGTTTGACATGGCTTCGGTTTATATGTAGCAATTGCAAGTGCACTAGAATTAACCACTGCAATCTGCCTAATGTCTTAGAAATAAGAGAGGGTTAATTTGTTAGGCCCTAGTAAATCTTTAAGGGGGAATAGAGAACTATTCCAAGTTCAAGAGACACAGTTTAATGGCAGGTGAAGCAGATTGCTGGGTGAGAAAATTAATAGGCCTTGGTGTAATTATTTGACATAGGAATGGAGGGAAAATCTAACAGATGCTGAGAGGACCCAGGTCACACCACAAATTCTCTCTGTGGCAGGTGGTACCCTGAGGACCAAAATGAAAGAAATTGTTAGGAAATATTGAATTTCACATGGCAAGGACAACAAACAGTTTTCTATTAGTGAGCTAATAATATGGACAAGGGATTTAATGGTAGAAAGTTCAGGAAGGGATGTATAACTCTGAGAAGATAAGTTATTCAACACATGGAAAGTCAGAAAGAAAAATAGACTGGTATTACTCACCTAGGGGGCAGGAAAGGTAATTTTCTCCCACCCTAAAAAAGACTTCTGTGAGCTATCCCTAGCAAGAGAGAGTTACCTATGGCAGGGAACATATCCTTGTAGCCCTTCTGAATGACCTGCTCAACAGAGTTTCACTACCATTGTACTCTATATTTGTGTCCATCTTCTCAGGGATACTTGTATGCATTTGTAGGAGAATGCAGCCCAGGTTTAAGGAGAGCAATTTTTGATTGCTACTGTTTTTATTATGTAATCTTAATAACTTTTTTTTTGCTTTAAGTTAATTGCATCTACTATCAGACTATTAAAGAGCTTGCCAAGTCCTTTTCAGGGCTGTTCATCACTTTTGGTGTCCACCTTTCACCCAACTTTCACCTGTGTCTCCAAGAAGCTGTAGCATGCACAATGGCCCCACATCTTGGCAGATGGGCTAAACCAGATTGAAGGTAATTAACAGACCTCAAACCCATTAGTGAGTTAGGGGATGTCTTTCCCAAGTATGTGAAGACTTCTTGTGGAATATTTAGAAGATAACAATTTGTTCAAATGTTCCAGCTGCAGCAGGCATTGTAGAGCACTTAGAGCTTGGTCTGATATCAGAGATGCCAATGGCATACACTACATCCTAGGCCACCATCAAGCATGCTGACTTTTGTCCTGCCACTGGACTTCAATGACTGTAGAGGACATAGGGAGGCTAACAACTTTGTGCAATTCTGTCTCACTTAAATCCAATTCACTTCCAAGTCAAAACATTACCCATGATGTTATACTTCAAAATAAATGATGAGCTACAAAGGAACCCTACATGAATGTGATCTCATGAACTCCATTAATCAGAGCCTGTACCCATAGACTACATCTTAGATACAAAGAATAGTAGCTGTACATTGGGACCTCACCCTGCTAGTGTCCAGGCAAACTGAGAGACTAGTTTTCATGAGCTATATAGAAAAATCATTCTGAAAGGGCAGAGCCAAGATAATGAAGTAAAAGCAGTGACTTACTTAAGCTTTCCCCCAAATCCCTCCAAATTCCTATAAAAAATGACTCTAAACAAATTATAGAGCAGCAGAACCCACAAAAAGTCA
Source organism: Phascolarctos cinereus (assembly GCF_003287225.1). Classification (NCBI taxonomy): domain Eukaryota; kingdom Metazoa; phylum Chordata; class Mammalia; order Diprotodontia; family Phascolarctidae; genus Phascolarctos; species Phascolarctos cinereus. The sequence goes on along the minus strand of NW_027555625.1, from coordinate 364,403,406 downwards.
ATGAAACAAATTTCCAGCCAAAGACAAGCTAGATGGTTGATAGGAAATGTCGGTTGAGCCAGGCTGGGAGAGGAACGCAGATCAGCATGGTTTCCTCCCCACCTTATGTGCCCTTTCCCCACCACCCCCCACAAACTCCAAGCCTCAGGACTGAATTACTAGCAGCTGTGGTGGTTTCCAGACTTCTCAACCCACAAACGCCAAAGACAACTTAGAAGGTGAGTGGGAATGGTCTGTTGGACCTGGGTGAGAGAAGAGTGTGGTCCAGCCCTGGCCCTAGCACAGCCCTGGGGCTGCAGCTGCTTCCAGAGTTCTCTGCCCAAAGATAGTGGGGGAATCCAGTGGCTGACCAGAGGAGGATTGCAGGAATCTCCTTGTTAGTGCGAAGGCAAGATTCTCTTGCTTTGCCCATGCTTGGATCTGGGACACAGTCCTGGGTGGCAGTCCTGGGGTGAGACAGAGTGCTGGAGTGGTGGAGCTTGTGGTGGCAGTGGAGAGCGAATCCTCCTCAGTTACAAGGCAGAAAACAGTGTTTGTTGTCACTCACAGACCAGAGCACAGGCCAGGAAAGGAGTAAATGTTTCTCCTTTGCTCATAACCCTTGGAAAAACTGAAAACTTACAGATCCCTAGAAGTATCTCTGAAAACAGCTGCACAAAATCCCTGAAGATTAGGACAGTATATCCTCCATGCTGGAAGCAGAGCCCTACCTTAAAAAGCTAAAGTTAAAAAAAGTTAAAAAGTCAAGTAATTGGCTAGAAACATGAGTAGAAATGGGGGGGCAAAAAAAACTACCCTCAGACTATAGAATCTTATTTTGGTGACAAAGAAGATCAAAACATCCAACCAGAAGAAGACAACAAAGTCAAAGCTCTTACATCCAAAGCCTCCAAGAAATATAGGAATCAGTCCCAGGCCATGGAAGAACTCAAAAAAGATTTTGAAAACAAGTAAGAGAAGTAGAGGAAAAGAATTGGAAAGAGAATTGAGAGCAATGCAAGAAAATCATGAAAAACAAGTCAACAGTTTGCTAAAGTAGACACAAAAAAATACTGAAGAAAGTAACACCTCAAAAAATAGACTAACCCAACTGGAAAAGGAGTTCCAAAAGTTCACTGAAGAAAATAACACCTCAAAAAATAGACTGACCAAAATGGAAAAGAAGGTCCAAAAGTTCACTGAAGAAAATAATTTCTTAAAAATTTAATGGAGCAAATGGAAACTAATTATTTTATGAGAAATCAAGAAACTATAAAACAAAACCAAAAGAATAAAAAAATAGAAGACAGTGTGAAACATTTCATTGGAAAAGCAAGTGACCAAGGAAATAGATGCAGAGGAGATAATTTAAAAATTATTGGACTTCCTGAAAGCCGTGATAAAAAAAAAAAAGCTTAGACATCGTCTTTCAAGAAAGTATCAAGGAAAACTACCGTGATATTCTAGAACCAGAGGGCAAAACAGAAATGGAAAAGTCCACTGATTATCTTCTGAAAGAGATCCCCAAAGGAAAACTGCTAGGAATGTTATAGCCAAATTCCAGAATTCCCAGGTCAAGGAGAAAATATTAGAAGCTGCCAGAAGGGAACAATTCAAGTACTGTAGAAACACAATCAGGATAACACAACATTTAGCAGCTTCTACATTAAAGGACCACAGGGCATGGAATATGGTATTCCGGAGGTCAAAGGAGTTAGGATTAAAACCAAAAATCACCTGTCCAGCAAATGTGAGCATAATCTGTCAGGGGAAAAAATTGACATTCAATGAAATAGAGGACTTTCAAGCATTCTTGATTAAGAAACTAGAGCCCAGTAGAAAATTTGACTTTCAAAAATTAGACTCAAGAGAAACATGAAAAGGTAAACAGGAAAGAGAAAGTATAAGAGACTTAATAAAGTTGAACTGTTTACATTCCTACATTGAAAGATAATATTGAGGTTATGATAACATAAAGGTTATGAGACCTTTCTCAGTATTAGGGTGGTTGGAGTGTAACATATATATATATATATATATATATATATATATATATATATATAAGCTTTTACAGTGGACAGTAAGAGGAGGGAATGAATTAATCTTACTCTAATTGGATTTGGCTTAATGAGGGAATAACATACACATGTAATTGCGTATGGAAATCTATCTTACCCTAGAAGAAAATAAGGAGGAAAGGGATAAGGGGGGGGGGGAAATGATAGAAGAGAGAATAGATTGGGGGAGGGGTATTTAGAAGCAAACACTTTTGAGGACAGAAAGTGTTAAGAAAGAATAGAATAAACGGGGGGTGAGATAGGATAGAGGGAAATACAGTTAGCATTTCACAACATGACTATTATTGAAGTGTTTTGCATGATGACACATATATAACCTATATCAAATCGCTTGCCTTCTCAGTGAGGGTGGATGTGGAGGGAGGGACAGAATTTGGAATCCAAGGTTTTAAAAAGAATGTTAAAAACTGTTTACATACAACTGATAAATAAGATGTACACACAATGGGGTATAGAAATCTATCCTGCCCTATAGGAAAATAGAAGGGGAAGGGGTTAGGGGTGGGGAGTGTGAAAAAAGGGAGAATAAATTGGGGGAAAGAGTATTCATAATGCATGCTGTTGGGGTGGGTGGAGGGGAGAGATGGGGAGAAAATTTCGAACTTAAAATCTTGCAAAAGTGAATGTTGAAAACCAAAAATAAATTAATCAATTAAAAAAACATTCTTTTCATCATGTTGATGGAATTTGTAAGTTGGTACTTATCACTATCCTGATATTATTCTTTTAAAATTTAGTTTTTTGGAAACTATTGTTTAGGTGATTTTTTTAAAAATTGTTTTTGTAGTTAAATAAAAGTAGTAGGTTGCAAGTTTGTCATCTGCAGGCATACTGAATCCATCTCTGATGCAATATCAGTAGAAGACAGGATAATAGTGATGATATACACCTGATCTGTTCCCACATGATTTTAGTGTACTCTATTAGGCATCTATATTTTGAAAGCTTTTCATCCATACAGGTTGAAGATTATGCATCTTTGGTGTAGTGACATCTATTAATAATTCAGTGCTTAATTTTTTTGTGGATTAAGGTTAGGTACAAATGATTGGGTGTAAAAGTTTTTCTTTTGATAATGGTGCAGATCCAATAGTATTTATTGGTTGAGTTTTCAGTTCAGATGACATTACATATGTAAAGCACTTTGTAAGCCTTAAAATTACACATTGTTGGTGTTGTTGTTGTTTCCTATTATTTTGAAGCTTCTATTTATTTTTTTTGTACGGGGATTAATTTTTTGTATCTCCATCCAGGAAAAAATAACAAGAATATGAGATACAATGAAAGCTCTCTAGTAATATCTTGTATTTGGTAAATGCTATTTTTGCAATCTATATTGATGTGTCTTTGAATTTATGCCCAACCTCCTTCTGTAATTTCTGATGATGATGATGACCTAGACCTCAATTATTATCATAAATCTTTCCATGTTCATGAACAAATTTATATTCCTCAACAATTTGTCTCACGTTTCTTTAGCACCATATTATTGTCCAGTAACCACATGGATGCTAAAATCATGTAGATTTTGGTGAAGCCTTCTGATTCCACTCTTCGTCATTTCATGGGATCAGGGTTGCATTCGACAAATCCAGTGATACATCTTTGTTGTTAGTTTTTGCTATTGCTTAGTGAAGTGATGTCTCTGTGTTTCATATTCATTTCTAGAGAATTTTTCCTGTCTCTCATGTACTTGGACAATGTCTATAAATTCTCTATCTCATTTTTGGCAAGAAAGGTATTAATATTTCTGTAGCTGCCATAATGATGGGCCCAGTGATTTGTTAATATTGCACAGGCTTTCATTAGGATACATTCCAAGTCTGTTATGGTCCATTTTACAATTCCAGAAGTATACATTGAGATGAATATTGTGTAGGTGTTAATTGCTTTAAACATGTTCTTCCCATTCTGCTTTGATTTCATGATGTCAGTAGGTCTCAACAACTTTTTCCACATCTTCGTACTTGAAAGCATTACAATGTACTTAAAATGTCTTAACTGGAGGCCGTAGTATTGTAAGCATTGTCTTTACCCTTTGGCTTTATCTGAGCTCTAGATTTAGCTCAAAATCTTCAGCTTCTACCTTTCCTTAGAGAATTTTACATATATTGAGCCCAAATGAAAATCTGATGCCACTAGAGAAAGATGCCATAAGATGAAGGAAATTCTTAATGTGTTTTTTTTTCAGTGGAGCTATTTAGCTTGATGCCACCCATTACACTAAGTAATTAATCAGATATTTTAGCTCAACTCCCTCATTACTTTGAGCAGCATATTCCATTCTTTTTGGAAGAGATAAGTATTTAAGACTGGTCCAAACTGTAATGGACCAGTCAAAGATTTTTTGTCAATTATTCTTGTTATTATTTTGGTTAAGAAAAGTAGATAAAAGCTTTTCATAAAGACATCAAATATTCCAGTGTACTGAAGTCTATTTTATATATTTGTAGGGCATTACCAAGCTGTGAGCATCAGAGATTTTTGCAATAATCAGTAAAGACAATGTAAATGATGTGCTGGTTTTTTTTTGGAGGGGGATTTCAATAGTTGTGAAATTGACAAGTTGTTATTTTTTAAATTTTGTCCCTCAGTCAATATAGTATTTTTCTTGTAAGTGTTCATAGTTTTCTTGTAAATGATAAAGGTTGACAACACATTGTCTAAAATATATCAATAAAAAATCAGCCCATTTTAGGGGTAGTCACTGAAGCATCTTTTGGTAATATGTATGTGATGCCTTCTGTTAAGAAAGGTGAGATCAACCTTGTATCAACGAATAATCTGGTAAGTGCTTTATTAGTAATTTATGCGCCACTGTGAAATATTTGAACTAAAAATTATACATATTATCTAACCCCATTAATTTCTAGTTTCATGTTCTGTCTCTAAGGTGAAGGAGCACTTCACTGGATCTGTCCTCTTTTTCTAGTTTGTTTGTTTGTTTATTTGTTTTCCCCGGGGAGAAAAGAAAAGAGAAAATAGATAAAAACGTATTGCGTGAAATGTGGATCAAACACATACATCAGGAAGCTTCTTGACTGGATGAAAATAAGTTAAGGGATTGTAGAATATGGCAATGAATTTGATCTGAAACACTCAGGTAAATTAGTAGAATTAGCAAGGGAGACTGTGATAAAACAAAATAGATTCCTTTCTAGAGTCATAAAGGAGCTGTAATACTTCCTGGCTAGAGTTGATCAAAAGTCAAGTTATGCCTCAGTAAAATTAAATAATGAGAAGGGGAAAGGGAGCAAGGGAAGGGAACAAGTATTTATTAAGCATCTGATATGTGCCAGGTTCTGTGCTAAATGATTTACAAAAAGAAACTAGAAAGTTTAGATGCCATCTAATTTCAGATTAGGCGGTTTTCTTTTATAGAGACTTCTTGTAATTTTTACAGGGATAAGAGTGATAAAATTAAGATTTGAGCTTAGAGGAAATGATAAGCTGCTTTTTAAGCTTTTTTAAGAAAATCAATGACATGGTCAGGCCTGTCTTTAAAAATATCACTTAGGCAGCTGAGTGCAGAATGGAGGAGATAAAAGATAGATTGGATGCAAGGAGACCATTCAGGAGGCTGAAACAGTTCAGGTCAGTGGTAATGGGGTTCACACCTAGGTTGGTAGCTATATGAGTATAAAGAAAGGGACAAATGTGGGAAATGTTAGAGGTAGAATTGAGAAGACATAGAAATTGATTAGATATTGGGGGAGTAGCATGACAGAGTAAGGAAACTAGGGACATGGTAGAGCAGATAAGGCATTCCAGAGGAAGGCAATGAAGGAACTGTTTCCTTCATTGGAGGTAAAAGGCTTCCCCATTAAAATCATAAATCGAAGTGCAAAGATTCTGAAAATGTAACAAAATCATTTATCAATACATAGGTACTTACTAAGTGTCTCCCGTGTACCAGGAACTGTGCTAGAAGTTGGGATTAGAAAGATAAATTATCCCTGCCTGAAAATAGCTAAGATTCTAAAGAGGGAGACAGTATGCACATACCCTCTAAAATATAAACATAAAAATTACATACAAACTAAAATCATACAAACTAAAATCATGGTAATTTGTGATACAGAGTTCAAAAGTAGCAAGAGGAAAATCATGGTAATTCTGCTATATTAAGTGGAAAATTAGCTGAGTCTTAAAAGAAGATGGATTATAACAGGTAAAAGTAGAGATTGCATTCCCAAAATAGGGAATGACCTCTTATAAAGGTGCAGAGGTGGGAGATGCCATGTTGTATGTGAGTAATAACAAGAAAGCCAGTTTTACTAGATTGAAGAGAACATGAAAGATAATTTAAAATATAATAAAACTATATAGGTATGTATAGAGCCTGATTATGATTAAAGGGAGGGGGAAATGGAGAGACTAGAGACTGGGTCTTATTCCAGTTCACATTTAATGCTTTATCTGTTCCCTGTTTCAGTATTAGTAATAAATATTAATGCAATATAAATAAATAAATAAATAAATCCATACAAGATGAGTATAAAAATAATTTACTACAGAAAATAATTTATCAGGAACAGGTGGTATTTATAGTAATGGTCAGATCCAAGGACAGTTTGATATTAAGAAAACAATTAAACAATAAGTAATCATATATACAAAAAGCTTTAAAGACATGAATATTTAAGTAAATAGAAAATATGTATTTGCTAAAATACAACAAATATTTATATTAAAAAACATAAAAATATAGATGTGGAAAGATCAAAATATGATCAAAGTATGTATTATAAATCAATAGCTAGCAACTGTAAAGTTAGCAACTCTTCACAGAAATGAGAATTATATAATTGGCAATATTCATTATCCATTCTTAGGCCATACCAATATAATTAAAAATGACAACAATACCAAAATTAATTTACTTATTTAATGATAAAACAATCAAATTAATGAAAGAATACTTTTTAAAGGTATGGGGGACTGGACTTGTGAATTTATTGGTATAGGAAACTCCCTCTTTCAATGCAAATTGGCACATTCTCCACAGCTTTGTTTTTATTTTTATTTTTTTGTATATCCAACATTTAGTACAGTCCTTAACACATAGTAGGTATTTAATAATAGGTGTTTATTGAATGATTATAGTCTTCAAAATTTGCCTAGATGGCGCTGCTAGGTGGCTCAGTGAATAGAGCTCTGGCCTTAAAGTCAGGAGGACCTGAGTTCAAATCCAGCCTCAGACACATAACATTCACTAGCTATGTGACCTTCGGCAAGTCACTTAACCCTGACTGCCTCACCAAAAAGCAAAAAAAAATTTTTTTGCATAGAGAAGTAAGATAGTATATGAGTTGACCAGATTCACAGAGGCAGTAAGCCCTGGAAACAGAATTTGAACTCATAGTTACCTGTCTCTTAGTCTGGTTACCTATCCATTATGTCTTTCCATTTTAAAAATTAGGGACAATTATAGGAAGTTATTTTAGAAAAGCAAAATGTCTAGAATCTCAAGAGAAATAATGAGAAAAAGTATAAATGAAGAAAGCATAGAATTATCAGAATTCAAATTATATATTAAATAGATATTTAACACTATTTGGTACTAGTCAATGATAAAAAAAATATTGGTCATTAGAACAAATTTGATAAGCAAAACACAGGAGCCTAGTGATTGATAAATTCAAAAACATAAATACTGAGAGGACTACCCTCTTAATTAAAATTGAGAAATATTTTTGCAGAAATTAGATTTAGACCAATATCTTATACAGTATGCAATAATAAGCTCAATATGGATACATGACTTTAATATGAAAAGTCACACCATTAAAATAACAAGGATAGGTAACTTTCAGAGTTACAGGATGACCTAAGGGGAGAATTCTTAATCAATCAAGGGATGAAGGGAAAAAAAGATAAAGTAAAAATTATAATAAATAATATATGTGAAAGAATAAAACCATTGAAGAGATAATTAAAAGAGAACTGGTAGAAAAGGAAATGTTTGTATGATGTATTCAAAGTATATAGCAAGTTAACTCAATTATATTACACAAAGGGTCATTCCCCAATAGATAAATGGTCAATGAATCTGAACTGTTCTCAAAGACTTTCAGATTATAAATGAAAACATAAAAAACATGCTTGCAATCACTAATCTAAAAATAAAAGAAAAATAAAACTCTGAGGTTTTACATAGGGAAGAGGTGAGATAGTACTCTGAAAAAAATACATATACAATCTACACACACACTTCTGTTCATCAGATACATTCACTGTATCAGAAGTTTTTGGCTAAAACAAGCAAATAAGAAGCCTATTAAGAGCCCTCAGTATTGGAGTTATATATTGAGTTAAAATAGATACAGTCACAAAGTACTATGTCATTTATTGAAATGGTTTCTGGACTGACAGACTGGTTACTTATCCTCATTTTATTTGAAGAGACAACTAGCTCTAGTAACACTGTCAAGTTCTGTATTAACTTCTCCTGTCTCTACTCAGGTCCCAGAGGTGACTCGTAAATTTCAGAATCACACATTTCAGTTTTCTCGTGATGATGCTGGACCTCAGTTTCAGTGCTGGTTGGTCATTAAGTACTTTGACACTAATTATACCATTATTTTCTTTCTGTGCTGAAGTAAAGTGAGCAGAATCAGGAAAACAATTTATACTAGTACAAAAAGGAAAAGTTCTAGAATAATTGTGAATTCTGACTAATGTAATAATCAACCATGATTCCAGAGGACTGATGAAAAATTATTCCCAGCTCATGACAGAGAAATGATGAACAAATGTGCACACTGAGACAGACATGTGTGGATGTGGCCAGTGTGGGAATTTGTTTTGCTTGACTTTGCTTATGTGATAAAAAAGTACTGTATTTCTGTCTTTCTTTTCAGTGAGATGGGGGAGGTAGAAGGGCTAAAAAGTATGTTTGACAACTGAAAGAAATAAACATTTATTTCTAAAAAGCCTGCAAAATTATGAGATATGGAAAATGTATAGGAGAAAAAATGAGAGAGGTTGACTAGATGACCTCTAAGGTTATCTGCTGTATCACTCTTTGTTCTATATTCTTAAGCTCAACATATCCAAAATTCAATCATCTTTCTCTAAACACCTGTCAACTTCTTATTCCTGTTGATGGTACCTTAAATCTCACATAAATCCAGGACTGATACATGTCACATGTAGCTTTTCCCCATCTCTTCCCATCAGTCTCTAAGTTTTCTGGATCCACCTTCCTCTTATCAAGTTAAAACATCCTTTCAAACATGACAGTATGGGTCTTTCTAAACTACTGCATATTTCTCTCTCTCCAATCCTTTCATCAAATGCAGTGTTTTGATTTGTTAGACTTTGAAGAGAATCTAAACAGCAGAACATTAAGAAATAATGAGAGATATATGACAGAGAAGATAGGAAGTCAAAACTTTTGGTTTGGAGTAACAGAATCTTGGTTTACAATCCAGATCTATTACTTACTACCTTTGGGAAAGTTATTGACTCTTTCTGGTCATTTTTCTTCTCTGGAAAATGAGAAAGGTGGGGGGCAGCTAGGCGGCACAGTGGATAGAGCACTGGCCCTGAAGTCAGGAGGACCTGAGTTCAAATCTGACCTCAGATCAAACACTTGATACTTACTAGCTGTGTGACCTTGGGCAAATCACTTAACCCCATTGCCTAACAAAATTTAAAAAAAAGACTAAAAAAAGGAAAATGAGAAGGGTGGAACAGGTCATCTCCAGATGATTCTAGATATAAACGATATGATTCTGTGATTTTACATAGGGCCTTGACATTCAAACTGAGAAGTTTAAAAATAGACATTAAAAATCAGAAGAGGAGGGAAATTAGCCTAGCACAACCAGATTTCAAACTAAATTACAAGATAGTAATCATGAAAACAATCTGTTACTGGCTAAGAAATAAAGCAATGGATTAGTGGGATTAAGTACACAATATATAGCAGGAAATGATCATAGTAATCTAGTGTTTGATAAATCCAAAGATGCATGCTGTGGGGCTAGAACTCACTATATGACAAAAATTACTGGGAAAACCAGAAAGCAGTGTGGCAGAAACTTGGCTTAGATCACCATCTCACATTGTATACCAAGACAAGCACAAAATGGGTATAAATTTTAGACATAAAAAGTAACACAAATAAACAAGAGATAGAATCACAGTGAATAAAATGGATAATTTTGATTACATGAAATTAAAAAAAAATATTTTGAGCAAACAAAACCAATGCAGCCAAAATTAGAAGGAAACAAGAAACTGGAAAAAAAAATTATAGCAAATTTTATCTGATCAACTGTTATCTCTCAAATATTCAAGGAACTAAGCCACATTTATAAAAATAAGGGACATTTCCCAATTGATAAATAGTCAAAGGTTATAAACAGGCAGTTTTCAGAAGAAATCAAAGCTGTTTATAGTCACATGAAAAAGTTTCTTTAAATCAACTTTGATTATAGAAATGAAAATTAAAGCAACTCTGAGGTACCACCTCACACCTATTAGATTGGCTAACATGACAGAAAAGGAAAATGACAAATGCTGGAGGGGATGTGGAAAAAATAGGGACACTAATGCATCATTGGTGGAGTTGCAAATTAGTCCAGTCCTTCTCAGAACAATTTGGAACTATAGCCAAAGGAGTATAAAACTGCGTATTCCCTTTGACTCAACAATACCACTATTAAATCTTGTATTCCAAAGAGATCAAAGAAAGAAGAAAAGCAGTTTTTTGTACAAAAAATATTTATAGCAGCATTTTTTTTGTGGCGGCAAAGAATTAGAAGTTGAGGGGATGCCCATCAAATGGGGAAATAACTGAACAAGTTGTGGTATATTATTGTGATGGAATACTATTTTGAGAAGGATGGTTTTAGAAAAACCTGAGAGAACATATATATGAACTGACACAAAGTGAAGTGAGTAGAACCTGGAGAAAATTGTACATAGTAACAGCAATGTTACAATAATAATCAACTGTGATCTAAGATAATTCCAAAAGGACTTTGAAAAACCACCTCCAGAGACAACTGAAGAAATCTGAGTGCAGATGAAAGCATACTTTTTTTTAACTTTAGTTTTCTTGCCTTTTTTTTCCAACATGGTTATTATGGAAATATGTTTTCCATGATTTTACATGTATAATAGATATTATATTGCTTGTCTTGTCAATGGGTAGTGGAAAGGCAGAAGGGAGAGAGAGAATTTAGAACTCAAATTTTTTTTAACTAAATGTTTAAAATGAATGAATGAATTTTTTAAATTTCTAAATGAATGAATTTTTAAAATTAAAAAAAAATTAAAAGTTTCTCCCCCCATGGAAATAACATGATGAAACTGGTGTTTTGTCAATAATAGTAAAAGTGCAGGAAGAACAGTGGCATTTGTTTAGGTCTTCATTCTTCCACCAGTCAGGAAATGACATTTCTGTACCTCCACATATATAACAAGGAGACAACTCTTACCATAGGTTTCTTATGAAAGAGGTTTGAGCCAAATAATCTTGTGTTTATTTTTAGAACATGAAATATTTGGTCTACTTCGCTTTGGATCCCTTAAGTAAAGGATTTAAACAATCTTTCTGAAAATGGCAGCTTCTTCGAATCTCCAAAGCTTTATCTGTATAGCACTAAGAATGCTAATTGAGAAGGAAGAAGGTAAATGCTTCAGCTAGGAGGTGGAAGTTAATGGAATATGTTGACTGTTCTGAGACACAGAACTGGGTTCTGTCTCTGACATTGCTACTAACTAGTGTTGGCTTTGTTTTTCTTCTCCTGTCTCTTGTTCCTCTTCTGTAAAATTAAGGAGTTGAAGAAAATTATCTCTAAGGTTTCCATGTGGTTCTGAGATTCCTTTCCATAGCAGACATTCTGTGTTCTGTGATTCTAAGATACAGCCTAACTTTCACATTGTATGGTTCTAAGGCCTTTTATAACTCTAAAGTGCTACAATTTATCTAAAATATTAACTTAGCTACTAAGACATATCACTCAAGGAAAACTAATGCTGTATTCTTTGTCATATTGCAGAGGGAATATGTCTCTTTCACTTTATGGAATAAGCTCTCAACCTGGGGGGTATAGTTTCATAAATTCATATATAAATCCACATTCGCACATATAATACACATATCTATGCATGCGTATATATGTATGTTTGTGATGTATATATGCACAGTATGCAAAATACAAGCATTTAGACCATAAATATGTGTGTATATGTGTGTGTGCTTATACATGCATATGCGTACATTTATATGTGTTCATACGGTATGTTTATGCATGTGAATCTGTATATGTACATATATACCTATATGCTTTGATAACTATAATTCAATGTATTTTGCTTTCTTTATAATATCATTTATTTTACTTTATTCATTTAAGAGGTAGGTAGGCTTAACTTGACTGCCAAAGAAATCTACAAAAAGAAAAAACAGACAGAATTTGTAATAAAAGAACATGTTTCCACTAATCAGTCCAAGAACATGCATGTACATGTAGCAAGGGCCATCCCATGGAGCATGTTCAGAGTTGCCCTTCCTGGTTCTTTTTAACCATATGGTAGTTTTGGGGCCTGCCTCTAGCCATATATGACTCAGGTCTAAAGGGCTTGCCATTTCATGTGACAAAGTGTCCCCTTATTTATAGACTGAGAAGGAACTAGAGAGCTAATAACTTGGCCGAGGTTTAAAAGATAGCAATCATACCATCAGTTATCTGTTCCTTTCCAGTTGCAGGTCATGCCAGGATGGTTGTTAGCCACCTTGGCCTCTAGAGTCAATAAAGGGAGCCTTTTTGTTTTAAAGTGCCAGTCTGTTAACCCTGAGTCACACATCACTGGTAGCAGGCCCCAAAGCTGTGGTGTAGTCAAATGGAAGCAGGGAAGGACAACTTCGAGCCCTCATTACCTATTCATGAACTGTTATCTGTAAATTCCATTTTTGAGCCACTTTGTGAGAACTTTGTGTTCCACAGTTTGACCAACACACTGATAAGACATATACTTTCTCTAAAGGAACCAAGGTCTTTTGTTTCAAATCTCCAAATGCAACCACACTGGATTTAAAGACATAAAGAAATCTAGTAGAAAGGAAAGAAACAAGTATTTATTAAATACCAACTATATGCCAGGCCCTACACTAAACAATTAATGAATATTATGTCTTTTAATACTCATAACAACTCTGGAAGATAGGACCTATTATCAACCCCATTTTACAGTTGAGGAAATTGGGGCAGATGGAGCTTAAATGACTTGCATAGAGTCATACAATTAGGAAGCATCTAGGGCCAGATTTGAGCTCAGGACTTTTTAAACTTTAGGACCAGTGCTCTTTCTATTGGACTACATAGCCTCCTTGTGATAAGACCTGCACTCACACTTAAGATTTAACACTTCTTAGCTTCACCTTTCTGAGTCTAATTTTCCTACTGTGTAAAAATCAGTATTGCAACATTTACACTACTATTTACTTGGCATTCATTTTTAGGAAAGCACATTTGAAAACATACAATAAATCTTTGAGAAACAAAATATAGGACTTTGCCTTTGCCTAATAGGAGCTCAATTTCATTCAGAGGCAAATCATATGATCAAAATATATGCAGCTAAAAAATCATAGATACCATTTAGTCCCATTTTCTTATTTTATAGATAAATAAATTTTCAGAGAGATAAAGCAATTAGGTCAAGGTCAGAGAATAACTGAAGCTGATTCTAACCTAGGTACACTGATTTTCATTCATTTTATTACTCTTTCCATTTGTTGCTGTTTAGTCATTTTTCAGTGTGTGTTACTCTTTGTGACCCCATTTTGGATTTTCATGGTACAGATTGTTTTCTATTTCTTTCTCCAGCTCATTTTACAGATGAGGAAACTGAGGCAAACATGGTTAAGTGACTTGCCCAGGATCACACAGGTAGTAAGTGGCCAGATTTGAGCTCAGGTCTTTCTGGCTGCAGGCTTGGCACTCTATCCACTCAACCACCTAGCCACTCACTCTTTCCATTACACTATGCTATCAACTTTCTTGTTGGAACCGCAACTTTCTCATCAGTAAAATGGGGAGAATGTTGCTGGCACCACCTAACTCTCAGGGCCATTACGATGAAATGTCTTTGTATTCCTAGATAAATGATTATCAGAGCTAAGCATTCACCAAAATTAGCAATACAATGGACTCCAAACAAACTGCTTAAGAAATTGAAAGAAGAAGCTAAATTTTATGTGCATGTGTGTGTTTTGGGGATGTGCATGTGCAGATTAAAATTAACTGATTCAGTGTAGCTGCATTCCACTCAGGCTTCTCTATATAAGATATGTGGTATGCTGAGAGAGAAATACAAAAAGAGAAATACAGATTGTTTTTGAAACTAGAACATGAATATGGTTGTAATTTTAATGTTTCTTGATGGAGAAAAGGTCATCTTTGGAGAGGTTGGGTTTTGCTTAAGGTCATTTAATATTCAGATATCTGCCTGCTTTTGACATTTTGTCTAGGGTAGGCACAACTATTCTGACACATGAAATGGGTTCTTTACAAATCCAGTGGCTAGTTCTATCAACTTCTGTTATTTCTACACAAAAAAGAATATGCACTGATTACAAACAAGGCTGCATACTCTCTTGGCAGCCTAGGATATGGTTTAAAGAGACAAATTTTTTTCCTTTCATTCTTTCTTTTTCTTTCCTTCTCTTTCTTCTTTCTTTCTTTCTTTCTTTCTTTCTTTCTTTCTTTCTTTCTTTCTTTCTTTCTTTTCTTTCTTTCTTTTTTTCTTTCTTTCTTTCTTTCTTTTCTTTTCTTTTCTTCTTTCTTTCTTTCTTTTCTTTTTCCCTTTTCTTTCTTTCTCTCCTTTCTTCCTTCATTTTCTCCTACTGTCCTTTTTTGCTTCTTTCTTTTCTTCCTTCCTTCCTTCCTTTTCTTTTTTAGTTAAATAGAGATAGTACCATCTTTCAAGAATAAAAATACAAATCTCAGCATCTTAGTCTAAAGAAACTAGAATATGCTGGTTAACTGGATTGAATAAATGAATGATTATATTAAAAAAAATCTAGCAAATTACAGATGTCTAATTATAGCCACATTTCTATGATACCATAAAGTTTACCAAATACTTTCTTAATAAAAACCCCATGACATTGGTAGCACAAGTACTATTATTCTTATTTTATAGATGAGGACATTTGGTCTGGAATATGTACTTATTAAGCAGCTGAATTAAGATTCAATCTCCTATTTCCAGTCATGAATTAAAGTCTTCTTTCCACATACCTTAAACTGGTTTTCATTTTATCATAAGGCTTCATTTTAAAAAGGTACAATGTTTCTTTTCTTCAAAAAGTGATGCAAGCAATTTTCCTCTAAAGAAGCTAACCATTACTATATTATTATTTTTAATAGTAATAGCATTTATGTAGGTTTTAAGGTTTAAAATATTATTGTTTCATTTGATCTTCATAATAACCCTAGGAGGTAGGTGCTATTATTATCACTATTTTACAGGTGAAGACACTAAGGCAAAGAAAGGTTAAGTGACTTGCCCAGTGTCACACACCTAATAAATGTCTGAGGCTGGATTTGATCTCAGGTGTTCCTGATTCCAGGCCTGACACCCTTATCACTGTCATTCTAGCTGCACCATAATGACGAGGGTGATAATGATGATGATGATGAAAATAATACTAATAATAAAGCAATCAAAACCAAACTCATTATCCATGTCATAGGGAAAGGGGAGTTGGAATGTCATGCAAGGTAATATGTCCTATGAATTTTGCATGCCCAGAGATTGCTACAGTACGGGCAGAAGCCTGGCAGGAACTGTGAAATGTTGACCAACTGGGCTCTGGTAATACTACTGATTTTGTTAGCACCTGTGCCAAGTGAGATAAAATCACTCCTTCCTATAGATATAAGAAAGAGATAAGGTAGCATAAAGTTGCAACCTGGCCCTATTCAGAACCGTCATGATGATTGGTTTTATAAAGGAATGAGTGATACACCTTTGTATTCTGGTACCATAAGATGGTCAGTTAAATTGGAATAAATATGAAATGCCAATATCCCATCTCCTAGCAGTGTTCTGGCACCAAATGGTACTGACTATTAAAGGAGCAATACCATGAGTGTGTATGAAATGGGCCAATAATATTAATGCTTTTATGCAACAATACTCCAGCAAAACAAAATGGGACAAATAATTTCCCAGCTGGAAGCAAGGACTACATCCTGCTTGGAGTCAATACTATTCTCAGCTACAAGATACATGGCAATATGTTGTAGATCAGTTGAGGGAAATCAAAAGAAATCATTTCTTTCCATTCAGATTAGATGGAATAAGGGCAGAAACATCATACTTTCTTAAATTTAAAGAAGGAATAGCTAAAGCACCTGAAAGCCTAGAAAATCTATGCTCAGCACAAACTTCAAAATTAGTGGTGAAATTAGTGGTGAAAATAATGCTAATATCTGAAATAATTTGAAGATAAATTTGCTTAAAATTAAATTTCAAAAGGTCCCTCCTAAGTTTCTTGTCATGAAACATTTAATAATGATGGTGATAATGGTTATGATAATGATGGTGGTTTTGGTTACATTAATGATAATTGTGATATGATAACTAATATTGAATAATTATTATTGAAACAATAATAACTAGCATTTATTTACAAATAGCATCTTACTTGATCTTCACAATAACCAAGGGAGATAAGTGTTATTATTATCTTCATTTTATAATTGAGGAAACTGAGACAAAAATTATAAAAAATACTCACCTAAGTTTACAAAGTATAATAGCACATTTCTTAGGCTGATTGCATCTCAAGTCTTTCTGACTTCAGGCCCAGTATTCTGTCTCCTATACAACTTAATAAAACAGTAATTCACAAAAATTGGTTGTCTACTATATTTATCATGAATAAACATAACATTCGATTGAAATTGTAAAATACATGTCGGGAATCCCACAAAACAGTCTATGCTGCTGTTATTGCTATGAAGACAACCAGAAGAAAGTGAAAGCTATTTAAGAACACTCTTAAGGACAAAAGTCAAACACTGCTATGGCAGAAAGACATTGGAAGATAAAAAGGATATCTAGCTTGTATATTCAACAGCAAATTTTAAACACCATGTAATCCAATTAAAAGCAGCTAGGTGGCACAGTGGATTGAGTGCTCAATGTAGAAGCAGGAAGACCTGAGTTCAAATTATACTTCAGATTCTTACTAGCTATGTGACCTTTGCAAGTCACTTAACCTCTACCTAGTTTTCCTGCCTGTAAAATGGCGATAATTATAGTATCTACCTCCCAGGGTTTTTGAGAGAATGAAATGACATATTTTCTAAAATCTTGCAAACCTTAAGGTACAAGTATTATTATTATTATTATTATTATTATTATTATTATTATTATTATTATTAATTGCAATGAAAAAGAAAGGTACATAATAAAATCTGGAAAAAGCAAGTATATTAGTGATTTTTAATGTGATGCAAGGAGTCAAAGAAACAACAAAGACAAATTAAATAATGTAATGTCAATCAAGTATTATACTATAGAAACTAAAAAAGCAAAGAAATACAGGGGAGAAATTTTCTAAAGTTAAAAGATGTGGGGCAGCTAGGTGGCACAGTGGATAGAGCATCGGCTCTGAAGTCAGGAGGACCTGAGTTCAAATCTGGCCTCAGACTAAACACTTGACACTTACTAGCTGTGTGACCCTTAGCAAGTCACTTAACCCCAATTGCCAGGAAGGAAGGAAGGAAGGAAGGAAGGAAGGAAGGAAGGAAGGAAGGAAGGAAGGAAGGAAGAAGAAGAAGAAGAAGAAGAAGAAAGGAAAAGAAAGAAAGAAAGAAAGAAAGAAAGAAAGAAAGAAAGAAAGAAAGAAAGAAAGAAAGAAAGAAAGAAAGAAAGAAAGAAAGAAAGAAAGAAAGAAAGTTAGAAAGTTAAAAGACATGAGAAATATCTGGTCAACTATACATTCATAATAATTGTAAGACACTGAAAGTACAAGCTAGATTAAATGAAAAACAGAGAACTTTAATAACATTAATATAATGAATGACAGAAGGTAGATGACTTAAACTATAGCTTTTTTTTCAAAACCTTGGAAACCCACATTCCAATAAGATACATAATTATTCATTCAAGGGTTTTTACATTGGTATATAAATTGCTAGCAAATCACTTTACCACCTTCCTCTCTGATGTAATATTGATCCTATCTTTCTTATCCAAAAGCATTACAAACCTATTATTGAAAAATTTGAATACCAATAATCCCTCCAATTTATGCCAATTATGTGTTTAGTTACTTTATATGAAGCAATCATAGCTGTATCACTTGAAAATTCTATAAATTTAAGAAAAAAGTAATATATTTGCTGAGATGCAAAAAGGGGTGGTATAAAGAGCACTGAAGTATTGATTCAGTGATTATCAAATACACCAGTGGAAAGCACTGTAACTTGTATGCCACCTTCATTGACTACCACAAAACCTTTTCCTCAGTTCTTCACTCATGGTTTAGTCATGTATTCCAAATATTTAAAAATACATCCAAGCCCAATGAGAGCATAAGAGTATTTGATATCCATATGGAAAATCATTCTCAAATTAAAATCTGTCATGAACCCAATAATTTCAAGAATAAAAACAGAGTATCTTCCAGGCATATAGTTTAAACCTGCTATGGTGCTGCCAGTATTAAATCTATTAATATTACTCCTAAATTGAAATGAATATCACTATCCTGAGGGGTGACTGATTATTTCTACTGGCCCACTATTTCAGAAAAGACACAAGCATATTTTATGGTATTCTCTTTTCTCCAGTCTGCTCATTGATAACTGCCTTGCTACACACATCAGAGATCATACATCAAAGGTTTCAGCCATTTTATCTTTTTTTAAAACAAATTATTTATGTATTTATTACATTATTTTTTTGAAAAATTAGTTTTGAATTCTTTTCTTTTTTCTTACCCCTCCCCAAGCAATGTGATATCAATTATCCATGTAATATCAATATATCATGCAAAAAATATTTCCATATTAGCCATGCTGCAAAAAGAAAAGCAATAAACATTTTTAAAAAGTGAAAATAATTGTATTTCAATCTGAACTCAGAGTTAATCAGTTCTTTCTCTGGAGATAGCATTTTTCATCAGGAATGCTTTGGAATTATCTTGTATCATTGATCAGAGTAGCTAAGTCTTTCGCAGTTGACCATTGTTACAATATTGCTGTATGATTATCTCCTGGTTCTACTCACTTCACTTTGCATCAGTTCATATAAATCTTCCTAGGTTTTTCTGAAATCATTCCTCTGATCATTTCTTATAGTACGATAGTATTATATCACAATTATACACCACAACTTCTTTAGCCATTCCTCAATTGATGGGCATACCCTCAATTTCCAATTCTTTGCCACCACAGAAAGAACTGCTATAAATGTTTTTGTACTTATGTGGGTCCTTTTCCCATTTTTATGATCTCTTTAGGATACAGCCCTAGAAGTGCTATTGCTGGGTCAAAGGGTATGCACATTTAGTGTATAGTTCCAAATTGTTCTCCAAAATGGTTGGATCATTTCACAACTCCACCAACAATACATTAGTGTTCTATTTTTTCCCGCATCTTCAACATTTATTATTTTCCTGTTTTGTCACATTGACCAATCTGATAGGTGTGATAGGGTATATCAATCTACTCCCCTGTAGCCCTACTTTGCACCTTTGGGACTTTTCACTGAAGTTTTCCTTCCAAGCCACCACTCCCCATTGTATGTTATCACTCCTTATTAGAATATAAGCTCTTTAGGTAGCTAGGTAGTGCAGTGGATAGAGCTCTGGCCTTGGAGTCAGGAGGACTGGAGTTCAAATCTGACCTCAGACACTTGACACTTAGTTGCTATGCAACCCTGGGCGAGTCATTTAAGCCTAAATGCCTCACTAAAATTTAAAAACAAATAGAATATAAGCTCTTTTCAGGAAGACACAGTATTTATTTTTGTATTTCATTTCCTGATACTTAGCCCAGTATTTAGCACATAGTGAGTCCTTAATTAATGCTTTTAAAAATGTATATATTCAAAAAAGAAATCAGTCAGAAAGCATTTGATAAACTCTTACTTTGCTCTAGGTACAAAAAGAAGCAAAATCATGGTCCCTGCCCTCAAGGAGCTCACATTCTAATGGAACAATCAGAATGCAAATAACTGTACATATAATATACATAGAGTGTAAATAGAAGGTAATCTAAGAAAAAAAGGCACTAACTAGCAATGGAGTGGAGGGAGGGTGGTAGGGGAAGTTTCCTTCAGAAAGTAGGATTTTATCTGAGTCTTAAAGTAAACCAGGAGATGGTGGTAAGGAGGGAGAGTATGCCAAGAATGGAGGAACAGTTCATGAAAAGACACAGAGTTGGGAAATGGAGCTTACTATACCAGGACTAGCAGGTAGGTAAATTTAGATGGATCATAGACTATATGGAGGGTAGTAAAGTGTAAGAAGACTGGGAAGATTGGAAGAAGTTATACTAAGGTATCACATTAATCATTAGATGTACATAGATGACATCAAGTTAGGCTGCATTGAATAGAATGCTAAACAGGTACTTCGTCTCATTAAAACTTTTGTCTCATGATATCCAAATATCATTTAGGCTCAATAAGTATAAAATTCTTAAAGTATGCAAATAAATAATAGAGAATGAAGTGTAAGGTGATACAGTCTCCCACCTTGACTCCTGAGGTCAAATAGAACCAATGAATGAAGGCAATACTCAAAAACACTTTGGTCTTCTCCACAAAAGATACATTACTCATTAGTCTCTCAAGAAGAAGTTGAGGCTCAGTGTATTAAGAGACTGACAGTCATCCTTAAATGGAAACTAAATCAGAAGTATACATTTAGAGCAATTAAGATCATTACAATACCATTCTTAAAAAGTCTCTCTGCTCTTACGTGTACTGGAATTCGATGTCATCCTGATCCTTATTTTGGCATGGGAACCAGATGTCTCCAGAGGAGAAAATGAGGCTGGTGACTTTGCACAGCCCTCCCTCACTTAAATCCAATTCACTTGCATGTCATGGAATCATTTCCCTGACATCATGGTCTTCTTTGAGAATGAAGGACAAACAGTAACAACTAGTGTTCTTTCTATTATAGTGCCTTTCAATGGATTTTCTTACTTTGTACCAGAACTGAAAGGATCAATAAATGCCTCATTTACATCTGCACAAAATGTAGGTTGAGACCTCCAAATTCTCATTTTAATAATACAGTTCACACTTATATATACCTTTATGGTTTTAAAAAGGCCAAATCTCTGAAGTTCTTAAGGGCCTATAAAGCATTAAATATGGGGAGAAATCATGCTCATCATAATTATACAATTGACAGGTTATAAACAACTTTTACACAAGTTTCCCATGTGAGCCTCACAACAACTTTGTTAGTACAGCAGGACAGGAATTATTATCACTCCCAATTATTCCTTTAGTAAAACAGAACTCAGAGAAGGAAGAAAATTCCTTAAGGGCAAATAGATAGTGGTCAAACAGGAATCCAGATTTCCATTCTGACTCCTCTTTTGAAACATCTGTGCATTGCCAGGTAAGCCAATTTCTTATATTTCAAACTAGTGTTCTTCACAAGTTATAAAGAAGAATAGGTTTTAGAGCCAGAAATGGGTCTTGAAATTACTTTGTTATCAGCTGACTACACTACTCTGAGACTTCTCTGACTTCCTCATTATGATCTCACTTTCAATAACTCTGCCCTCCCATTCTTCCTACTCTCTAGCTTTTCAACTTCCTTTCGTATATTTTCTTCCCCTATTAAGATTATGAACTCCTTGAAGGCAGCAGGCTATCTTTTTTTTTTCCACTTTGTATCCTCAACATTTAGCGCAAGGCTTTATATATAGAAGGCATTTGAAAAAATGTTTATTGATCAACTGACCGACTAGTTTCAAAACTACCATTTCAACAGCAAAAGAAAACTGAAGCCTAGAGAGGTGAAGATGTTTATCCAAGGTCTACCAGGTAAGAAGAAAAAGTGAGATTCCAACATTCCTCCTTCGTTCATCAGAGAAAGCCCTGGAATAATTCAAGGGCTTTCCTAGCCTCACTTTCAGATTCCTGGCTTTATTTATATTCTGGTGAGCACACTTATTTGACAAATCTTAGTTTTATTTTGTATCTCTGAATAAAAGCAAAAACAACCTACCCTTCCCCACCACTGTCACTGCTGTACACATAACAATCCACTTGGCTTTTTCCCTTACCCATATTCCTTCTGGTTGGAGCCTTTGGTAACTGCTCTCTGTAAGGCAGTAGAGTTCAGAAAGCACTAGAATTAGAATTAGAAAAGTGGGGCTCAAGTTCTGCCTCTGACACTTGCGTGCTTGTGACCAGAGGCCTTTAGTGGGTTAATCTCTCCAAGTTTGTTTCCTCAGCAGTAAACTGAGCAGAGATATTGAACTAGATGGCATCTCTATCCTTTTACTTCTGACATTCTATGTTTTGTATCTGAAAGCCACTTCCAACTCTAATATTCTAAAGTTCCTTCCAACTCTCATAGTTTGCAAGAAAGTAGGAATGATTTTTTAAAAAATTAGTTTCTGTTATAGAACAACAGTAAAAGTTTAGTAATATCATCGATGAAAAGTGACTTAGGCTGTTTAGACCCTTATCACCCTTCCTCCCTTTTCCCCTCCCCAATACTGCCCTAGTCCTCCCACCCTTAACTGAGTATACTGTATACATCGATGTTTCTCACAATAATGATTGTGTGGTCTAATATTTCAGGGGGAAGTGAAGACGTGTGGCAGCTATCCAGACCATGGAGGTATACAGGTGCTGGCCCCTTGGATGGGAGCCATATGTCCCTGAGGCTCTAAAGAGGTTAATATCCAGGTGTAACTGCTTCAGTGTCAAAACATGTTCTATATTGCTTCCAGATTCTGGCCTCCTATCTATGCCTGTCATATTGTAGACTCAAAGATCATAATTATATTTGTATAGCATATAAAGGAACAGAGAAATTCAGGTTTTGTTTGTGGAAAATAAAAATACCATTCACTAACACATTTACACCAATTCAGAGCAAAATGATAGTGTGATTTCCTTGTATTTCTTCCTTTGACACCCTACCAACATATTATTCTTTGAAGGCAGGACATCTATGTGTTTCTCCCTTTTTTCCCCCAACCATTCTTAGTGGTATATTTGGTCAGGTAATAATCCCTAACCACTCTTTCCCCAGTGGGTCCCTTTCTCTGTCAGATGGGACATTAGGTAAAATGACCAAAATGAATCAATTGTGGATGAACATTATTGATTAATTAGAACAGCGTGTTAAAGTTAGAGAGAAAAATATTTGGACATTTTGTAACAAAACAAAAATAACTTCCTAATGATTAGAGCCATTAAAAAAGTAGAATGAACTTCCTCAGAAATGAGTGGTTTTTCTCTCAAGAAAAGGACTCAGCTAGAGGCTACTTCATAACCTTTTAGATATATTGTAGAGGGAATCCCTGGTTGAATATGAGTTAAACTAGAGATTCTGATTCTTCAATGCCGATTCTGTAAGTCTGTGAGTCTAAAACCTTCTATATTGACTCTGGATCATCTGTATTGATTAGAAGCAGCATAGTGTGACATAAAAGATGCTGGATTTGCCATCAGAGGATGTAGGTTCAAATCTCAACTCTTCTTTTTCTTATCTGTGTGATCTCAGGCAAGCCATTTGATTCTGTGAGCCTCAATTTCATAATCTGTAAAAAAAAGGATAGTGGCCTAGATGATGTCTAAAATCCTCCAAGGTAGAACATTTTATGATTCTTATGTCTAATGTGTAGGAAGGCAAATTTTGCCCTTGTGAATTTTCTCATTCCTGGCAAAAGAGAAAAGAAGACTGATGCCCATTCTCACTTGGTTTCATAAAGAAGGGAAATGGAAGGAGAGTTTCAGATTTAAAGAAAGAGAAAGCTAAACATTCCAACCAAGAGAATTAATTATTTGTTTTCTTTGTATATACTTCTACTGAGGGAAGTAGAGGAAGAGGAAGGTATTGATTGTTTATGACTTATTCGTTGTTCATAAAGGCAGATATTTTCAAATCACTATCAGGTGGTTTTGTACAACTAGATCTGCAGCTTGGGCCATTTTGGGAGGAAGTTAGATAGGTGGCAAAAGCTACATGATGCAAGATCCCTTGCACCAATACCGTAGGTTTCCTGAGATATAGGATGGCATTAATCAAACATTTAAGGGCATGCAGGCTTTGCATATGATTTCGACTAAACAGCATTTTCCTTGGCTATCAAAATCCAGCATCTTTTTCGAGAAAAAACACAGCAAAACACACCTACACACACACACACACACACACACACACACACACACACACACACACACACACACCCCTACACACATACAACTATCTATCTATTATACTTCTTAGGTCAATCACCTCTTCTTCATTAATGTATTCTGGTCGTTGCTCCTACTAATGTATATATATATTTTTATCTCTCTCTTTCATTACTGCTATGAGAGAAAGCCATAACAAACCACCTCTGGCACCTCATCTTCAATCAAAAGAGGGATGACTGTATTCTCCAGAGTGTCTTGCCTCACATTATTAACATTCCATCCCTGCCTATCTTCACCTCGCCATCCCTTATTTCTTGTTTATGTGAAGGAATCTTTTTTCCCCTTTCCATTCTCTTTCTTCAGGGGAAGAAGAAAATAAAATCACATTGCTGATTTATTATTATTATTTTTTTCTCTCTGAGATCGTGGGAAGAAGGTATTCTCTTTTTAGCATCTAGGTGCAGGAGGCAAGGTGATTAAAATACAACTGAAAAGATGGAACAAATGTACACATCACCTGAATTATTCTTAGCTATTTCCCCACCTCCCACTGATCCCCATTTCCTCTGTCACCCCGCTGTTTGTTACTATTTGGGGACTGAAGGAGTACAGGTTCTGAGAACAACAACAAAAAAAAGCTTTCATCTGTTAACTATACAAAGTGTAGAAGGCACAGTCACATTTTCTCCTTTAAACTCTGGAACATCATTGCACCTTATCTCATAATTATTGTTGCTTATTATCATTACTGAATAATCGCCATTTTTTCCTTTTAGATATATGATGTTATATTTCAGTTGATGCAATAAGCAGAGAACTAGGAATTGAGCACATGCACCAATGCTTCTTAGAAAGAAATGAAAAGCTTTTCATTTTTCACAAAGTTTAACAGTTAAAACCACAAGTACCGGATGGTCCTCCTGATGATGAATTCTCACTTTGATATTCTCTTAAGTCCCTTCCAACTCTAACATTCTATGAATTTGTGGTCTCTAAGGTCTCTCCAGTTTTAACATCCTACAGTTCTATGACTATAATTCCCCTGCCAGCTCTAACATCACATGTTTAATCTTATCAATCTTTACCCTTATGACTCTATTCAGTGTCCTCGAAAGCTGTTTGGGCATCATGATGCTTGGATAGAATACAATGAAATATACCATTTATCCTGTTTTCAACTGGTTATTTCCAAAGACCACAGTTGATCATATAAGTAGGTTACCACAGTGTGCCAAGACTACTTCCTAATTGTCGTTGGGGAATTTGTTTCCACATTTGGGCATAAGTTTATACCCAGTGAGCATTCAATTAAAGCTAATTTTTTGAAACAGAAAGTATTAGATTTGAATAATCCCTTGGCAGCTCCAGTGGAATGTCTCACTCCCTTGGCCAATGGAATGCTTAATGGCAATAGGAAGATAAGATTGGTCAGAGCCAGGGGGTCCCAGAAGAGCTAGACTATCTTGATAAAAGGAAACAAAGCAGTTGAAAGAGAACAACTCCCTACAGACAAGGTTTCCTTTATGGCTTATGTAAGAGAATGAGCACAGGACCTGAATGAGTCGCAACTTGGTTCTAGTCCTTCCTCCACCACTAATTTACTGTGTAATCTTGTGCATATTCTCTCATTACCCTTGGCCTTCATTTCTTCTTCTGTTAAATAAGATTAAAATAGCTGTACTCTAAATTTTGTTGTGTTTTTTTTTTTTGGTTTGTTTTTTCAGATCAAAACTTCTATCATGTCCACAGACTACATCAAGTTAACAAGCATTTATTAAGCATTTACTAGGACTCAGTCACTCTATTGAGAGCTGGGGTTACAAAAACAAAACAAACAAAAATCCTTGCTCTCAAGGACTTCATAATTGAATAGGAGAGACAACATACAAATGACTTTGCACTAACAAGACATATACAAGATAAATTGAAAGTAACCTCAGAGGGAAAGCAGTAGCATTATTCAAAATAGTGTCCAGGAAAAGGGAAGAGATAATATTTCTGACTGTCATGTTAAGTTTGGGAAGATCAATTTTTAGAATGATTTTGGTAAGCCAAAGAGTGTCTAAATGATGGTGACCATGGCTGGTGAAGATCTGTTGAAGGAACTAGGGCCAGAGTAAGAGTATGAGAAGAATTAAGGGAGGCATGATAGCCTTCTTCATATATTTGCAGAACCATCATGTGTAGGAGAAAATAAATTTCTTCTTCTTGGACCCAGGGGGCAGAACCAGGAACATTGGGGTGGTAGTTGGAAAGAGGGCAATTTGGAATTGAAATAAGAAAGAAAATATGATAACAATTGGAGCAATTCAGAAGTAGAATGGGCCACATCTGGAGATGATTGATTCCTCCCCCTTATTTGGTCACCTCAGCTTCTGGGACACTCTCTCTGGTAGGAAGGCAAAGGGTTCCTCCTAGATTCTCCATTAAAGGAGCATACCCAAGCTCGACACCTCTACCTCTCATATGAGGCTGCACTGGTCAGAACTTCTCCATCATTCCCCGCTTCTTTACTTCTCTTTTCAGCTTCCTTTTCTGTGTTGTCTTCCCCTATGAGATTGTAAGCACCTTAAAGGTGAGCATTGTCTTTTTTTGGTTTTTGTTGGTATCCTTACCATTTAGCACAGTGGCTAGCACATAATACTTATCAAATTCTTTTTGACTGATTAAAACTGAATGAAAAAGAGAGAGAGAGAGAGAGAGAGAGAGAGAGAGAGAGAGAGAGAGAGAGAGAGAGAGAGAGAGAGAGAGAGAAATGAATTGTAGACACCCATTCCACAGCACTGAAATCCAAGTTAACATTGTCCTTTTTCCTGTATATATTTGAAAGCCCTCAATTAGAGTGAGGATCTAAGCTGACATTTAGCAGGTCTTCCATCTGAGGCTAAGAGACTGAGTTACTACTCAGATCATCTTTTGAGGAGGCTGTGAGTACTATCTTATTAACTCTTAGGTTTAGAGAAAAAAATAAAAACTCATAGTTCCATCATGAACTCACTCTTCTTTTCCATTCTACATTTTATCCACTATCTTCTCTTCAGTTTCATCCCCCATCATCTTCTCTTTTGTGTCAGCTTCTGAGGAAGAGGAAAGCTTTCTCTTTGTTAAGACCATCCCCAATATGTTTCATATTGATTCCACCTCTACTAAGGGATGACACCTTTAATCATTCTTCCCCCATCCCCAATCTTCAAATCTCCCTTTATATACTTGCTCAAAATACACAGGTCTGTCCATTTCATTACTCTGCTCAAGAATATTTAATGCCTGTTTCTTTTAAATTAAAAGAAACACTCCAAAGTCCTTCACCATCTGGCTCCAGCTCAACTTCCCAGACTTCACATTCTATGGGTTTTTCCTCATCCCCCTTTCTGTTGTTTTCTCTTCTTTCTCAATTTATCTCATATTTAGTTATTTATTTACATGTTAAACCCATTAGTAGAAAATAATCACTTTGAGGTCAGGGAGTTAGTTTTGTAATTCTACCTCCTGTGCCAAGCCCAGAGTCTTACATATGATAAATGAATATAATTTTTGTTCAATCCTGCTGCATTGAATGAGGGAATTGGACCAAGTGATATTAAAGATCCCTTCCTAATCTAATAACAGTAACATCAAGAGCAACAATAATACACTCCTGTAATACTTTAAGGTTTATAAAAATGTATTTCTCACAGTATATCTCAAGACAATTATCTCTATTTTACAGCTGAAGATAATATGTTTGAGAGTAATAATAATTATAATACTGTCAATTCATGCTCCATTAGAATTTTAAGATTTTAAAAATGCTTTCCTCACAACAAGCATGTGGGTAACTTGCAAAACATATTCTTATCTCTATTTGACAGATGAGAAAACTGAGGCTCAGGTTGAATGACCTATCCAGGGTCCTAAAGCTAGGATCAAAACAAAATTTTGAAGAGATTGTGGTATGGTGGGCAAAGTGCTGAACATTGAATTAGGATTCAATATTGCATTCAAATATTGCCTCAGCTACCTCTGTGTGACCACAAAAAAAATTGTAAAAGACTATTTTTCTTTCTTTGTTTCTGCAAAATATAGATAAAAATACTTACACTATCTAATCACAGGATTGTTAGGAACGGTTTTTGTAAATGTTAAAGTTCTGTTTAAATGTGATTTACTTTTCTAAATTCAATTACTGTGCTCTTTCTACTATAGCATGCTGATATTGGCTATCCCAATCAAGTTATTCTTGATGTGACACCTCACTTTTTCTGTATAATATTTTCTGTGCAATATTTTGTAAAGCCGTTTTCCTGAATGGCTTCATTTGACTCTGAACAACTGCCCTGTGAAGCAGAGAGGGTTGGTGCTATCATCCACTTTGTCAGCTAAATTCTTTCCAAAACTTATCTGCATTTGATGTCTCTATTTCTCAACTCATTCTCTTCTATACCTCTTGCAACCTGGCTTCTGATCTTATCATTCAACTGAAGCTGCTCTGTCCAAAGTTCCCTGTTAAGGATCTTTTAATTGCCTCTACTTAATGATTTTTTTTCAATCTTCATCCTCTCTAGCATTTCTGCAATATTTAATAATGTTACTTTGTCTACCTTTTCCTTCTTGATACTTTTCTGAGTTTTCATGAAACTAGTCTCTTTATTTTTCACTTACCTTTTTGACTTCCTTCCCTGTCTCCTTTGTTGAATTCTCATCTATGTCATACCCATATGTCCTATGGGTATGTTGTTTGCAACATTCCCTCACTTGGTAATTTCATTCGTTTTTATGGATTTAATTATTTTCTCTATGCAGATGATTCTCAGGTCTATATTTCCAGCTCTAGATTCTTGACTGAGATCTAGTCTCTTATCACAAGCTACCTTTTGAACATTTCAAATTGTGTGCCCCATAAGCATCTCAAACATAGCATGTCCCAATAGAACTTTATCCCCCCTCCCACCACTCTTCAAAACTTTTATAATTCTGTTGAGTGAAACATCATTCTCCTTATTATCCAGTATATGTACATTATAGAAATAATTCTCAATTTATCACTCTCCCTCATTCTTGCATAACCAATCAGTTGTGATGTTTTCTTTCTATATCTGTAACATCTCTCATATATGCCCCCTTCACTGTACTTAGATAGCCATCATCCTATTTCAGGGCCTCATTACCACTTCCCTGGACTACTGCAATTTTCACATAATTGGCTTCCCTCCCTCAAGTCTCTCTCCACTCCAATCCTTCATTCACAAAGCTTCCAAAGTTGTTTCCCTAAAGTTCAGGTCTGATCGTGTCAAGAGTCAATATTTAAAAACTTTTTGATACACTAGGTTTTTTGGCTAAGCTTAAGAAGATAAAATTTTAAAAGGAGAAATGTAAAATCTTTCCTATTAAAAAAGTACAGCTATGGATGTATAAAACAATGTGAGTCAATAGTGTGAAACTGAAGAAAAAATGAATGTAACATTTGTCTGTTTTTGTAATCATAGAATGTAAGACAAAGGAGGTAATAACACCACTCTATCCTCTCTTGGTCAGACCATATTTGGAGTGTCATGTTCATTTCAGGGAACCATATCTTAGGGAGGATGCTTAAAAACTAGAGTCTTCAGGGAGGGTAAGTGAGATAAAAAAAGGGTCTTTATGTGAATTTGATATGAAGAATTATATTTCAAGTTGCCCTCAGAGTTCATCAGTTCTCTCTATGGATGTTGATGGTATTTTTTCATCAAGATACCTTTGGGACTGTCTTAGATCAATTTATTGATCAGAGTAGCTAAATCTTTCACAATTGATTATTATTACAGTATTGCTGTTAGTGTGAACAGTGGTTCTGCTTGCTTCATTTTGCATCAGTTCATATAGGTCTTCTCAGGTTTTTCTAAAATGACACTTCCCCCTTATTATTTCTCATAGCACAATAGCATTTCATCACAACCATATACCACAACTTGTTCATCCATTACTTAATTTCTGTGTGTACCTTCAGTTTCCAATTCTTTATCACCACAAAAAAAAAGCTATTATAAAAATTTTTGTACATATTGGTCCTTTCCTTTTTCTTTGATTTCTGGGATACAGACCTAGTACTAGTGGTATGTGACTATCTCTATCTCTATCTCTATCTCTATCTCTATCTCTATCTCTATCTCTATCTCTATCTCTAACTATATCTATATATGTGTGTGTATACGTGTGTGTATATATATATATGTGTATGTAGGTATGTAAGTATGTGTATATAAGTATGTATATACATATATATACACACACATACACTCACACATTTCACTCTTTGAATGAGAGTGAGGTTCAAACTTTATATCCCCTATCACCTTCCCCTCCTCCAATATAAAAAATCTTACTTGCACAATTATTTTATGTACCTTCTATAATATCCATGCCCCAAAATGAAAAGCTCTCCCTCCTCACTTCCCCCTCCATCTATGGGCTGAAAGCTCTGGAAGCAGCTGCCATCCTGGGGAATAAAAAAAATAGAAGACAATGTGAAATACTTCATTGGAAATACAACTAACCTGGAAAATAGATCCAGGAGAGAAAATTTAAAAATTATTGAACTATCTGAAAGCCATGATAAAAAAAATAAATAAATAAACCAAGATATCATCTTTCAAGAAATTATCAAGGTAAACTGCACTGATATTCTAGAACTATAGGATAAAATAGAAATGGAAAGAATCAACTCATCACCTCCTGAAAAACATCCACAAAGGAAAACTCCTAGGAATATTATAGCCAAATTCCAGAGTTCTCAGGTCAAGGAGAAAATATTGCAAGCATCCAAAAAGAAACAATTCAAGTATTGTGGAAACACAATCAGGATAACACAAGATTTAACAACTTCTACATTAAGGGATCAGAGGACTTGGAATGTGATATTCCAGAGATCAAAGGTGCTAGGATTACAATCAAGAATCACCTACCCAGCAAACCTGAGTATAATCCTTCAGAGAATAAATGGTTATTCAGTGAAATAGAGGACTTTCTAGCATTCTTGATGAAAAGACCAGAGCAGAATACAAAATTTGACTTTCAAATACAAGATTCAAGTGAAACATGGAAGAGATAAACAGGAAAGAGAAATCATAAGAATTAAGGTTGACCTGTTTACATTCCTGCATGGAGAGATGGAGCTCTTTTGTTCAACTGTATGCCAGTAAATCTGACAATCTAAATGAAATGGATGAATATTTACAAAATTATCAAGTGCCCAGATTAATAGAAGAGGAAATAAAAATAACCCCATCAAATAACCTCATTTCAGAAAAAGAAACTGAACAAGCCATGGATTAACTTCTCAAGAAAAAAATGTCTAGGGCCAGATGGATTTACAAGTGAATTCTACCAAACATTTATAGAACAATCAATTCTAATACTATATAAACTGTTTGGACAAAGAGGCGAACAAGTCCTACCAAATTCCTTTTATGACACTAATATGTTGCTGATATCTAACCCGGAAAGAACCAAAACAGAGAAAGAAAATCATAGACCAATTTTGCTAATGAATATTGATAGAATTTTTTTTTAATTAGCAAAAAGAGCACAGCAATTTATCACCAGGATAATACTCTGTGACAAGGTGGGATTTATACCAAAAATGTGAGGATGGTTTAATATTAGGAAAACTGCATAACTGACCATATCAAAATCAAAACTAACAAATCATATGATTATCTCAATATGTACAGAAAAAGTTTTTGACAAAATATAGTACCCATCCCTATTAAAACCATGAGAGAATATAGGAATAAATAGTTTTCCTTAAAACGATAAGCAGAATCTACCTAAAACTATCAACAATGATTATATGTAATGGGAATAAGCTAGAAGCTTTCCCTATAAGACCAGATGTGAAACAAAGATGACCATTATCACCACTATCATTTGATATCGTAATAGAAATGTGAGCTTTAGCAATAGGAGAGGAAAAAGAAATTGAGGAAATTAGAATAGGCAATGAGGAAACAAAACCATAACTCTGCAGATGATATGATGGTATACTTAGAGAATCCTGGAGAATAAACTAAAAAAATTCCTTGAAAAAGTTAACTTTAAAGAAGTTGCAGGATATAAAAATAAACCCATATATATCATCAGCATTTCTATATATTACCAACAAAGCCCAGGATGAAGAGATAGAGAAATTCTACCTAAAATATCTGTAGACAATATAAAATATTTGAGAGTCTACCTGCCAAGACATACCCACAAACTAACAATATAAACATTATTACAAAATATTTTTCACACAAATAAAGTCAGATCTAAATAATTGGAAAAATATCAATTGCTCATAGGTAGGACAAGTTAATATAATCAAAATGACAATTATACCCAAATTAATTTATTTATTCAATGCCATACCAACCAATCGACCAAAAATATTTAATACAGATAGAAAAAAATAATAACAAAATTCATCTGGAAAAAAAGGTCAATAATATTAAGATAATTAATGGAAAAAAAAAGGCAAAGAAAGATACCCTAGCCATACCAGACCTAAAATTATATTATAAGGTGACAATAATCCAAACTATTTTGTACTGGATAAGAAATAGAGTGGTGGATCAGTGGAATAAGTTAGGTGCACAAGACATGGTAGTAAATGACTATAGTAATCTACTATGATAAACCAAAGACTCCAGTTTCTGGAATAAGAACTCAGTATTTGAAAAAAAAAACCTTCTGTGAAAACTATAAAATAATACAGGAGAACCTAAGCATAGACCAACATCTCACACCCTGTACCAAGACAAGGTAGAAATGGGTACATAATTTAGACATAATAGGTGATACCATAAGCAAATTAGGAGAGCAAGGAAGAGTTTTCCTGTCAGATCTATGAAGAAGGAAAGCATTTATGACCAAACAAGACGTAAAGAACATTATGAAATGCAAAATGAATAATTTTGATTACATTAAATCAAACAGGTTTTGCATAAACAAAACCAACGCAACCAAGATTAGAAGGAAAGCAGAAAGTTGGAAAACAATCTTTACAGCCAGTGTTTCTGATAAAGGTCTTATTTCCAAAATATATAGAGAACTGAGCCAAATTTATAAGAATAGAAGTCACTCCCCAATTGATAAGTGGTCAGGAGATATGAACAGGCAGTTTTCAATGAAGAAATTAAAACTATATATAAACATGAAAAATACTCTAAATCATGATTGATTAGATAAATGCAAATCAAACCAATTCTAAGGTACCATTGCACACCTACCAGTATGACTAATATGACAGAAAAGGAAAATGATAAATGTTGGACATGTGGGAAAATTGGAACATTAATGCATTGTTGGTGGAGTTATGAACTGATTGAACCATTCTGGAGAGCAATTTGGAACTAAGCCCTAAGGGCAATCAAGCTGTGCCTACCTTTGGATCCAGTAATACCACCTCTAGGTCTGTATCCAAAAAAGATCATAAAAAATGTAAAAGGACCCACATGCACAAAAAATATGTAGAGCAGCTTTTTTTTGTGTTGACAAAGAATTGGAAAGTCGGGGGGGTTGCCCATCAATTGGGAATGGCTGAACAAGTTGTGGTATAGGAGTGTAATGGAATACTATTGTGCTATAAGAAATGATGAGTAGGCAGATTTCAGAAAAAAGATGAAGAGATTTACATGAACTGATGCTGAGTGAAGTGAGCAGATCCAGGAGAACATTGTACACAGTAACAGCAGCATTGTAAATAATCAACTATGATAAACTTAGCTCTTCTCAGCAATACAATGATCCAAGATAATTCCAAAAACTCGTGATGAAAAATGCTATCCATATCCAGACAAAGTACTATGGAATCTGAGTGCAAATCCAAGCATACTATTTTCACTTTGTTTTGTGTTTTTTTTTCCATGTGTCTTTTCCCTTTTGTTCTGATTCTTCTTTCACAACATGACTATTGCAGAAATATATTTAACATGATTGTATATGTATAACCCGTGTCAGATTGCTTTCTCTCGGGGAGGAGGTAAGGAAGGGAGGGAGGGAGAAAAATTTGGAACTCAAAATCTTGCAATAATGAATGTTGAAAATTAGTTTTACATGCAATTGGAAAAAAATAAAATACTACTGAGAGCAAAAAAAGATAAAAAATAAAAAATAAATAAAATCCCTTTCAATTCTGAAACTATGATTTTTTGACTATAAATATAATCAAATAGCTCCCTTAATAGGTTCTTTTCACTCCACTGATTGCCTAAATGACTGAAATCATATATATATATATATATATATATATATATATATATGTATATATATATATATATACACACACATACACACACACATATATACATATATATATATATATATATATATATACAGAGAGAGAGAGAGAGAGAGAGAGAGAGAGAGAGAGAGAGAGAGAGAGAGAGAGAGAGAGTGCCTTAGACTCAGAACACTTCAGTCTGGGTTCTAACACTCATACTCCCTTTCTATGAGAAGGAACATATGTCATAGTGGACAACAATTGATGTAAATTCGGGAAAAGGTAGTTTCACATCTTACCACCCATACTTTTTACCTTGGTGTCCCTAAGACACTCACTTAATACCTATAAATCTCAGTTTGCCCATCTGTAAAGTTGTGATAACAATGCCTCTAGTACTTAACTTACAAGATTGTTGGGAATATCAAATGGGATAATTTCTATGAAGTGTTTTACAAACTTTAAAGTGCTATGTGCATGCCTATTTGTTTATCTATCTATCTATCTATCTATCTATCTATCTATCTATCTATCTATCTATTTCTCTTACTAGCTAGGTATTTCTGGCCAAGTCACTTCTCTCCATGGACCTCAGTTTCGCCATATGTGAAGTAATGTGTATGACAACAGAAAATTGACAATTTATTTCATCTCAAACATTCTTTGATCACTTTCTCTGTTTCCCCCCTTCATTTCCCACTTCCCTCAGTGTCTGTTTGTCATTCTCTCTCTTATACGATGAAATGATATTTGATTGATGGGAAAACAGAGGGCATTTGGGAAGAAGAAAAACCATTTGTGAGGAGAGAAACTTCTTCATTAACAGAATAATTGAACTGTGAGCTAATTTTAATTGTTATTTGTAGAGAAGAGGAAAGAATGAAGTTCTATGCAATGAATATTCTTCCTTCAGATGATTAAAAGAACAACAAAAATGTTCTGTATCTTTGATGCATTTAATAATGATGTGTTTGACACCTTTTTAATATTATACAAGGCGTATGTATATTTAAAATTCTGGCAATTTACATAACACCATAAATGTGTCAGCTCTTGCTGATCAGAAATTTCTGCCCCACCTCCAACCTTATTAGTGGTAATTCCTGCTAATTGAAAATTATTACCTTTATCTTAGTTAAATATAGTTGTTGGTGTAATAACACTTCATATTTTGCCAAGATCAATATGATTAACTTTGTAAATAATGCATAAAATTAATAAGAACACATTAACTGCATAAAGTATAAAATTCATTTATTTTCACATCAGAATTATGCTTTATAGTCCTTTTTTTTTTCCATAACCAGTCAAACAGGTTGCAGGAAGTAGCTCTTATTCCAAAATTGTCAAAATCTTAATACTTAAACATCATTAGGAAGATGACTAAGCCTGGTTGACACAAACTGGCTGAACAACCCATTATGAAAGATGTAGCCGAGCAATAAATAACACATCTTTCTTTAAATTAATTGCAATCAATCTTAATTGATTTTCAAAAGAGCAAAATCTTTCTTTACTTAATCAAACAAATGGCTTCACTGAAAACTGAGTGATTATTCAGAGTAGGATGATTTCAATGAAATTGTTGATATTGCTAAGGAAATGAAATAAGTTTCTTTAATTCATTCACTCAGTGAACCAACATTTCCAAATAGCTATTATAGGTAAGGGCTTAAGGGACATACAAAGATCAACAAGTATCATAGATTAATATGATTTAGGCCTAGAAGGGACCTTAAAAATTATGTTGTGTAAATGCCTGATTTCAGTCAGTTAGTCCATCAACATTTATTACCTACCATATACCAGGCATATAGTATGCAAAAATATACAAAAAGAGACAAAAAAACCAGTCCCTGCCCTCAAAGAGCTTACAATCTATTTTCCCAGATGAAGCTTAAAGACATGCAGTAATATGCTCAAAGATGTCAGCTAAAAAGAACTTTAGGAGCCAGAATATAGAATGTCAGAAATGAAATATTTGTAGAGCCCTAAACTGCAGTTAAGAAAAGCTGAATTCTAGGACCAGCTCTACTACTAATTACAGTAGCTGTACGATTTCAGGTACAAATCACCTCTTTGGGACTTAGTTTCCTCAACTATTAAATGAAGGATTTCATTAGACGTTAATTTTGAAAATATGCATCCTTTATTATACTGAAAAAAAATAGAGCAATGAGATTTAGTATACTTATATTAAAACTGATAATAGGACCCAGATAGCAGATCCTGATACCTGGGATACAATATAAAAAAGAAATGGGACAGAGTTAAATGGGACACATTTTGACATTATATAAAGGCATTTCACTACTACAATACACAACAGAGATTTTAAAATACACAGCATAATGTCCTAGTAAACCCCTTAGAAATCAAGAAACTCTCCTCCTCTGTGGTGTCATCTGAGATTTCTGATGACTGCCATGTGGGACAGCATCACTTCAACAGCCACTAGCAACAATGAGTTCAGGAAAAGGGTCTTTCACAAGAGTAAATAAAACAAGTAAACATAAAGGCATAAGCTCAGCCTTCCAGAATATATTTCCTTTGGGTCAGAAAGGAGACATTATCAAAGCAAGATTTTTCTGATTTGTTAAATTGCCACTCAGGTTAAATTCAAGTTCTTTTGCCACTGGCATGGCTACAGCCCCACAGGAGGCTGGTCTACTGGTAGGATTGACTCACAGGCATAATTTTATGAATTGTTTCTTTTGCCTCCCTATCTTGATCACTGCTTTCCATGTCCCTGTCCCCAGTTCCTAAACAGGTCCTTATTGAGGCAAACTCAATGCATAAGGGCCATTTTGACTAACGCGGTTGAAGGGAAGTGGCTGCAAGAGACAAATAGATTGGTTCGAAATAGGAAAGAAATGAGAAGAGGAGACATGAGTCTCCCACCTGAAGCCATGTGCTGTGATCTCTAAGGTGGTGATCAATGTGTATGGGGGCTGTTAAGGGAACAACATGTTAAGGATGGGGAGAATTAATGGGAAAGCTGCTGCTTGCTTATGATGGTAGCTTGCTTTCACTTCTTTGCTTTGCCTGGAACTATCACAACTTTGGGGCAGCTTGATGGTTCAGGAGATAGAGTGCTGGGTCTGGAGACAGCAAAATTTCAATTCAAATCTGGCCTCTCAATCAATTACTTTGTGACCTTGGGCAAGCCACTTAATCCTTATTTGCCTAGGAGAAAGCTGGGTGACACAGTGAATAGAGCACTGGGCCTAGAGACAGGAAGACATCAATTCAAACCCTGCCACAGACACTTACTAGCTGTGTTACCCTGGGCAAGCCTCTTAACCTCTGTTTGCCTTAATCCACTTGACCAGAAAATGCCAAACCACTCCAGTATCTTTGCCGAGAAAACCCTATGGATGGTATACTCCATGGAATCAGGAAGAGTCAGACACCACAACTTCCATTGCTTTGTGCAAGGTCTCTCCATGTGGGAACCACATAGCTTTAATGAGTAAGAGAGTTGTTTCCAACTACCGCACAATGAGAATGTCATTAGACAGGCTCAACTCCATGATGGCTTCCTCAGACAGACCCTCCAAATGTTTGGCAATGCCATGAAGGCCTTTGTCATGGGCTGACTTCAGAGTATATTTTTCCTTCCTTGATAAGAGGGATGATTTTTCTCATTCCAAAAGAGGAGAGCCTAGACAGTGGTCTTTTTCTTATCTCTCACAGGAGGGCATCTAATCCTCAGTAAGATCTGCACTGCAAAAGTCCTCATTGACTTCTATTGAAGAATTGATCAGCCTCCGTTGGAGGAAATGGGATAATGTCAGAGCATCACCATGTTCAGCTGTGCCTCACCGTGCTCAGCATCTGCCTCTGCTTTGTTGAAGTCTGTCAGAAGCCCATAGTGCTACTCCCTGAGGTGCCACGTCCTCACTACAGGCAGCCCCATCTGGTAGATGTCATCTAACATGATCCAAAAGGAATAAATTGTTCTACTCTGGAATGCATTGAAGCAGATATTGAATTTATTGCTAGCATCTCCCAAAACTGAGCCAATGAGCTTGGTCTCCTAGTGACATAGGACTCAGATTTATGTCTTATTCATCACTTGTGCAATTCTTCAGGTTCTAGATACTCTCAATATGCAGGATTAGCATGATCCTGTGAGCAGCAGTAGCAAGGCTCAAGATTGAGTCTTGGGCTCTGGGTTTAGGTCTTGGATATTGACAGTAGGGCTTATATTTGATCAGATAAATTCATATTCTATTCAGTACATATGAAGTGACTTTGTTACCAATGGTTCTCAAAATGTGGTTCAGGGACTCTGGTGATCCCCAAGACTCTTTCAGTGAATTCATAATGTCAAACTTATTTTCATGACAATTCTAAGATGTGTAACTTCTAATATAGTAAATACATATAGATAACCAAATGAACAAAAGCTTTTAAGGGGTCATCAATAATTTTAATTGTATAAAGGAGTGCTGAGACCACCAAGTTTGCGATCCACTGATCTAGACCACTCTAATGTTTTAAGAATAAAGAAACTGAGGCCTACGGAAAAGGCAATGACTTACACAGGTTCAAATAGTTCCTTTAGTGATAGAGCAGGGGTCTCATTCCAGAGATCTTCCCATTGCTCCATGCTGCTTCTCATGAAAACCAACCTACCTGAAATACTTGAACTTGCTCTGTTAATGATAACATGATAATTACAGTATTCTGACATCTTTGCCCACTCTACCACCATTCCTCTATCCCTTGGAGCACAGCACATATGTACATACATACACATTTTGGCTTTGTTCATAGCATAATAGTCACCTAAAAGGCACAGGACATAGAAAAATGATTCTGTCTCTTAACCTTGCATATAAGTTTACTTTCTCCTTTATGTGTATGTCTTCCCTTGCCAATGAAAAATCCTTTAAATGCCAGTCTTCACTGGAATTCCATTCAGTCACTCAATCTCTCTCTCTTGTGAGCTGACAATTTTGGTTTGTGTTCATTGTATCTTAGGGCATGCTGGATCTTCATTCTAGTGTGGCACCAGAAATACTGTTACCTGTAGGCCAGGATAGACCCGTTGGCAGAAAGGAGTTCCCATTCTAGGCTCAACCACACTCCAGGATTCAGTACAAGGGGAACAACATGGCCTCAGAAGTTAAGTCAAACATTTCTTTCTCTCTCTGGCTTATTTTGCCCTCTTCTTTTCTTTGTTGTAAATAATTCTAAATAGATGTCCCATCTCTCCCACTGACATGTTGTATGGCCTTGTACATGCCACTTTTCCTCTGGAAGCCTCAGTTTCTTTGAGTCTAAACTGGGATAATAATAGTTCCTTATGTTCTATAGTTCCACTATGTACCTCAGAGTGTTGTTAGCAGGTAACAAGCCTTTAATAATTACTTATTATGTGCTAGGCACCATAACAAAGGCAAAAAAGAAAGATATTTGTGAGGATTAAATGATAAAAAGGAAATGCAAACATTTAATGTGGGAATCAAATGAAGAAAACAATATATGAAGGGGAATAGAGCTCAACAAGCCAGGATAGAGAGGTTTTGAGACATTCTGATGGTCCCTAATTTTCAAACAAAAGTTTTGCATTTTATCATACAGATAATAAGGGTCCACTCAATGTTTAGGAATTTAGCTTTTGGCATTTAAAAGCTTTTACATTTTGATTCCAATTTATCTCTCTCATCTTATTTCCTGTAACTTTCCTTAACATATTTTGTTTCAGCCACATTAGCATCCTAATTCTTCTATGAAACCAACTTGTCATACACCATCTTCATGCCTTTGTTTAAGTTATATTCCCTACATCAGGAATGGACTGCCTCCTCACCTCCATCTTTTAGAATCCTTCGTCCCTTTCAGGGCTCACCGTAAGTGCCATCTCAGATACAGAGCACATCCTGATTCCCTTCCTGCTCCTCAATTTTTAGTGCTCTCTGTCTCTGGATATAATTTTTACTTTATTTATCTGTTTGCATGTCCTATACCTCAGTAGAATGTAAGGTCCTTGAGAGAAAAGACAGTTGTTTTTGTTTTTCCATCTCCAGTGCCTTAAAAATAGTAGTTTATACTTAATGAGAGTTTGTTGATTTGCTAAATTGAATTGAGAGTTAGAGCTCTGTGTTAGGAAAATTAATTTAGCAACTATGTGAAAAACAGATAGGAAAAGGGGAGAAAATGTCTACAATAGTCAGGAAGAGCAAGAATGAGCATTTACAATATCATGGGAGAGAGGAAGGGATGGATAGGAAAGACAATGTGGGGGCTGGATCCAGAGGATTTGAGAACTGAGGGAATGTGGTACAGAAAACAAAAGGGGGAAGAAGATTAAGTTTGGGGCAGGGTGTGTTTAAGAACATAAAATAAAAAAGGCAACGTGATATATTTAAGAGTATAGAGCCAAAACAGAAGGGAACTTAGGAACTGTCTGGTCAGTCCTCCTTTTCAAATGAAGAAATCTTAGTACAGAGAGGGAAAGAAACTGGCCTAATTTGGGGCAGAGTGCTTAAGGCCAAAGCCAGAACTAGAAGATAAGTCTTATTCCAAGTTTATTAACACTTATGGAAAGAAATCAAATACATAATTCTGCATTTTGGGGAAAAGTAGCCCCTGAAACTTGTGTGGAAATAATAGTGGTTAATGCAGTTTTAGATCACATTTCTGCTAGTTAGTTTTCTGTGCAAATAAAACATTACCAAGTCTTTCCATCCAGCAATTACTTCATGGCCTCCTACAGTATGTGAAACAATGTGCATTTAACCGTGTATTGTAGCACTAACACAAATGGTTTCTTAAGTAGACTTTCAAACATTTTAACACGTTTTATTAATACCATTATCTCTCAGTCATTTCTCCCACCTCCAATAGATTTCTAAAAAACAATGAACCATGTGACATAATAGTGACTGTATCAAACAGTACAGACAATGTTTTATTTGAAGTTGAACCATATCTCTTCCCTCAGAGAGGAGATATGTTTCATTTTGTGTTCTCTGGAACTTTCACTGTTTTTTCAAACATTCACTCAGAGTTCAGTTTTAGTAATAAATACTTATGAAAAGTTTAGTAAGTTTCAGTAATCTTGTAATTAGCACGAATATTACTG
Organism: Phascolarctos cinereus; assembly: GCF_003287225.1. Lineage (NCBI taxonomy): Eukaryota > Metazoa > Chordata > Mammalia > Diprotodontia > Phascolarctidae > Phascolarctos > Phascolarctos cinereus. Next base: position 364,361,654 of record NW_027555625.1, on the reverse strand, counting down.
CGTATGGTATTCCGTTGGTTCTGTTTATGTCACTCTACATCAGTTCATATAAATAAATTCCCACATATTTCTTTGAATTTATTACATTCATTATTCCTTATTGCACAATAGTATTGGTGTTTTTTTCCCTTAATCATTCCCCAGTTGATGAGCACCCACTATATTTCCAGGTCTTTACTACTGCAAAGAGTATGATAACATGCGTAAAGTGCTTGACACAGTGCCTGACACATAAGCTGGTAAATTCTTGTTCCCTTCCTCTTCTCATATTTTGGTATATATTGGACCCTTGTTTCTTTTTATGACATCTTTAGAATATATATTAAGTTGTAGAATTGTTAAGTGAAATGTTAAGGAGAGCTTAGTTAGTTTCATAGAACGATTGTAAATTGCAATCCACAAGATTGCTTCTCAGCCCTTCCATCTGTGCAGTCAGGGGTGCCTGACCTCTCACAACCCTTCAAACATTGATTGTTCTCATCTTTGGTCATGTTTGAGAATTGGCATGATGCGTGTGAAAACTTGGTGTTATTTTAATTTGCTTTTTCTTACTAATAGTGTATTAGAGCATGTTTTGACATGGTCATTTAGAATTTTTAGTTCCTGTTTTGGAAACGCCATATTTTTGGTCTTTACTCCTCACTACCTACTTTTGGGAAATAGTTCTAGTGTTATAACTTTGAGTCAATTCTATGTATACTTTGAACATTAAACTTTAACAGGAACATGTGATACATATTTTTCTCCCCTTTCTCCTTTTGTCTTCCAATTACATCTTCATTGATTGCTTTTGTGTAAATGATTTTAAAATTGTATAGAATCAGAATTGTCTATTTTCTATTTTATTACCTTCTCAACCCTGGTTTGGCTAAAAACTCTCCAAGTCAGAGAAGTGCAATGTAGCTCCACTTCTCTTCTTTTTCTTTATGATCTCTCTATATCTCTCTCTCTTGCTCTCTCTGTGTATATATGTATATACACACATATATTTAACTCTTTATATTCATATTGAGTACTGATTTTGATTTTATTATTGCTATATATAGCAGCTAGGTGGTATAGTACATAAAATACAGGAGTTGGAGTCAGGAAGACCTGAATTCAAATTCAGGCTTGTATACTTATTAGTTGGGTGGTCATGGGGAAGTCACTTAACCTCTAGCTTCCTCATTTTCTGTGAAGTTGGTATAATAATAGTACCTAATTCTTAGGTGAGGCTAAAATGTGATACTATTTGTAAAGCACTTTGAAATCCTTAAAACACAATAGAAATACTAGTTGTATTACTATTGCATACGCTTTAAGAAATTTTTAAATCTAATTTTTTGTCAAAATGTTTTCTAGTGTTTTAATTTCCATGAAGATATACATCTTTTTCTGGTAATTTCTGTTTTGAGTTTATCAAGCATTGTACAACTGTTTTTGATGACATCCATTTCCTTTTTATCTAATCTGTTCTGATGACATACTATTTTTTTTTCACCAGTACCAAATAGTATTCATGACATCACTTCAAAATAAATTTGAGGGATGGTAATGGTACATGCTTTTCATTCATCACATCACTTCCTGGCTACTTCTATATCATGCAACCTCCAACTCCACCTACACCTCTATGACTTGGACCCTGACAGATGAACATCTCACTGTTTTCTTGCAAGGTCTCAATATACCTCACTACCTCCAGGCCATTCCATGCTATCTGTAACAGCAGCAGCACTCCCACCCTTTCCAAATCCCCAGTGCCATTCCTATAAAAGGCATTTCAACCTAGTGCCCTATTATTCTAATCATCATTGTCTCTGACTTCCCTTTCAAAAATACTCATCTTTGACCAACTACAAGTGTTGTCTTCCCCTATTAGAATGTAAGCTCCTTTGAGGCAGTTACTTCCTTGCTTGCTCACATTTGTAAAACCAACACTTAGCATAGCATCTGGCACAAAGTAAATGCTGACAAAATTATTTTCTTTCATACATCAATTTTCACTTGAGGTTCTAAAGCTTATGTTCCTCTAAAGTAAAGTGTTCTTAACCTGAGGATTTTGAACTTAATTTTTTAAAATAATTATTTCAATATAATGGTTTCCTTTTGGATCTTATAAATTTTATTTTTTCATTTAAAAATATTAATCTAAGAGTGAGGTCCATAGTCTTTACCATACTGCCAAACAACACAGAAAAAAGATTAATAACTCTTGCTCTAAGTAAGCCTATTATTACTGTATCTGCTTTTTAAAAAGTATCTCCTAGGTAATATGATTGACATTACATTAAATCTATAAATTAATTTAGGTATTGATTTCATTTTCAATTATATTAGCCCTGCCAATAGATAGAATCACTAGTTCTATCTCCAACTGTGTCTTCTTTTATTTCTATAAAGAGTGTTTTGTAACTTTATTTATATAAAACTTGTGTTAATTTGGTAGACTAATTATACCTTTTGATGGTATTTTGAGTGGAATTTCTCCTATTATCTTTTTTCTTTAATATTTTTTCCTATTTATAGAAATAGTAATGATACTCACAGATTTATTTTACATTCTGCTATCTAGCTAAAGCTATTTATTTCTTTGCTGGTACTTGGATGTTTTCTATTATCTCATCTCTAAATAGGGATAGTTTGCTAATATTTACACCCTCAATTTTGTTCTCTTGGTTTATTCCCTTAGCTACAATTTCTAGAACATTATTAGATAGTAAAGGTGATGGAAGGAATCCTTGTTTTATCTGTGATTGTGCTGTGAAATATTCTAGTCTTTTTCCATCTCAAAAAACAAAATGCTAGCTCTTGGTTTTAAATATGTTTTTAATCACATAAAAAATAGGAACTCATATGTCTGTGCTTTTTAGGTTTTTTTTTTTAATTTTTAGCACAAATGAGTGATCTATCAATGCATCTTCAACATCTATTGAAATAAATGTGGGGTATTTTTGGTTAACTTTATTATTTATGTCAATTATGATAATTGTATCCTTAATATTGAACCATCCTGTCATCCCTGGTGTAAATCCAACTTGGAGATAGTGTATTTTTTGGCTTCATTGTCCCCATTTGAATATTTTATTTAAAATTTTTGTATTAATATTCATTAGTGAGATTAGTCTATAGTTATTTTCCTCTGCTTTGTCTTTCCCTCATTCAAGTACAAGTATCATATTTGTCTCATAAAAGGAATTTGGTAGAATGCCTTCTATCTCTGTTTTTGAGAGTAATTTTGTAGCATAGGTATTAATTACTCTTTAAATGTTTTATGGAATTCACTTGTAAATCCATCTGGCTCAGTGCCTGTTTTTCCCCCTTCCCCTACTTTGGCAATTCATTTATTGCTTTCTTGATTTCTTTTCCAATATTAGATTGCCTAAGATATCTATTTTTGGTTATGTAGCACTGGGTATTACACATTATTATAGATACTCATCAATGTCTATTGATTTTTCAGATTCTCGCAAATAATTCTGATAGTACTAAATGTTCATTATAATTTCCTTTTGATTTTATGTGAGTGCTCCTTCAAGTTGGAGTGGGGGGAGATTTGCTTTTCTCTCTTTTTCATAATGAGCAAGAGTAATGGTTTATTGATGTGTTGTCTTAAAAAAAACTGATCTTAATTTTGCCATAGTCTTTTGATTTGTTCATTATCTGTATAGTCTTTTTTGTTTCTTTTTCTCTCTCATTTTCAAGATTTATTTCTTGTTTTAGGTGTGCTAACTTGCTTATTTCTAATTGCATGCTCATTTTCTTGACTTTTTTTTTTGTTTTGAGCTTGTTCATATAAATTTTCAGATGTAAATTTTCCCCAGAGTATTTTTTTAGCTGCATCCTCAAAATTTTGGTATATTGTTTCATTGTTTCAATTGTCTTTACTATAATTATTCTCATTTCTATGATTTATTATTTGATCCACTTATTCAGGATGTTATTCCTTAAAATTTCCAGTTAGGTTTCTATCTAATGGATATATTTACTTCATTCATTGCTATGTTTACAAAAGAGAGTCTAGAAGGATATGTTTTACATATCAGCATTTTAACATTTGTTTATGATTTTTTGACCTAGTAAATGATGAATTTTTGTTAAGATACCATGGGATGCTAATAAATATGAATGATTTTAATATTCCTACATAGAAGTTTACATGAGTCAATCAAACTGAATTCATTCAAAAATTTATTCGGCTCTATAATTTCCTTGTATATCTTTATTTTGGATTTACCTAGCTCTTAAAAAGGAATATTAAGTCTTCTCTTTTATTACTACAATATCTTTTTTGCAGTTTACCTAGTTTTTCATTTAAGAAGTTAGCTATTATGTCATTTGACCTACATATATTATTGCATTTTTTCTCATTGCCTACGGGATTTTTAAGAATAATGTAGGATTCCTGTTTTTCTATCATAATTTGTCATTTTTATTGCTTACTCTGAGTTCATTTCTGCAACTCTTTCTTTTTTAAAGTTACTAAAAACATAATAGATTTTATTTCCACTCCACATTTTTGCTCTACATATCTACATGTCTTAAGTGTGTTTCTTATATGCAGCAAATCATTGTGTTTTGCTTCCTTATCCATCCATCTATTCTTATTCTTTTCACTGACAAATTTAATCAAATAATATCTAATGTTAAACATTGTTACTTTTGTGTATTCTTTCTTTAAATATATGCACATATTAATGTATACACTAAACACATAAACAAAATAATATATGTGCATAATACACACAGAAAAAAATATAATCTCTTAAGTCAATACCTAGCCTCTGCCTCTCAATTTGTTGATGAGAATCTGAACTTGGTCTCCTCCTCCTCCTAACTACCCATTTTTCCTGTTATTCTGTGAGATATGAAACACCTTAAATTAACTTTTACTGTCATTTCCTCTCCTTTATTTGTTTTACCTTTTTTTCCCAATACAGATAAGATTTTGCCAACTAAAGCTCCATGCATCTTCATCTCATATCACCCATCCTTCTATTTCAATTGTATTGATTTATAATCCTCCTTTCCAAGAATCTCTTCCCAGTAATTCTAATTCTTGGTGGAGGATGGAAATAGTGGAGTACAGTAGGGATATTCTTAATCTTAGCTCAGGGTGGCAGGAAATGTTCTGCAATTTCTGTGGGGTTGTATCACCCTGTTTCCAAATCACTTCCATTTTGCTTATTGCACTCCTCTACCAGTCTTTCCTCTGTTATCTGTGCTTCTGCCAGTGTTCTTTATTGTGCCTTCCTTCCTTTCCCACCACCCCAAAGGAAGGGGAACGTATTAAAAATCTGTCAAACTTCTTTTGAATCCTAAACAATCAGTGCCCCCCCATCCCTTTCTACTCTCTCCTTTCACAACATAAGAGTTATATCTCTGCATTTAGAATAATAATTCATTCATTACGGACCAGGATACTTTACCTGAAATACATATTTACTTTGTCTATCATCCTTTTTACTTATCCTGATTTAAATTTTTAACATATTGATAGTCTGTGTCTTTTTACTGCCTCTCAGTCAACAAGTCAACAAGGGGACAGAGCCAAGATTGTGGGTCAAAAGCAGTGACTTGCTTGAGGTCTCTCCCAAACCCCTCCAAATACCTATAAAAAATGGCTCTAAACAAATTCTAAAGCAGCAGAACCCACAAAAAGACAGAGTGAAACAAATTTACATCCCAAGACAGCCTGGATGGTTGATCAGAAAGGTATATCGTGCTGAGCTGGGAGAGGAAGGCAGTTTGGTGTGGGTGTGCAGGCCATCGTGAACTTGGAGCAGGCCTCAGAGGACTGAATCACAGACAACTGAAGCAGTTTCCAGACTTCTCAACCCACAAATGACAAAGACAATTTAGAAGGTCAGTGGGAAAAGTCTGTGTCTGCAGTGAGAGAGAAGCGTGGTTCCAGCCCCAATCCCTGAGCTGAGCCCTGGGGTGGTGGCTGCTTCCAGAGCTTCTGGCCCACAGACTGAGAGGTAATCAAGTGTCTGATCAGAGAGGGATTGCAGAGATCTCTCTACTGGTACAGGTTTCTCTACTTTGCCTGTGCTTGGATCTGTGTCAGAGTTCTGGGTGGCCATCCTGGGGCGAGGAAGAGCACTGGTGTGGTGGAGCTTGTAGCAGGAGTGAAGAGAAAATTCTCCTCACAGTTCCAAGACAGAAAAGAGTGCTTGTGTTCATAGACTCACAGACCAGAGCACAGGCCAGGAAAGGAGTAAAGACCTCGCCCTTGATCATAGCACCTTGGAAGAACTGAAAATTTTGCAGGTCCCTACAAGTATCTCTCAAAACAGCTGCACAAAATCCCTGAAGGTTGGGACAGTACATTTCCCACACTACAAGCAGACCCCTAACTTAATAAAGTGTTTATAACCCAAGTAATTGTCTGGGATAATAAGAAAGCAGTACAAAAAGAGTTAGATGATAGAATCTTACTTTGGTGACAAATAAGATCAAAACATGCAACCAGAAAAAGACAACAAAATCAAAGCTCCTACATCCAAAGCCTCCAAGAAAAATATGAATTGGTCCTAGGTCATGGAAGAGCTCAAAAAGGATTTTGAGAAGGAAGTAATAGAAGTAGAGGAAAAACTGAGAGTGATGCAAGAAAATCATGAAAAACAAGTCAAGAGCTTGCTAAAGGAGACTTAAAAAAAATACTGAAAAAAATAACACCTTAAAAAACAGCCTAACCCAAATGGAAAAAAAGGTCAAAAAAGCCAATGAGAAGAAGAATGCCCTAAAAAGCAAAATTGGCCAAATGGAAAAGGAAGTACAAAAGCTTATTGAAGGAAATACTTCCTTAAAAATTAGAATGGAGTAATTGGAAGCTAGTGACTTTATGAGAAATCAAGAAATTATAAAAACAAAAACAATGAAAAAATAGAGAAGAATGTGAAATATCTCATGGGAAAAACAACTGACCTGGAAAATAGATGCAGGAGAGACAATTTAAAAATTAGTAGACTATCTGAAGGCCATGATCAAAAAAAGATCCTAGACATCATCTTTCAAGAAATTATCAAGGAAAACTGCCCTGATATTTTAGAACCAGAGGGCAAAATAGAAATAGAAAGAATCCACAGATCTCCTCCTGAAAGAGATCCCCAAAGGAAAACTCCTAGGAATATTGTAGCCAAATTCCAGAGTTCCCAGGTCAAGGAGAAAATATTGCAAGCAGCCAGAAAGAAACAATTCAAGTATTGTGGAAACACAATCAGGATAACACAAGATTTAGCAGCTTCTACATTAAGGGACCATAGGGCATGGAATACAATATTCCAAAGGGCAAAGGAGATAGGATTACAACCAAGAATCATCTACCCAGAAAAACTGAGTGTAATCCTTCAGGGGAAAAAATGGTCATTCAGTGAAATAGAGGACTTTCAAGCATTCTTGATGAAAAGACCAGAGCTGAATAGAAAATTTGACTTTCAAATACAAGACTCAAGTGAAACATGAAGAGGTAAACAGGAAAGAGAAATCATGAGACTTATTAAGGTTGAACTGTTTACATTCCTCCATGGAAAGATGATATTTGTAATTCATGACACCTCTGTCAGTATTAGGATAATTGGAGGGGAAAAAATATATATGTATGTAGATAGTTAGATAGATAGATAGATAGACAGACAGACAGAGAGACAGGCAGGTAGATAGATAGATAGATAGATAGATAGATAGATAGATAGATAGATAGATAGATGGGTGGATGGATGGATAGACAGATAGAGGGCATAAGGTGAGTTGAAAATGAAGGGGTGATTCCTGGAGAATAACATTAAAGGGTGAGAAAGGTTTATACTGGGTGAAGGAGAAAGGGAGAGGTAGAATGGGGTAAATTTTCTCACATGAAACAGACAAGAAAAGGCTTTAACACTGGAGGGGAAATGGGAGAAGGTAAGAGGGAATGAAGGAATCTTATTCTCATAGGATTTGGCTTAAAGAGAGAATAACATACACACTCAGTTGGGTATGGAAATCTATCTTATCCTGCAGGAAAATAGGGGGGGAAAGGGGACAACAGAGCAGGGAGGGCAGATTGGGGGAGGGGCAATCAGAAGCAAACACTTCTGAGGAGGCATTGGGTCAAAAGAGAGAATAGAATAAATGGAGGACAGGGTAGGATGAAGAGAAATATACTTAGTTTTTCACTACATGACTACTATGGAAGCATTCTGCATGACTACACATGTATAACCTGTATTGAGTTGCTTGCTATTTCAATGAGGGTGGCTGGGGAGGGAGGAAAGGAGAACATTTGGAACCCAAAGTTTTAAAAACACATGTTAAAAACATTGTTTTCACATACAACTGGGAAATAAGAAATATAGAAAATCGGGTGTAGAAATCTATCCTACCCTACAGGAAAATAGAAGAGGAAGGGGATAAGAGAAGGGGGGAGGAGAAATAGAAGTGAGGGCAGATTAGACAAAGGGGTATACAGAATTCATGCCATCTTGGGGTAGGGGAAGGATGAGATGGGGAGAAAATTTGGAACTCAAAATCTTGTGGAAGTGAATGTTGAAAGCTAAAAATAAATAATTTTTTTAAAAAAGTCATCAGCCATTTCTTATACCCTTAATATGTGCCAGGCACTGTTATAAACACTGGGGCTAAACATTCCCTGGTCTCTAAGAGCTCACAACTTGATGGGGCAAGATAATATTGATGACATTCTGTATAAATAGGATGTATACAAGATAAATTAAAAAAAATCAGAGTAAAGGTACTAACATTGAGGAGGAGTGGGAAAGGCTTCTTGCAGAGGTGGGATTTTAGCTGATACTTGAAGGTGGTCAAAGAAGACAGGAGACAGAGGTAAGGGAGAACATTATATACAATGAAATAGCCAGTGTAAATGTACAAAGTAGGGAGGTGTAGTGTCTTGTGTGAGAAACAGCAAAGAGACCTGTGTCACAGGATATCAACAAGTAAGAAAGGGCTAGTTATGAAGGGCTTTAAAGGTTAAGTAGCCCATTTTATATGTGATCTTGGTGTCAACAGTAACCAGTTTTTTCCCCTGTTAAATTAAGAAGATATGGATTTTGAGGGAAAATGATAACTTTTGAACATGTTGAATTACTGAACCATTTATCTAAGGGACATCCAATTTGAGATTGGCAGCTCTTTGAAGGCAAGGACTGTCTTTTGCCATTTTTCTTTTTGTATCTCCAATGCTTAGCACAGTAAATAGCACATAGTAGGTGCTAAATAAATGTTTATAAAAGACTGGTTGAATAGGCAGCAGGAGGTGTTAGAATTGAGACCAAAAGAGAGGTGATTGCTTTTCAGTCACTTGAGTCTTTGTGACTGCATCTGAGGTTTTCTTGGCACTGTAGTGCTTTGCGATTTCCTTCTCCAGATCATTTTATAGATGAGGAAACTGAAGCAAACAAGGTTAAGTGACTTGCCCAGAGTCATATAGCTAGTAAGTATCTGAGGCCAAATTTGAACTCAAGAAGATGAGTCATGCTGACTCGAGGATCAGCACCATGTCCATTGTGTAACCTAGTTGTCCAGGAGAGGGGTTTTTTTTCCTTCTTTTTCTTTTTTTTTTCATTGCTACCTACAAAAAATATTCTTTGATGATGTAGGCCTGTAATTGATAACATCATTTCTTATTAAATTAAGCTTGAGGTTTCTTTCCATTGTTATTCTGTAGATTCTGTTCATTTACTTTGCCCTTTGCTTCTAAAATTGCTGAGCTATTTTTCTGTATTTTTTTTTAATAAGGCATTCACATTTTCTTTGTCATCATGTTCTTTTGTCAATGGGAGGCTTGATCCTCAAGCTATTTCTTTGCATGCTATACACAAGTTTATTATTCTTGTTTTTGTTTGTTTTTTGTTTGTTCGTTTGTTTTGGTAAAGCAATTTGGATTAAGTGACTTGCCCAGAGTCACACAGCTAGTAAGTATTATGTGTCTGAAGTCAGATTTGAACTCAGGTCCCTCTGACTCTAGGGCCAGTGCTCTAACTGCTATACCACTTAGCTGCTCCTAGTACTCTTGTTTTGCAGAGTTTTCATGTGCTCTTCCAAATACAGACTTATGATGATCATAGGGGAAATTTTTTTAAAAAGAAAAGAAAAAAATTAAATTAACATAGATGTTTTTCCTCTTTCTCAATGGAATAATTTCCTAACTGTAGGTCAGAAAGGTCTCAATTCCTTCTTGAGACATAGGCAGGAAGTGGAGAACTCTACTGATGAGGGATTAAATTAATATTGCTCTGAAAGACAGGTTTTTAGAGCCTTCACGCTTCCATTCAACAAATTATTGTTAAGCACCTTCCAGGCTCTAGGTCAGTAGTTTCAAACTTAAATGGAAAAGGGGGCCACTAAATCATACATAATGATCTCAGTAAGTACATATTGACTTGAAAAATCACATATTAACATCATAACATGTGAATCTGGTTTGGGCTACATTCAGGAGTGTTATGGACTATATGTTTGACGACTCTGCTCTAGGCACTGTGTTTGACACCAAAGAGAATAAAGTGATCAATCAAAAATCAATCAGCCAGCATTTATCAGACACTTTCTATATACTAGGCATTATGCTAAGTACTTGGTATTAAGTACAAATCATGAAACAATCTCCATTCTTTTGGGGCTCTTGTAATAAGAGATATAGTAAGTATATATGCATACTAGATACAATATAAAAATAAAGTGAATAAATACAAATATATACAATGCATATACTATTGAAAAGCTAATATATGAGTTGCGTCTTGATGATCTTGAGGGATTCTTAGTAATTCAATAAGTAGGAGAATGTGGGAGATGGTAGGAGAATATAGAGACATAGAAGCAAGAAAGTAAAGAACATATGAAAATGTTCAGATTTGGAGACAATTTTATTGTAGAAGAATGTATGGCCTAGAAGCAATAAAGTAAAAAGCTTGTTTCCTTTATGAGCTAACCTATTAGAATGTGAAGGGAATTTTGAAGGGTAAAACCAAAGAATTAGGAGAAATCCCAGAATCTTATAATAATAGAATGTAAAAGCGATAAAAATCTCAGAACGTCAGAACTGAAATGTGAGTGACTACCTAATGCAAACTTGTCGTTTTACAGTTTGGGAAACTAGGGGTCAGAAAGGGCACATGTGCTGCTCAAAGCCAAAGAGTTAGCAGACAAGAGATTGGAAACTACCACATCTTGAGTTCCAGTCCGTTCTTCCTCACAGTATATTCTAAAATGAGAATCAAAAGTATTAAGTGTTTAAGTGTTTTGGAAATGAGAGACAATAACTTTGGCTGGTAGAGGTCACTGAGGTCCATTATAAAGATCAATCTCTTTTCTTTGAGGTCTTTCAAAATATGAACAGTTCGTTTAAATTAGTTGCATTAATCGACATAGTTTGGAGATGGTCATATTTAAAGAACTCTCCAAAGAAACTAGACAAATCTTTGGGTTCCATTATGTTTTGTGCTTGACTGCACCTTGGTCTACTAATATGGAAAAGACTTCAGGTTATAAGATACTGTTTCCTACAAATACTAAAACACACACAACCTTGGGCTGTTGTCAAATAGTAACATGCACTCTGATATTTTGCTTTTGTGTTTCAGCTAAAATAACATTCTAGGAATTTCTCTCCATATGAAGTGGAAACTGATCCTATGGATGTCACAATATACAGTAGAAATTAACTTTTTTACTCAGCCATTTTTACTGTTCCATACACAGGTCAGGGCCTCTAACCTCTTGTTTATTTCTTTCTGGCTTGACCTTTCCCTGAAGCACAAGGCTAATTTTGTGCTCCAGTGACCAAGATTGGAATTTGTCACTTTATTCAAAAAGGAATGAATATAGGTATGTGTGATATTCTCAGCAGCTCTTAACCAATTCTTTCCTAAAAGTGATGGGCACCTGATACTTTCTTATAGAGGTGATATAGCCTCTATGTGTGCACAATAATAATAGGTGACATTTATACAGCACTTCCAGGTTTGCAATGTGCTTTATAGACATTGTATTTGAGCCTCACAACAATCTATGAGTTAGGTACTTTGGCTATTGTCCCTGTTTCTAGGGGATGAAATGTAGTATTCAAAGGTTAGGGGGATGTGTCAGGATCACACAAGATGTTTCTGTAATAGTATTTGAATCCAGGTCTTTGTGAAATCGGGTCTACAATTCAATGCATTATATCACATTGCTTATTTCTATATAAAGAAGAATAGATGGATAGATAGATAGATAGATAGATAGATAGATAGATAGATAGATAGTAGAATTTTCATTTTGGAAAGAACCTTGAAGATCCTATCATCCATTCCCCTCATTTTACAGAAGAGGAAATGGAGTCCCTGAATAGATAGGAAAGGATTTGCCTGAATGAATGAATGAATGAATGAATGATGAATGAATGAATTAACACTATCTTAATTGAAAGGGGACTTGAAATATCAGAAGAGTAGAATATCCAAAAAAGAAATAGTAGAATGTCAACTGGAAGAGGCCCAATAACATAGAATGTCAGAACTGGACAGCTCCTTAGGATGACACTGCACAGACAATTTAAACTATTAGGAACTTCATTGGTCATAGAGACCTGGGTTTCATAATAGGCTCTCATGAACAAATCTAAACTGGTTCCAACGCAGCCCTGACCTAACTTTCATGCCTTTTAGCAATCTTTCCACCATAACATTAGAGTTTCAGAAAAATAAATCCTTTGAAATTGACTAGTTTAGCTTAGGCATATAAAGTTGTTCTACTATGGATTAATTTACAATTCTTTTCCTGGAATCCTGAATCAAAGGAACAAAGTATACCTATCCAATTTGCCTTTGATAATTGAGATAGTGTGTATGAAATATTTCATCTCTCTGAGCCTCAGTTTCTATAAAATGAATGAGCTGGACTAGATCAGGGTTCTTTACCTGGAATCTAAGAATATATCTCTATATCTATTCTTAGAGCTCAGTATCTATAGATACACGCATATATAAAAATCCATATATACATAAATATGTAAATACACATTGTTAACTATATTTCAATATAATTGATTTCCTTTATAATGATGTATGTTATTTTATGCATTTAAAATATTGTGTATTTTAAAATTATCCATTTAATAACTTTAATCCATAGGATTCACCAGAGTATAAAAGAGGTCTATGACTCACAAAAAAATGTTAGAAATCCCTGGCATAGAAGATCTCCAAAGTTCCTTCCAGTTCAAAGTCATGTGTGTATATGTATATTTATGTGAATGACATCTTTGACTCCACCTAGCCTTTCTCACCCCTCATATTCAATCAATTGCCAATTCTTACTGATTCTACCTCCATAATATTTTCACATCCACTGCCTTCTCTCTATTCATAGGGCCCTTGCCCTTGGACTATTGCAGGAGCCTCCTACTTGATCTCCCTGCTTCCAGTTCCTCTCCTCTCCAATAAGTCTTCCATACAATTGCCAAATTAATGTTTCCCATATATAGTTCTGCCCAGGCACTCTCTTATCTAAGAAGCTCCACTGGCTCCCTCCTGCCTTCCAAGATGAAATATAAAGTCCTTTGTTTGGTATTGAAGCCCATTTCAATCTGAACCCTATCTCTCTACCTTTTTTGCCTTCATGCACTCTACATTCCTGCCAAAGGCTTACTTGTTCTTCCACTTACTTAACATTCCCTCTCCCACTTCCATGACTTTGCACAGATTATTCCCAATGCTTAGAATGCCCTTTTCACTTCAATTTAATGGAATAAATGAATTAAAAAGTATTAAGAGTCTACAAAATAGATATAGTCCCCGTCCTAAAGACATTACATTTTAATAGGGAGTACAACAATACTTCCACGAGAACGGTGGCCAGGGAGGGGTGTTGTGAAGCTCAGCTCAAATGCCTAAAGGAAGCTTATCCCAATCCTGCCATTTCTTAGTGTCTTTCAACCACATAAATTACTTTACATCCATTTTGGGCCTACTTTTCTTTGAACACTTTGTTTTCCTCCAATAGAATTTAAGCTCCTTGCAGAAAGAGACTTTTGATTTTGCTTTTGTTCAGTGCTTGGCACAGGGTAGGTACTTAATAAATGCATTTAATATTAATTAAATGTGGATTCAGTTGACTAGAGGAGAAAGACTGAGACAGAGATAAATAAAGACTATGTATGCATATATATATGTGTGTGTATATATATGTATATGTGTGTACATATATATACATACACACACACACACACACACACACACACACACATATATATATATATATATATATATATATATATATATATATATATATATATATATATATATATATATGCATACCTACATATGCACACATAGTCTTGTGAAAAAGTTCATTTATTTTATATGAGGCAGCTTGGAGTGAGGAAGATTTAAATTTAAAATCCAACTCAGATATTTACCTGCTATGTGACCCTGGGTAAGTTGATTAATTTCCCATCTTAGTTCCCTCATCTGTAAAATGGGGGTAACAATAGCACCTATATCACAAGGTTGTTGTGAGGATCAAGTGAGCTAACATTTTTAAAGCACTTTGTAAACATTAAAACATTATTTAAATGTTATGTCTTACTGTTGTAGATATTAACCCCACTGTATTCCCCATTCTTAGGTGGACATTGGGATTGATGAAGAGAAGCCACTTCCAGACACAACTTCTACCTCTTGATAGAAATATCCCCATTACATATGCTATGGACTGTCACAAGCTGAAGCTTGAGAAGAGGTCAGAAGAACTGAAGGCACTGCTGCAAAGGAAGACTGGTGGAAAGAAATGGGAATGCTTAGCATATAGTACAGTACGTTTGAGATTCTTTCAATAGCTGAGGATAGCTAACATGTTGAAGAGGAGTTAATGTTCTGCTTGGTTCCAAATGGGACAGCTAGGAAGTAGATGGACAGTGATGGGAAGAAAATTTACATTCAATGTTAAAAAAAAAAAAGATTACAATTTGAGTTGTCCCAAGGTGAAATGACTTACCTTGAGCAGAACTAGATTAGCTATCATTGAAGGTGTTTGAGAGTACAGTTAATGACCTTTTAATAGAGATGTAACCAATTCCTAGAGGGCATTGCCCTATTTGACTAAACTTTTGTATCTCCAACCAACACTAGCACTGTTGACACTCTAGTAAGTACTTATTACACGTTGTGTTGTATTGTATTTGTCATGTTAGAAGAGATTCCTGTTCAAGGAGGCAGCTAGGTGAGACAGCAGATAGAGCACAGGATGTGAACTCCAGAACACCTGAGTTTAAATCTGGTCTCAGACACTTATCTGTGTGACCCACCTGTGTGACCCTGGCCTGGACAAATCTCTTAACCATTATTTGCCATGGTTTCCTCATCTGTAAAGTGGGGATAGTAAGAAAACCTACCCTACAGATTTTTGTGAGGATCAAATGAGATAATATTTGTTTAGTACTTTACACACTTAGCCACATTATTAGCTATAGATCATGCCTAGATGACCCCTGAGATCCCTTCTGAGATTCTATGATTCTTTGCCTTCTATTAGCTACATACATGAGATATTAAAAGTACTTAAATTATGACATCATTCAAGCCTAAGTAAAACATTTATAACAAGAAGCAAAATCTGGCTTTTCCTATTTAATATGATTATATGCTTAAGTACATTCTCTCTCTCCTCTAGAGATCTATTTCTACTATACATTGTATATGTCTCCATCCCTCTATCTTAAACTCCATATCCCTAATTCGTCTATCATGTATCTATTATATGTGTCACATCTATTCTGCATATCTGTCTCCATCTATCTGTCTATCTATGTGCTATGAATTAAAGCTTAAATCTGACATAGATGGACTAATCGGAAGTGTTTTAAATATAGCTTTTCATTCAGCAATGTGGTATGGGGACTCCTAGAGCTAATATGAGATTCAAGAGCATTAATAATACCCATAAACCAGTTAGAATGAAGGAGGTACTAGTTTTCATTCTCTTTTGCCCTCCTGGGTCCATTTCTATGTGCCACATTTTGGAAGGACATTGACAAGTTGGAATGTGTCCAGAGGAGAGTAAAGGGAATGATGAGGGGACTAGAAATACATGATTATGAAGATTTATTGATGAAACTTAAGGAAAGATTTAGCAGGAACATGGTGTTATTGTTGTTAAGTTGTGTACAACTCTTCATGACCCCATTTGGGGTTTTCTTGGCAAAGATTCTACAGTGGTTTGCCATTTCTTTCTCTAGCTCATTTTACAAATGAGAAAAGTAAGGCAAACAGGCTTAAGTGGACTTGCCCAGTGTTACACTGCTAGTATGCGTTTGAGGCCAGATTTGAACTCACAAAGATGAGTCTTCTGGACTCCAGGCTCTATCCACTGTGCCACCTACAGGAACGTGGTAATTGTCTTTGAATATTTAATGGCCTATCATGTGGAAGAATGACTAGTTTAACCTAAATGGCAGAACTAAAAGAAATGGGTAGAAGTTACGAGAAGGTAAACTTCAACTTAATATTAGGAAATACTTTCCAACAATTGTAATTATTTCAAAGTAGACTGGGCTTGTTCAGGAAATGGGTAATTTTCCGTCATTTAAAATCTTCATGCAGAAACTGGATTATTATTTGTTGGTGATTCCATAGAGGGGACTCATATTTTGAATGTGTTGCAGAAGGATGAGGGCCATCTCTAGTCATCCTCATCTATATCTTGACACTGGGCCCAGATGATTCTTGAGAAGAAAGTGAGGGTAGTGATTCTGCACAGTCTCCCTCACTTAAATCCAATTTACTTGCATTCATGGCATCACCTCCCTGATGCCAAGGTCCTCTTTGAGAATGAAGGACAAACAACAACAAAAACAACAACAACCTATGGGGCCACTACCCAAGTTCAGGCCCTCATTTAGACTATTTCATTTAGACTATTCAGACTAGTATCCAGTCTCTTCTCTCACCAATTTGTCTTACACACAGTTGCCAAACTGATAGATATTCATGCTTCTTTACTAAGTAATGGGGGGAAAGTGGCTTTTTACTGTTTTCTAGAACAAAAAATGAAATTTTTTCCCTTGGCATTTAAAACCCTTTATAATATGGCACCTATCTACCTTTGCAATCTTATTACATACTATTCCCCTTTACACATTTTCCATCATAATCGAAGTGATGGAGAAACTGTTTGGGGAGCCTCCCACAAAAGGAATTCTTAATTTGTAGTATCCAGAGGGTTAGTTGACTGTTACACCACGGAGTTTTAGGGATGACTTTTACAGTCTGACTTTCTTGCATTCTTCCTCATGAATCCCACTAGAATTCTTCTGATTGAAAACTTTCCAGAGTTACTTATTTTTAGAAAATATATTTACTGGAGAAGGCATAATGAAAATAAGAGTTATAAAAGCATTCTCCCCAGACTAGGGGCATGCTCTGCCTTTGCAAAAAAGTACAAAGTTCCTGCGGAGAGTGTGTTCAAACTTAAACCATGAAGGTAATAAGGTCTATCTGTAATGTAACATGTGACAACAGGGTAATTCACAACTCTGGGTTTCTACAGTCTTCATATAGTTCCCTTCTTTCTGAGCTATGAGACATGGTGCCTTTGCAGGGTCCATAACTGGAAACTCTTTTCTGGTATAACAGACATCATGAAGGGTAATTCCTACATATTCATTGAAACTGCTTTCTTCTCCAGCTGATTTTTTCTTCCTGTTTAAGTATATATTGGTTGTCCACGTTTGGCCTTAGGGTGTTTTCCTTCATTCCCAGTTAGACTGATTATATGTTACTGCTCCAGTCCCACCAAAGCATGATGGGTGGGGAGGTGGGGGCAAAGTACAAGATTCACTCTGGGTGATCCTCCCCTCCCATCTTCTCAGCTCTGTTGTCCTTTCATACAGATACATCAGTCTGCCTCTTCAACATTCTCCTGAGACTCAAGTTCTCCACAGTTGAACTACCAATGAACTGTTTAATTTCCTCCTGCTATATCTAGCAGAGTAAATATAGTGCTGGGCTGGAGTCAAGCTGACTCAGCTACCTGAGTTCAAATTTGAACTCAGACATTTACTAGCTGTGTGACTTTGGGTAAATCACTTACCCCTCCTTGCCTCAGTTTCCTCATCTGTAACATGAACTGAAGAAGGAAATGGCAAAACATATTATCTTTGTCAAGAAAACCCAAAAAAAGAGTCATGAAGGGTTGGAAAGGACCAAAAAATGACTAAACATGATAGCTTATTCGGTTAGCCAATCTTATTATTCCATTCTTGTCCAAATTAAAGAGGAATCTGAAAGTATTAAAGAGGTGTAGCTAGTCTTGTTTATATATTTACAAACCTAATCAAATCTTTTGATTGACTAAATTGGGTGCTTAACCCTATTTTACCTTGGCCTAAAAGTCCTTCCTCATATTTAGCATTTACCAGATTTGGGCTTTTGCTTAGCTCAATCTAAACTCCACCCCCCCCCCATTTCTGGAATATTTCTAACCTTACCTCAAAGCTCAATTGAGGTATCAACTTTTACGTAATGCCTTTCCTGAAACTCCCAATTTTTTTCCCTACTGCTCTCACCCTCTTGTATTTATGATTTTTTGTATATACGTTATATTGTGTGTGTGTACATATATATATGTATATATATATGTACACACACACACACACACACACATATATATATATATGTATGTATGTATTTATATGTGTATATTGCATTCCTCTTCCCTATCTTTAATTCTTATATAAACTCCTTGAGGGCAGGAATTGTTTTTTGTTTGTTTGCTTGCTTGTTTATTTTTTGTCTTCCTATCCCCAGCAGCTAGCTAGGTGTTTTGAACATAAAAGGACACTTAAAACTTGGAGAACTGAGTCACAGATTACAGAATGTCAAAAATGGAAGAATCTCAAAACCATAGAACATTAGCCTCAGAAAAGGCATTAGAAATAAATTGATTTAATC